>NC_045543.1:18266592-18576592 GCF_009769535.1 Thamnophis elegans | reverse complement strand
GAGAAACCAAAAAGGATGTTCGGAAAACATGGTGGAAAACCAGAGAAAGGAGAGGTCATGTTAAATAATTAACAAGTGAAATTACCCAGTAAAATATGATGCAGTGTTCTTCTGAATTAGCCAGCCACTGCAATAATAGCTTAAAATACTGGATGTTTTCTCCCATCTTCCCATTTTTTGGATGCAGGGACTGGACAAGCTTTGTTAAGGAGGGATAGTTTCCATTCGTTTCCATTGTTTCGATAACTACTCGTCCTTTTATCATAAAATGACTTACAATTAGCATCATAACTCATTTATCTTAAAGTCTTTCTATATGTTGAGTGGTGGGAGAAAAACATAGTAGCCCATCTCACTTCCAACCTGTCTCTATTAAGTATGCATCTATTTTCCTGGCTCTGTCCAACTGGACATACATATCCTTGTGTTATGGCTGGTTCTGTCCAGCGGTGGGTTTCACATTTTGCTACCACTGGTTCACCCTGCCCACTCACTCCACAGGTGCACGTGCCTCGTCCACACAGGCGCTTGGCCTTCCACGCATGTGATTTGCTCGTGCGCACTCCTTCCATGCATGTGCCCAGGTTCAAAAACGTGCCTAAATAGGATGGCATAGAGCTGGGGTGATTTCCACTACCGGATCAAGTGAACCGGTCCGAACCGGCTGAATACCACCCCTGGTTCTGTCCCTGCTCAGTCATCTACTTCCCAAATGGGTGCCTGTACAGTGACAATGCTTTACAATGTCCCTTTCATTGTCACATGTGTCTTTCTAGCTTAATATTGTTTTTCCCCTTTCTACTTGACTTCTGATAGCAGGATGGGTATATTCTGCATACACTTCTCATGGATTTTCAGCAGAGTAATGCGCAAGCCACATACACATACCTGGCTTCCCACTACATACTATTCCTGATTAAGCTCAGTGGCTTCTCATGACCATCCGTAATGGCAAAGCAGCATCCTGTTCCCCGTGAGAACATGCCAAAATAGCAGATCATTGAGAAAACCAACTTGTGCTCTGTGGGCTGTACTTTTTACAATAGAGTCTTGCAGCACATAGCAGATTGTCACTTGCTTTGCTTTACAATGAAACACCTGGGAAAGTGTGTCACCTTTAGTAGCTTCAGGCCATCCACTAAGCTAGTGATAGAAATAAAGATGGGCAATTGAAGGTTATATGAATGCCTCTGAAGGGAAGGAAGAGCCATCGAAAGCAGACAAATGATGCAAGATGGACCAAGTTAAAAATGCCAACAAAGCCATTTTTTCCCCTTGAGATTTTGGAGTGACTGGATTGTTGTTTTTTTTAAAGGATGCATTTAACTGGTTTTCCAAATGGGCAAGTAACTGGAGCAATATTTGGCAATCATGGACTGAAAAGTAAAGGTTGTAGGAGCCTCATTATCTTGGATCTATGTGCAGTCTTTTGTGGAGGGGGGGGTCCACCTATTCCACCTATCCCCCCTATACATTATAAAGTGTAGTGGCATATTTCCTGCATCAGGAGGTGGTTAAACGACCTGATTCTTCTAGGCCCTATAATCCTTTTATGATATGATGACAGCGGATGAAATCAATTGCTACCTATTTCATTCACAATGAATGATGCCCGGCCATTTTCCCTTATGCTGTGAATTGGAAGGCATTCTTCATTTCCCTAGTAATGCTATCCATCTTGCTGAGTCCTCTTTGCTTTGTTGCAACTCTTCAGAAAGTTCAGAGTAATGTAATATCAATTAATGTTCCATTATTATAAAACGTTACCTGTGTCTTTAAAAGGTTTTCAGAGTCTTGTTTTCACTAGATCATTTTCCATCTCACCTCACCATTTCTCTCTCTCCCTCTCCCTCCCTCTCTCCCTCCCCCCCTTCTCTCGACAGATATAATGGGCTATGTGCATTCAGCTGAAATGTTATACTGTTGATTAGTATTTATAGCTGGCTTGATAATTATGCTAAGGAAAGGAGGAATACACTGCACTGAAACCAGAGGAAAAAGATGCTACCAGAATCTGAACTGAAAGCCGACTTTGGGAGAAGATGTAGTACTTTATAAATCTAGAAATAGATTTATAAACATACTAATTATTACAGAGAACAGAATTCTGGAAAAGGACCAATTCATGACTCCAAATGAATTTTCCTTGATAATTTTGTCCAACAATAATATTTGAAGAAACCATCAATGATGAAGGGATGGTGGTGTCTTATGCCAGAATTTCTTGGTCATCTAGCTATATATAGCAGGGTGGGTCTCTCTCAGTTATAACCAGTGATCTCATATACTGTATATCCAAAGAAAATTCTGGGAAAACATGCCATTCAAGCTGAAAGACTGCAGATTATATGGGAATGATATTGGATAATTTATGCACAACTTACGTTCTCTCACATTGTCACTTAAGCACATTGTCACTTCAGTCACTATGCAAGAAAGCAACCCCACTCACTACACAGAGACACACAGGAAAGTAGCTCATACCTTTGATCCGGCCAAAGAACATCAAAATGACCTGTGGTCTCTGCACAATGCAAAAAAAAATGGTCCCACATAATAGAGGGTTCCATTTCAGCATAGGTACAACCATGTATTTTAACAAACCCAAGTTTGTACTGAATTAAAAGTCTGAAAGGGGGGAGGGTTTGACTAAGCAAGAAATGAAGTTGATTCATCTTTTAACGGTTTATAGAGTCATAATCTGAATAAGCAAAGTGCACAAAATATCAATAATTCATGATGCCTTGTTAAATTTGTAATACTGGAGGCAATCATGGAGATCCATGTGAATCTTTGATAAAAAGCAGTAACATTAAATTTATGTTAACTATATGAATTTCACATCAAAGATTTATTATTTACCATATTTAAAAATTACTGATCTTGCGGAGTACAGAGCAACTCTGGCAACAGCAGAACAAGCCTAAATCATGTATATTCCAACTTTGAAATTGTTTGTCAACTGCAAAATGACCTTAACTCTAACCAATAGAGAGAACTTTTTTCTTAGTAGGAATTGCATTTTGAGATAAAAACAAGTTTTACCATTTTGAAGGCATTTCTTTGCATACACAGACCGTTCCAGGACTTTATTTATTTAATCAATTAATCCAGTGTTTTTCAACCTTGGCAACTTGAAGATGACTGGACTTCAACTCCCAGAATTCCCCAGCCAGCGAATTCTGGGAGTTGAAGTCCAGACATCTTCAAGTTGCCAAGGTTGAGAAACACTGAATTAATCAATCAATCTACACAACCCATCTCACAGAGTCACTCTGGTGGGGGTCTACCATTAAAATCCATATAGAATAAATAGAATAGAATAGAATAGTTTATTGGCCAAGTATGAGTGGACACATAAGGAATTTGTCTTTGGTCCATATGCTCGCAGTGTACATAAAAAGACAAAATACGTTCTTCGAGAATCAAGGTACAACACTTAATGATAGTCATAGGGGTACATAAACAATCAGAAAACTATCAATATAAATCAAGGATACAAGCAACAAGTTACAATCATACAGTCATAAGTGGGAGGAGATGGGTGATAGGAATGATGAGAAGACTAGTAATAGTAATGCAGACTTAGTGAATAGTTTGACAGTGTTGAGGGAATTATTTGTTTAGCAGAGTGATGGCGTTCAGGGAAAAAATGTTCTTGTGTCTAGTTGTCTTGGTGTGCAGTGCCCTATAGCGTCATTTTGAGGATAGGAGTTGAAAGAATTTATGTCCAGGATGTGAGGGGGCTGTAAATACATATTTTCATGGCCCTCTTTTTGACTCTTGCAATATACAGGTCTTCAGTCGAAGGCAGGTTGGTCGCAATTTTTTTTTTCTGCAGTTCTAAATATCCTCTGAAGTCTGTGTCTGTCTTGTTGGGTTGCAGAACCAAGCCAGACAGTTATAAAGGTGCAGATGACAGACTCAATGATTCCTCTGTAGAACTGCATCAGCAGCTCCTTGGGCAATTTGAGCTTCCAGAGTTGGTGCAGAAAAAAACATTCTTTGATGTGCTTTTTTGATGGCGTTTTTGATGTTTGGTGTCCATTTTAAGACTTGAGATATGATAGAACCTAGAAATTGGAAGGTTTCTACTACTAATACTGTGTTGTAAGAGGTGGTAGTATGGGAGTTTTTCCTAAAGTCTACCACCATTTCTATGGTTTTGAGTGTCTCCAGTTCCAGATTGTTCCAGTCGCACCACGAGGCTAGTTGTCCAACCTCCTGTCTATATGTGGATTTATCATTATCTCGAATGAGACCAATCACTGTTGTGTCATCTGCAAATTTCAGTAGTTTAACAGATGGATCGTTTGAGATGCAGTCATTGGTATATACATACTATATTCTGGAAGGAGGTAAGATGTTGTGCAAACAACCATCTAGAATTCAAGCTAACTACTTTATTATTTTCTGCCTATAATACAGGCATCTCCCCAGTCTGGGAGCTTACTCTTGGGAACAATTAGATAAGGCTCCAAGGAATTCAAAGCGTCCTGGTTCTGGACCTATTATGTGCAGTGACTCCAGGCTAGCGTTTTTGTTCTTTGCAGTGGCCAATCAGATCCATTTGGGGTTTCACAAACTGGAGATGGAAGCACACCCTCTGCCACTCTTTTTCCTCTGCAAGACACATTTAGAATGAGCTTGCCACTGCCAACCCAGAGATAACATTGAGTCTCAAAATAAGTACTTGGTGAGTGTCTTACATTAACTCACCGAGTTTCCTTTTAAAGTTATTGAAGTTCTTGTGGTAGTTAATTTCTCAGGTTAGTGATATGCTGTGAAAGAAGTTGTTCTGCTTCCTCTAAATATTCTGCCATCAGCTTCCCTGAATGACCACAGTCCTACTGTTGTTTGAAAATAAGACAATTTTCTCCATCAAGAACACAACACAGTACATTCAAAAAGCTATATATATATATATATATATATATATATATATATATATATATATATATATATATATATATATATATATATATATATATTGTTGAATGACAGTTGAATGATGGAGTGCAATCTCATAAACCTAGTATAGACCCTGGATAACCAAACCTAGAAAACTCAATGATCTAACTAAAAAGGGTCAAACCATAATGCACTGACATGAAAAGCTATGGACCAGTATTATTACACTTCTCTTGATTCCAATATACAAACTTGGCAAACTATCCAGTTTTATCACTACTATGGACACTAACATACAGTTTAGCCAAATATCTTACCAAGAAATGTGGGCATTTCCTAGATGGAAATGAATATTCCATCAATCACTACTAGAATTCATCAAGAAAACAGAAGATCTAACAACTAAGCAACATAGAAATCACAGCCTCATTTGATATTACTGCATTCTTTGCATTCATCAATCCCAAAAGAGCAAAATTATTATTTGCAGCACCCTTATAAACAACAACAAACAGACAACACACACACACAAGACAAACACCTTTGATGGACTCAAACTGGTAAGAACAAAACAGTAACAAATTTTACTTACAGGCTATTCTGATCTGGAGAATGAATAATGCAACCTGCAAAACCAAGTGTACTAACCAAATTCTTAACCCAGCAGCACACAAAATAAGTTGAGTAAGAATTCTGTTCAGACAACAGTATTGTAACCTAGAACTCCCGTAACCAGAGAAAGATAATCGTAATATACAACATTTCCAGTGGAATAGATACCCATTTGACAATTCTGTTTGAAGAAGGCTACATTAAGGCGGGGATGAGAGTAATAAAATGCTATCAAAACGTTCCTGGGAATTAAAGAACATGGTATGAGTTCCATTAGTTTTCTTATAATTTCATTTATGTACTTAGCAAGAGGAGAGTAGCAAATGTTAAAATGATACAATGAATCCTTTGGGTTTAAATCACAGAAATCATATCTCATTGCTCCTCTGTGTAAAAGAATCAGTTAACCTTTTTCTGATAAGTAGAAACTAAGATAGCAAAGAGCAAATTAGCAAAATATTTTATTCTGCTAGAATTTGCCAATTCACAAGATCAAATATTGCTTCCTTCACTTCATTTATAAATGGACACAGTCCTTTCAGCTCTTCCACCTCACTTTACTATATGCAAACCAGGTCATTGAAAACAAGAAGAAATGTACTACTGGAATAAATCATTCAGAAGTCAAAAATATACAAAAGATATCAATTGTAGGTGGGATGTGTTGATTTACTATCACACGAATGCAAAAAAATTCTGGAATAGCAATGACAAATTTGAGAACAGGTTGATGATAAATGAAGAAATAAGGGTGGTTCCCAAATTAAATCCACAAGACCCCTGCCTGATTTCCCCTCTTAGATAACAATAGCAATAGCTTTTAGTACCCCTCCATAGCACTTTATAGCACTCTCTGGGCTGTTTACAATGTAGGAGCATTATTTGCGTATTGCCCCCAACAATCTTATGTCCTCATTTTACCAATCTCAGAAGGATGGAAGGCTAAGTCAACCTTGAGCCTTGTCAGGATTGAACCCCAGACTGTGGGCAGAATTTGCCTGCAATACTGCACTGAACCACCTGAGCTCTTAGATGCAGTATGTTGGATTCTTCCAGTCGAACTCAAAGAGAATGTTTATTTAAGAAGTATTTACTCCATTGTTCAGCCTCCAGTCAACCTCTCTGATTTCTTTCAGAGGATTTTGTGCTCTTTCCCATCCTTAAGCTGTCACAAAACAATGCTGGTATAATTGCCTTACCACTAATCCTTATGTTGCGTCTGTTATATCTAATTCCAGTCACAGCTCCATAATTTCTAAATAGAAGTCTAGAAATATATAGGTTTTAAAATCAGGGAAAAGGTGAATTGAAAAGGAAAACACTCCCATCCCTTCACCCAAGCAATGGAAGAATGTATTGAGAGATGGACGTTTTTCCAGAATCACACCTTCTGTTTCATTAAACTATGCATAACTACAGAGTTGGATTTGATTCACTCTCTTCCCCTTCCACTTGTGGAGAGCGGGACCAAATACTTATGGAGATTAGACTCTAGACGGCATCCTGATAGAAGAAAGCTGCTGTATACTAGAGATGGATAACCAGGTATCCCCCTGACACTAAAAATGGCTAATCTTTTATTTATGGAACCTCAATGAATGAATCATTATAAGCATCCAAAGATACATAGAGAACATTGAGAAACTGAGATGGTAGCAGAAGAAAGTGTCGGCCTTCAGGAGATCTTGTCCATTGTTGGAAGCCACCTTTGGCTGCTTAAGCTTTGACTATCCAATATCCGGGATGGGACAGCATGTCACCCACTGCTCTCTTCTACGCCCATAAGATAGTGCCAACTAGCTTATGGATGTAGAATAAGTTAACACAACTTCTGCCCATTCAACCTCCTTCAGCCTCAAGTTTCTCGAGTCCTTGATCTGTCTAACAATAGAGCTGGCCTGAATTGTTGCAACCTATTTCTGTTCCATCACAGACTTTTCCCCTAGGGTGCAAGGTGTGCATCAGGCAGCAGTGGAGATTCGTGTGTGCAAAATGGCTTTATATATATGGCCACAATAAAAGGAATTGTCTGTCTCCTGCCCTGCCCTTACGTCAGTTTTATTTTTCCAGAGACTTTTGCTAAATTAAATAATGCTGGATATGGCTACACAGATGGCTCTTAATATATTTTTAAAAATGCATCCAGTACCAGAGGTGCTTCAATAGGTTGAGTCTGTCTGTTTCCATCTGGTCTCCTCCTAGTGATACATGTTCATCCCAAGCAGTGTAGCAATTAATGCCAACATTTTATTCTCTACACTGCTGAACAGGAACTAGTAGATCCTACTGCAACCTTCCTTACTGGGTAACCTCCAGAAGTATGAACTTGAATGCCCAGAGGTTTCACAATGATTCTCCTGGCTGGGGTTAGTCTCAGTTGTGGGGGAAGAATGTCTATAGAGATAGGATAACACTGTTACATAAGTATAATCTTTATTGTCATTGTACTTAAATACAACGAAATTGGTTGTATATATACATATACCGTCCATGGCAATAGTATATAGTATTGGCTGTTACTCACTACTTCTTCAAGATACTTAATCTAGTTAACTGTTGACTCTATCAACCCTCCTTATTGGCAAGTTCTGGCATCATACGACAGAGCCAAAAATTATTATTCTGGCAACATATCTGACTTTGTCCAAGAAATTCCTAGTATTCATCAAGTCCTTTACCCGGTAAATATGGGCAAGGTGTCAAAACATCATAGCCCCTTTCTATGTTCCCAGAATATATGTACTCCTACATTGACCCAGTTAAGCTGGTTGTGGGAATGAGGCCAGTAAGTTGAATTAATTCCATCCATCCATCCAGGTTAAAAAAGAATCCTATGTCTTCCCAGATGAAACTGAACTGTTTTAAGTTCAATTAGAGAGTAAATTCAGTGTAATCGTTAGTGTTACATTAAAACATGAGAGATTGTGATTTCTGGTCCTCCCTAGGCAGGAAAGCCCAGCTGGATCACTTTGGACCAACCAATCCACTTCTTAGGTGATGATGTGAGTCAAATAAAAGGCAGGAACGTTAATGTACAGCATAAAAGCAGAGTACTGTATATATCATTGTTTGTTTAAAATAATTTCCATTAATCAGCAGTTAGCATTTTCTTCTTTGCCGCCCCCAGGAAGATACCACCAACTGAGTTGTCTACCTTTGAATAGGCCTTCAGACTGATTTCAAGCAGTCCTTCTTACAACCTCAGATGAAGAAGCTGAGTCAGACTTGTTACCTCCTTTAAAAGGTCTTCTAATTAACAATAATAAGCTCACTATTTAAGATGTGTGGACTTCAACTCCCAGAACTCTCCAGCCAGCGAATAGAATAGAATAGAATAGCAGAGTTGGAAGGGACCTTGGAGGTCTTCTAGTCCAACCCCCTGCCTAGGCGGGAAACCCTACACCATTTCAGACAAATGGATAGCCAACATCTTCTTAAAGACTTCCAGTGTTGGGGCATTCACAACTTCTGGAGGCAAGTTGTTCCATTGATTAATTGTTGTCAGGAAATTTCTCCTCAGTTCTAAGTTGCTTCTCTCCTTGATTAGTTTCCACCCATTGCTTCTTGTTCTACCCTCAGGTGCCTTGGAGAATAGCTTGACTCCCTCTTCTTTGTGGCAGACCCTGAGATATTGGAACACTGCTATCATGTAACCCCTAGTCCTTCTTTTCATTAAACTAGACATATCTACTTCCTGCAACCGTTCTTAGAATTCAGTTCTTAGAATTCAAGTTCACACATCTTCAAATGGCTAAGTTTGAGAAACCCAGTTATTCCTGAACTCTTAACTCCCCTCCCCCACCATCCTGCGGCCTACATCTAATTTAACCTTGTCCTCTTTTGTCTTTACACAATATCAATTCTATCCCATTGTTTGCATAGGATGCTAACCAATGGCTTCTGTGAGCCTGGCCGGTTGACCGACAAATGCGCGCTCAACAAAAGCGCACCGACAAAACGGCAGGGAGAAAAGCGCGAGTTCGAAATCGCGCCAACGAATGAGCACAGAAGCGCACCGACAACAGCGTGCCAACAGAAGCGCGCTCTAAACCTAACCCTAAAGGTAAACCTAAAGGTAACCCTAAACCTAACCCTAAACCTAACCCTAAACCTAACCCTGAACCTAACCCTAAACCTAAACCTAACCCTTACCTTAACCGTAATTGCGCTTCTGTCGGCGCTCTTTTGTCGGTGTGCCTTTGTGGGCGCGCTGTCGAGATCGCGGTTTTATCACCGCGGTTTTGTCGGCTTGCTGTTGTCGGGTGCGCATTTGTCAGGTCACGAGCCTGGCCTACATCTGAGAGGAAGACTGCAATGGTGTATTAGCTTAGTTCTGCTCTTGAGCCCAGTTATGGGAATCACTAAAATTAATCCTTTTAGGAGTTAGGTAGTCTTTGTTTTGCATCAGGAGGTTGCTTTTAAGCCCACTGTTATTTATACAGCACTATATTATTTGATTTGATTTGATTTGATTTGTTTATTATTTATAGGCCGCCCTTTTCCCTGAGGGGACTCAGGGCGGCTTACAATTTGTGGGGAGGGGAATACAAGACAAGACATGAGACAATACATAAGTAAAAATAGAACACAACATTCATTCATCATTCGGGTGGGGACGGATTAGAATCTTTATCCCCAGGCCTGACGGGATAGCCAGGCCTTGAGGGCTTCAGGCCTGACGGGATAGCCAGGCCTTGAGGGCTGTGCGGAAGGTCTGGACGGTGGTGAGGGTGCGAATCTCCACGGGGAGATCGTTCCAAAGGGTCGGAGCTACTACTGAAAAGGCTCTCCTCCGCGTAGTTGCCAGTCGACACTGACTGGCGGTGAGAAACACGTTGCAACCTGGTAAGGCAGAGGGAGCCAGGGGTTTTACAATGGGCCAAAAAGCACTGCCTTGGTCAGCACAACTGGTGAAGCCAAAAGGACCCAACCAGGGAACAGCCACTGTTTTTCCTCCCTTCTTCCTGAATTTCCTCCAGATACTGAACCAACCATGACTTCTCATCTTGCTCTTCCTCCTCCTCATCCCAGTACTAGACTGCTTGTCTCCTTCCCAGGAGAGGCCTTTTGCAATTTCACAAGCCTCATTTTCCTTCCCAGTTTTGGGACCTTTTCAATTGTAAGACCCGGGTCGTCTGGTTATGGCGTCGAGGCCATGAAACCAACGAGGGGCCCAGCTCCGTTTCAGGGGAAGCCCTGTTTTCATCGCGATCGGAGTCACTGGCGGCGCTGCGGCGACGAGGCTGGAAGGCCTAACGAGGCCTCCACGCGCTTTAGGCCGCGCTCCTTGCACCCGGAGCCAGGCCGCTCGCTTCCGAGTTCGGACGCATTCGGAAGGCTCGCCACCCTCGTCCAAAACCCGGATCAGTTTACTCAAGGGAGACCTCGGCCTCGCTCGGCCCAGAAGTCCTCGCTTGCGCGTTTGCGAATCGTCTCTCGGCCGTCGCCTCAATCCGAGGGCGTCCGCTTGCGAGGGCGGGGACGGACTCGGCGCAGCTCCCGACCGCCCTTCCGGATCTCCCTCACAGGCCTGGGCCGAACCCCTTCCTTCCATCTGGCTTCCCCCTTAGCAGAAGCCCCGGGTTGGCTAAAGGCGGCTTTCTCTGCAGGTTCCGAAACCGCGGATCGGCCGAATCGCCGGACCACCACCTGTCCCCGAATTCGCCGCTCCGATGTCATTCGGGCTTTGGGATGGCGGAGGAGGCTGAGAAGGAGCCTCCAGCCGCATTGTCTCCCTAGTAGCCACGGCCGATCGTGGGTCGAAGAAACGGGCCAGAAGGGCCGAAAGCAGAAGTTCAGTCAGAATAGATAGATAGATAGATAGATAGATAGATAGATAGATAGATAGATAGATAGATAGATAGATAGATAGATAGATAGATAGATAGATAGATAGATAGATAGATAGATAGATAGATAGATAGATAGATAGATAGATAGATAGATAGATAGATAGATAGATAGATTAATAGATAGATAGATAGATGATAGATAGATAGATAGATAGATCTAATCTATCTATCTATATCTATCTATCTATCTATCTATCTTTCTATCTATCTATCTATCTATCTATCTATATCTATCTATAGAATAATAATCATTATTACCAAGCAATCTGGTCTTCTGAACCTCCCTCCCAGCTTTGGATCCTTCTGCTATTCGAGCCTACTACTATAAGGGGTTTCTGGGGAGGCGGGAGTGAGCCTGCATATATTATGGAGTTTTCAAAACTCTCGGATAAGAAAGCATGGTTGGGCAAGACTCTCCCCACGCCTTTTCAGCCTAGTTTACCATCAGGGGGTTTCTTTGGGCCGTTTCGACTTGGCCATGGAGAAACACTTCGTCCCCCTATGGCAGTGGGCAGAGGGGGGGCGGTTCTGTCCCAGAATATATTCCTCCTTCCCTCCCTTCCTTCTTTCCTTCCTTCTTTCCTTCCCTTTGGTTGCACCCGTTCTTTCTCTCTCCCCTCCCTTCCACCGCTCTTTCAACCTGCCTCTCTCACTTAACTAGAAGAGCCGGGTAGAAAACTTCTCAGGTACAAATCAGCGGTAAAGGCCTATGTTTACCATCCTGGAGAAAATGCTAAATAAATAAAACAGAAACAAAAGCAAAACATTGAAAAATAACATCTAAATCCCCCCCTCTCCCTTAAATATAAATATGTCTCATTTAAATTATGAGACATATATAAATAATGTCTCGATATAAATTATGTCTCATTTAAGGAATTAAACGAATTTCTTGGGTTTAGAGGAGTGTAAAAACCAGAGTACAACTAATAAGATTGTGTGTGTGAGTGTTTTTTTATGCACGGGCCATTTTATACTATAGGGCTTCTCCATAAAATATTTCAAACATTTTTTTTTAAATGAAAGCGATGGAAAACTATGGCAATAAATTCACCGGGTGACAAGCAGAAAAACGATTATTTACTCGATGTGACCCGGTGAAGTCTACCAGTTCTCAAAAATTAATTCCCAGGTTTATTATTCATGGTGGCAAAAATAGTACAAAAGAGCCGCACCGAAGGGGAGGGAAAAGGTTGTATCAAAGTTATTAATTATAAAATATAATTAAAGTAAAAACGACCGAACGTCAACATATTAAACTTAAAAAGCTAATATTAAAATAGAGTTAATATTTAATAAGGAAGCCCAGCCTTGCAAGGCGGCGTGTTGAGAAGTCTACAGAAGTTAACTGTGTGAAGGCGGGCGGAGAGAAAAATTCCCCCAAAGAAAAATGTATTGTTTATGTGATTATCAAAGACTCCGTGATATATTATCCATTTCGCCCAAATCATATAGATCTCTCTCTCTCTCTTTCTCTCTTTTTAAATATAGTAATAAAAACATACTAGCGCCTTTTAAAACCCACTATTACTTACCACCCCTTTTCATATTGTACTATCAGAGACACTTTGGAATTGGTTTAAAAGCCCATCATTCATTATTCAAAGCTCATCTTTGCATATTATTTTTTTCCCTCTCTCTCTCTCTCTCCCTAGCTCCGAGTCTGCCAGGCTCCCTGTGAAATCGTTCGCAAAATTGATAACAGCAGACGCACCCGCAATAAAAAGACCGCCTTGGGCAGCCGGGCTGCCATTATGCAGAGCGAGCCGCAATTTCCTCCGCACAAAAGCCACGAAGCCTGCCCGACTCGGGGACCGGCGAGCTTGATTTCTTGATTTACTTGGGCCTGGGTCTGGGCTCACACACCCCCCCCAACACCCCTTCCCCTCTCCATCCCAATGCCCTCCGACTAAAGCGCGGATCCCGGCCCCGAGGGGCTCCTTCCCAAAAAAGAGGGGCGGATCCTCTCCCATCCCCGCCGCCCTCTCCCCCCCCCCGCGCGCATTTGGCCCTTTGGCCGGAGCTGGGACTCCGGAGCCGCCTTCCCCGCGGAGCAGCTTGCTGGTCTCCTGGAAATCCAATTAGCTCCGCTCGGTAGGAAGCCCCAACTAAGGTTCAGGCCGCCCCGACGCGCCGCGAGAAGCCAGCGGAGAGAATCCAATTAGCTCAGCCTCCCAGACGGCAGCCGCTTCCCAGAGGCGAGGCGAGACGAGGCGAAGCAGGTCTGCCCGCGGGCGACCGGAGGATTCGCCCAGCCGGCGTTGCCACCCGACGGAGGAGGCGCGGCAGCAGGAGAGACGAGGCCCACCTGGGCAAGTGGGCGAGCTGGCCCACCTGGGCACGTGGGACTGGGTGTCCTTCCTCCCGATCTTGGGTTTCCCCCGGTTGCTTCTCCCAGACAGATTGGAGGAGGCCCACTTACCCTTTGGGTTTGCACGGTAGATGCCCGTGCAGGTAAAGAGCCTTGTTTATGCAGCTGTTACTGAACTCCAATTCCCAGCATCCCCAGCTAGAAGGGCCAATGGTGAGCGAGGCCAGGAGTTGTAGTTCAGCAATCTCTGGAGGGCCACAGTCTCACACACACACACAAACACACACCCAGTCTGGCCCTTCTTTCTCTGCCCATCTCGGATTCTGCCTCCTTTTCCTCTGCAGTTGTCCCCTTATGTTGTTTTGGATACTGTACGCTCTTCCTGGCAGGGACCGGTAAATTGTGTTCCCTTAAATACCTTGCGTCGTTATCCGGAATTAATGATTCTCAAATACAACATATACCTAGTTTTCATAGATGTGTATACTTATACTTTGTTCACACACGCATACACACGTTCTTTTGAGCTGAGATTAAAGACACTACACTACACTACACTACACTACACTACACTACACACACACACACACACACACACACCTCGATTAGATCCCTAGTTTCAACTCAAAGACAATCTGCAGGCAGTGGAGATCTTCATCGGGCATAATTAAGAGTAAAACTACACACAGGCCCGCCGCCCACGTGGAGCCTTTCTTCACCACATTTCTCTCTCCCTATCTGCCCCTTTGGCTTCATTTTGGCTTCTTACTTAAGAACTCTGGGCCGGACCTTAACGAAGATGGAACTCCTGTTTTCTCGCTCAACTCTGTCCAGACGAAGGCATTTCCTTCCTGCGGATTTCCGAATCTGGGGGTCTCACCGTGCGGGGGTTGGAGGAGAGAAATGCAAAGCGCTGTCCAGGGTGCTTAAGTATACGGGGTGCCTCTGTGCGGATCTGGCAGCGTTTTCGCCAAATCGGAGGCCCAGGAGTTTCCCCCCCCCAAAAAAAACCCCTCTCTTCACACACATATACATACAAACACACAAATGATATGCACTGACAAAAAGAGGGAGCGAGTGTGTTGGTGTGTGCCTGTATACACGAAGTCCAAAGCTGTTCCCGTCTGCCTTGCGTGCGTCTTTGTCCAGAAAGGATCCAGGGAGAGTTCCTTTGGATTTGGCTGCGTCCCTTCTTGCAGGGAGCCCACCCGCTTTCCCTCCCGCGGCGCAGCCGGGCTCCCGGGGGAAACGAGCTGGCTCTGGCCCAGACGCCGCTCTCTCTTCCTCCCTTTAATCGGATTAGGTGGGAAAGGAAGACTGGGCGCATTCCACCCGCGCTGCCGCTCGCGACCCGCTTCCTGACCGGAGCCAAAGCCGGCAGCACCACCGGCTTGCAGAGAGAGCCAACCGAGGCGGCTATTTCCCCCGGATCGGGCCCCGCCTCGTTCCTTTGCCTCTCCCCCTCCCCCCACCAAGGCCCCTCGGCCCTTGGGCTGCTCCGAAAGGGGTGTGGCCAGAGAAGGACGGCGTCTCGCGGAGGGCTGTGCTGGGAGATTCCGGAGCGCCGGGCCTGGTTAGCTTTTGGATGGAAGGCCACCAGGGAATCTCACGACTGTAGATTGCAATGGGAGGCGGGAGGGGGTGGGGGAGGAACGTCAGAGAAGAAAACAGCGCAAGCTATTTGTGTAACGTACAAAGAAAAGTGCCCGGTCGTCTCTGTGTAATCCAGCAACGGGGTTTCTTTCTTTGGATGCCTTAGGAATATCCGGAGAAAGGACAATTTGATGCCTCGTTGTTGCTGTTTTGTTAAAGACAGGAGTTTAAGTAGCAGCTCTTCCCCGTCCTCCAGCCATTTCGAAATGCCATTTCCTTGCTTGACAATTAATGTAACCTCTCTTTTATTCCTCCCCCCCCCCTTCCATGCGTGGTTGCTTTGCCGTGATCGGGGGTTAAAATATGGTTGAACGAATAAATCTATGAAATAAATAAACCTGGGACGTCTGGTGTTGATTATGGGTTCTCGAAAGTTTCCCCCCAAAATTATACTTTAATAATAATAATAATAATAATAATAATAATAATAATAATAATAATAATAATGGCAGCCTCCTACGGGAATTGCTCACAGGACCTACACCGGCCTTCAAACCCTGCCCTGCAAGATGTAGTAGAAGCGCCGATAACGCCGAGAAACGAAATCTTTGCTCGGGCTTTCCTTGGTTCGGGATGGAGGACTTGAGGCTGGATCCCCGCATAGCGAGAGAAAACGGAAAGGCTACGATTTGCAAGTCATAAAATGGGGCTTTGCTATGTCTGAGACTTGTGCCATAACTAAACAGCCCTCCTTACAAAAAGGGGTGGGTGGGTGGCCGGAGTCTTTTTCAGCCACGCTCTCCTTGCAGGCCTAAAGTGGGCATGGAGACCCTTGCATTTCCTTCCACCTATCGCGAGTGAAAAATCTCCAGAACTGGCCGCAGCCGCGAACAGTGAGCAGGGTATGAAACCGAGGGGCCCCTTCAGCAGCCCCGCTTGAGTCCGGCTCAGAAGCCAAGGGAACCACAGCAGGAGCTGGTCGCCTGGCTGACAGCAGCAGCCCCAGTCCGGCTTCCAGGCAGGTCCCAGGATTCGCCCAACCAGCTCAGGATTGAGAACACCTTGGATTTCCGTTCCAAATGCAAAAGTGGTACTGACCATCGCGTTGTTCCTTTGCAGAAGAACAATTGCTTTTGATAACCATATCCAATTATTTTGGAACGTAATAACAACTGTTCTGAGAAGAACCGAACCGACTATCTGTTTCAATGTATTATATAAATACAACGTATTATATATATAATCCTAAATTAAAACATACTACCATTGGAAAATTATGTTGCTGCTGTTTAAAAAAACACCAACCCAAATAGTCTTAAAATATGAAGAAATGCATGTTAAGAGGTGAAATGGATCGTTTCCCTCTTGAGCCCTTCTAGAAAAAAGGCGAATCAAAAGAGAAGAAAAAAAGTGGAGGAACAGAGGGGGGAAAGGAAGGGCGAAAGCTCGCCCGTAGTATTGCAGCCTTTTCGGTGCAATAAACCCAATAAACTCCACAGGTCTGTTTGCATTTACTGTTGCCACTTAAATTATTCAGTGTGTTGCGGTAATTGAATCCTAAGCTTTAAAAACTAATATACTCCCTTCCTTGTCACCGCTTTTCTGAATCATGAAATCCGCCCTAACAGGTGCTGATCAAATACTATTACATTCTATTAAAAAGAAAATTCTATTCCCTGTTTTCATTTCCCTTTATAAAGGGGAAACTAAGTAAATGCATTTGAACGTTATTTAATTTTTAACGCTTTTAGTCCAATTTGGACGTTAGGGAGCGTCTCCAAACTCACAAAACCCGGGCAGCGTGGCAATAAATTGGGTTGACTAAATTAATCCAAAACGGAATCTCTTTTTAGGGTGTTTCCTTTCTCCCCCTCCCCCAGCTTTTGCAATCCAGGGGCTTGACCCAAAGCAATGGCCAACTCACCCTACCAAAGGAAAGTGAACCTTTTTTTAAAAGAGGTAGAAAGCATTGGGAATGTAAATAATAATAATTATAATGATGATGGTGATGGTGATGGTGATAATGATAATAATAATAATAATAATAATAATAATAATAATAATAATCACAAAAAAACAATGTCTTGAGGAGCGAGTGAGTGTAATGAAAACAGATTTAAAAAGAAAGCATCCAGGAAATGGTGTTTGGTTTTTTTTATTCAGGCTGGTCTGTGTTCAAGCTACTCTAAGGGGACGTTCTTGGTGATAGGGTTTTTTTTGGGGGGGGGTGGAATGGAAAGGGGACAGACCTCTTCCCTGTTTCTTCAGGAAAACGACCACAATTGTTATATAGACCGTTGTAATGTTAGCTACTTTGAGTATCTGCATACACGCAGCCACACTTATGCACATCTGTATATGGCTCGTTTCCAGCATGTCCTGTGCAACTTTAGAAAACCTTAATTCTAAAGTCAATTCCCAAGATCAAATGCAATCTGCGGTTGGGAACTAATGTCCGCTTTCCAGGCCACCCAAGGCAGCTTTTCTCGGTGCTCCAAATAGGAATTGTCGTCCTGGAAAGTCTGGTTAGGCCTGTCGTTTTAAGACAGACCAAAAAGAAGAAAGGGAAAAAAACCCCAAGGAAAGCGTAAAGGACTTTGTGTGTGTGTGTGTGTGTGTGTGTGTGTGTGTGTGTGTGAGCGTTGCCGTAGAAGGTTGGGTTTCAAATTCAGGTTCGGCCTTTTTCAATCCACCCCCCCCCCCCAACCAGCAGGAATATCTTCCAGGTGGAACTGGGCAGTTCCAAATTCGGGTGGAGCGTCCCAAGGCATTTGGTGCCTCCATTTGGTGCCTGCTTTGAGGGGAAGGAGACCCTTCCTTTCCGTAGAACGTGTTTATAAACAAAGAATGCTAAAATAGATTTAGGTGGATCCCCAATTAATCCCCCCCTCCCGCGGTGGCTCTCGGAGGGGGGCCGTGGCTCCATATCACCAGCCAGGAATTCTGCTCCACTCGCCTCTTTGGTTAATGATTGGGGAGCGTGGAAGGGAGGGAGCGGCTCGTCTGGTAATTGCAAAGGTTTGTTCAATTTCATCTGGCTAATTTCGAAAGACAACCGTCGCAGATGCGCATTGCAATATCCGCCCCACATTAGCTTAGCTAATAAATTTGACCTATTGTGCGTTTGTTAAAATGATGTCACCATGGAACAGTCCCTAAGCTCCTATTCCAATGAATTAGGCCTTTATTGAAACCCGGGAGCCAATGGGAGGAGAGAGGCTTGTTTGGTGTGGCCAATGGCAGCTGCCGGAGAGAAATTAGAAGCAGAAACTCAAGGTTTGGTTCAAAAAAGATGACACAGAGCCTGTCGGGCTGGACCACTCTTGGCAAAGTTTCAGTGTGACATCTATACAAACCAGGACCTTACATGGATCTACTGTAAAAAAAGGAAGGGAGCGTTTTTATAGGGGAAATCTTGCCGGGGTGTTTTTTTTTCCCTCTCTCTCCCCTCTCCCCCCCGATTGAGCCCAATATTTCTATTCACCAAGGATGGATCAGCCAACGAACGCGCAGACACCGCATCAACACGAACCCATCAGCTTCGGGATTGATCAGATTTTAAACAGTTCTGATCAGGAGACCCCTTCCCAGCCCGCCCCCCGAGGATCAGACGGCGGCGGCACCAATTACCTGGGCAGCCCCGTAAGCAGCAGAAGCAGCGCCCCGTACCCTTCTCTCCCGGGCGCCTTCGCTGGCATCGGGGCTCCCTTCGAAGACTCTGGATCTTACAGTGTGAATCTCAGCTTGGCTCCATCTGGCGTGATCCGGGTGCCAGCGCACAGACCCATCCCTGGGGCAGTGCCACCTCCAATTTCTAGTGCCATTCCAGCCATGCCAGCTGTACCCGGCCTTGGCAGCCTCAACTTCCCTTGGATGGAGAGCAGCAGGCGGTTCGTCAAAGACAGATTCACAGGTAAGCGGCGGCGGCGGCAGCGGCGGCTGGGTTGGCGAGCGCTCTCAGGTGTAGAAGGCCGGGTGGTGAGGTTGGGTCTCCTGCTCGGGTGTGGGAGAGAAATTGGCTCTGCTTCATCACAGAGGAGAAAAAGAGAGAAGGGTGTGTTTTTTTTGTAAAGGCCGAAACAATACAGGTGTGTGATGTTAGGAAAATTGGCCGACCAGCCCGACTGCCGGCTTCTCTATTTTCTTTTCCCTGGCAAACTGCTTAGCATATCCAGGCGTGAAAGTGGGATCTGTTTGGGTGGTCCTGTTTCAGGACGGCCAAAGTGATGCCTTGAGTTCTTCCGGAGATCGAATGCTCTTTCCTTCCCTCGCCCCCCTAAACCCAACACGATCAAGGGAGGAAATCTTAAATCTAGCCGCTGTTCTCAGAATAAGAAATCCTTCGGGGTGTGATTTTCTCAGGCCGGTGTGGAAGGGCGAAGGAAGGCGAGTAAATGGCCGTGTCTAATCCGATTACAGCATTTAGTGCTAGAGAGGGAAGAGGACGATAAAGAGAACAAAAGAAATTTATAAAGATTTAAGTACTTCCAATGAAAACAGGATTAAGCCAATTAGGACGAGGCGAGCAGGGGGTTAAGTGGATAAGGTTAGCTTCACCTTGCAAAGCGGCTAATCGGACGAGAAGTTCCGAGTGTGCTGTGTCACTTCAACACAATTTATATTTGTGGGTAAAAAGGGAGAAACGTTTCAGCCGTAACAGTTAGTAGCAATAACTTTCATGGTACGTAATTTTTTCAAGAAGAAAATATACGGAAAATCCCTAAATCCTTTGTTATAATTAAAATTATACTTGTATAGTTATTATAATTATAATTGTTATAATTATAATAATTTATTTGTATCATTATTTATTATTATTAATTCAGAAGAAATATGCATAGTAGCTAAGGATGATTTCTTAGACACGTTTAGAAGTACTCGGTGAGTCGATTTTTCGCTTCAGGGCCAGCTGTTTCCTTCCCTGGCAATGTACTTTATATTCCGAGGCGTGGGACACCAGAAAACAAACGAAACATTAACAAAGCAGGCAAAAGGCGATTCGGTGGTCTTCTTTCCCCGTTTCGGAGGCGGATGAAGGGAACTTTTCCGTCTCAAGCTGGCCTCTCGCCGTTTCCTATTGCCAAAGCCGGCGTTTGGCTTTACCCTTTGAGCTAGAGATCCATCGCTCAATTTTTTTATTTTAAAAAACGGGTTTCTTTTTGCTTTCATATTACCCCGGTTCTCCTGTGGCACAGCCTCTAGGATTAGACACCCCCTACACACACACACACACACACACACACACACACCCCTCCAGCACCACCAGCAGGGTTGACACAAGGGGCGGGACAAGCCACCCCTTTCGCCCCCCGCCCGAGCACATGGTGTCAAGGAGGGCGGGCGGGGGAGCTGCCACCGACATCCAGCCCATCCGCCCAACCCAGCGCCCCCAGCAGTGGGTGCTGCGGGCCGCGGGGACTTTCCGAGAGGCTGCTCCGGGTTACTCCCCGAGTCCGGGCCTCTCCAGAGTCACTCGCTGGGCACCTTAAGGGGCCGGAGGAGAAAGCCAGCGAGCGACCCTGCCGCCCCAGCGGTTCCAGGTTTAAGGGCCCCCACTCTCGATCCCCCCCCCAACCCGGTGCCTGCCCCGGCTGACTGGGTCTCCCTTTCTATCGCAGCGGCGGCGGCTCTGACGCCCTTCACGGTGACGCGGAGGATCGGGCACCCCTACCAGAACCGCACTCCGCCCAAGCGCAAGAAGCCGCGCACCTCCTTCTCGCGGGTGCAGATCTGCGAGCTGGAGAAGCGTTTCCACCGGCAAAAGTACCTGGCCTCGGCCGAGAGGGCGGCGCTCGCCAAGTCGCTCAAGATGACCGACGCCCAAGTCAAGACCTGGTTTCAGAACCGCAGGACCAAGTGGCGGTGAGTCCCGCGGACGCGCGGATGGGCCTGGCATCTTCAGGGGGTGGGGGTCGCTGTGAACAGGAGAAGAAGCGGGTTGGGCCTTCTCCTTTCGCCTCCCTTCCAAAGCCGGGTAGACGCGAAACAAGGCAACACTTTTGTGAACTCTTTAGGCTCGGCCCATGGTCCACGCGTTAGGCCAACCCGCTTGGGAGCCCGGATTTGCCTCCTCCTCTCCTCCTCCTCATCTTCCCTTGGACCCTTTCGGAGCGCAGTGGCCTAAAAACCTGCTTGGCCGGAAGGATGCCTTGCGGGAGCTGAGCAAAGGATCGCTTTAGCACAACGACCGGTTTGGGTTTTTGGGTAGGGTGATCCCAAAAGATCATCCCATACAGAGTTGAACAATCCAGGACAATCACGAGAGCGTCAATATAAAACCACGTTCACAGAAACCGTGGCCTTAGCGCGCCGAGCCCGCGAATCACGGGGAAATTCTTAGGATACCCTGGTGCCCCCGTCCCGCCACTTCCCTCCCTCTCTCCCCCCTCCCTCCCTAGGGTGTTAGTGAGACAGTAAAAGAAAAGGGCCCCTTTTGGAAGAGACTTATGGAACCACCCAGCGAGGTTGAGCCGAAAACGGGCCGCGGGCATTTGCAGGCCCAGGTGGAAGTTTGACCCTTCCGTGGCCCAAGAAGCACAGAGGTGGGCGGCCAAAACCCGTTTGCTTTCCGATTGAGGGTGAAAGGTTTGCGGTTCCTATCGGTAAACCGGGGCTCGGGGCGTTTAATTACCGCTATCTGGACGAGCGTTGGCTTTTCAAGGCTTGGAGTCTCAAAAGGGGGAAGTTGGAGGGGGAAGAGGGAGAAGGAGAATCCCCGTTGGAGGCTCAGGTCACTTCTTTACACTGATCCGCACAATTTCACCCTAGGAAGGTTGTTCTCCAAATCTTACCACCAACCAAGCTGGGTCAGCGGGGCAGATGCGTTAGGGGCCGGAGCTGCTTCGATTGAGCGCGCACTGTGAAGACAGGGACGCGAACGCTTAAAACAAATCCCCTCTTTGGAGATCAGCGAAGATCGGCGCAGGCCGAGCTTCAACTCCCGGCTGAGAATGGACCTTCCCTAAGATTTCGCGGGCCTCTCCTGAATCGGAGGCAGAACGGAACTGCTGTGGTCCGTTTTATGGGCCCGGAGGCCTGGCTGCCGTGGGGAAGCTGGGAGGCCGGGTCAACGGAGCTGGGTCCTGTGGAAAGGATCTGGGTGGCTCCCCTGCGCGGGTGGTTCCCCCGAGGGTCCGCCTTACTTGATCCAGCTCCCTCGGTTCTTCTCCGCGGCGTCCAGCGAGAGTGAATCGGAGACGCAGAACCTTGCGCGAATGGGAAACGCGTGTCGAGGGGAGAGACGTTCCTGTCCACGCATCGTTTTTATAACCCGTTTTTCTCCCAAGGCAGAGGAGGGGCAAGCAAGCCTGGCCCCTGCCCGACCCAGCGTTGCCTATTCCCAAATGGCCAATCCCCAGTTTGGTGGTGGTGGTGGTGATGATGATGATAACAACATCTTGCGACGATACCTTTAACACCATTAAACAAGAAACATCTCCCTATCTCGGGTTATCGGGAAGGACTCGATAGGTGGACAAAAAAGGCCAATCCCAGTTTAAACATCTGGCTTGTGTGCGCCACGAACAACAACAACAACAACAACACATTTAATTTATCTGTCGCCCAACTGGCAGCGCCTCTGTCCCACAACTTCCCCAAACCCACAAAAACTTAGAGCGATGTCTTTCCGGTGTTGTTCCTCGGCTGGAAGCCGTCGGTCCCGGACGGGAGTTGAAAAATATCTTTTCCCGAGGTTTCAGCAAGTCCAATCCCTGGCTCAGATTCCCCAAGTCTTTTCTCCAGAGGCAGAGGGCCCCAGCCTGCAGGGCGTGGGAAGAGTCTGGATCCCTCTGGCGCTGGCCTTCTGGCAGCGTTTGCTGCGGAATCTCCCCAAATAGCAAAGCCCCCGTTTTCCCTTTCTGTTTCGTTTCTGTTTCGTTTTGTACTGCGGGACCTTCAGGGGAATCGGCCGCCCTGGAAATAGCGGCTGGCAGGGGAATCCTTCTTTCCCTGTTTCGGCTGAAATCTCGGGTGAAGTAAAACCCAAGGAGGATAAAACGGGCGCATGCGAATTGTTGTTGCTGTTATATAATTATTTTAATATACCGACAATACAATGCCATTACTCTCCCCTGATGCGAATATTTCCTTTTAAAACAAATAAACCAAATACAATACAATACAATACAATAACAAAGTAAATGCTAACGCTGTTCAGCTCTGCTAATGCGGGTTTGCGATGGATTTACGCCTCGTTGGCTCCTATGCCGCTTTGGGTTTAGCCATCCCCGTTCCAGGCCCAATTATCTGCCCCAAAATCCAGGAGGGCCCGAGGCCAGAAGCGCCCTGAGCCAAGGAGCCTTTACGGGGACCTTTCCACTCAACACCTGCTGGCCGGATCCGGGCCCTTAAAATCTTCTTCGTTTCCACATAATCCATTTCTTTAGTTCTAGATAGCCACCACGCACCCCCCGCTTTCATCTTTTGCAAGATTTTTGAGTTTGGCTTCCCCCACACCTGCTCTACGTGTATATTGGGGATTCCCCCCCCCCTGTTCTGAACTTAACTTTTCTTAACTCTTCTTCTTTCAGACGTTGCATTACCAGACTAGGGAGCACCAGTGTTCTCCCCTGGGAAGTGGGGTTTGGTGACTGTTTTTATAGGTAGCACAGTTTACCCCACCGGCTTTGTGGCAGGATATCCATTCTCTGATATGTGCGCGCGTGTAGGGTGCGTGCGCATTTTATTCGATTTATAAAGCCGCCCAGTCGCAACGCGTGTGTGCACCCGTGTCGGTTTCACTAGTTTACAGAATCCGAGGACCTCCACGCACCCCCCCCCCCCACACTTTAGTTCGGCTCAAGTAATTGTCAGACTTCACTCTCTCGGAAGCAATGGGTGTTCCGTGCGCGCATCTGTAGCGTTCGGAAAAAGCGCTCCAAGACGGAAGAATCGGGGCGGGAAAGGAAGGAGCCGCTAATCACGCGAATCTTCCTCGCCCCGAAGAATGGGGGTTAGCAACCCGGGGCCCAAGTGGCCTTACCTTCCAGTGGAGAAGGACCCGTTTATGAACCTTGTAGAAATAGGGGAGAAGAGGCGTTTAGGTAACTCTCCCGTTTGTTTCCCCACATCATTCGTCAGCAACAATTCTCACGACCCCCTTTGCAAGCCTCGGGTTTTAGAAAGTGGTGGCGGCGGGGAAGAATCGGCGGTCGCTGGCTGGCCTGGTTGGAAATCGGAAGAAAAACGTCTTCTCTCTCCAAAACCACTTTGCCTCACTCCCACGATTTCTGGTTCTATTTTTTTGACTTCGCTGACTTCTGCGTAATCCTTGTTTAAATTTGGTCCGGCTTCTTGGGTAGAAGAAGAAGCCGTTTTACCCTCCGGTTTAATTTTTGGCAGATGCACCCATTGTTTTAGTCGAATTCGGCCAGGCGGGCGCAAAGGTGGGGAGAAGACTAAGAACATCGGGAAAGCGGATTGGGACCCGGCGGCTTCAAGTCTCAAGGGACGCCCCCGAAGCCGCTTCGCCCCTTCCTCCTCCTCAATTGCGCCTAGCAAAGGGGATCAGTCCATCTCCAGGTAAATACACCGGTATACACCGGTGTTTTGCGCGACCTCGCTCTTCGAATCGCTTACTTGTCTCTGATGGCAGAAAAAATGTTTTATTTTTATTTTTTATATTATTATTATTATTGATATTATTATTATTTCTCGCCTTTTTGAGCCCTGCGAGGAAACACGACGAGTACGAAGCAGCAGCAGTCCCACAAAATTCAACCCCCCCCCCCCGCCTTGGTTCGAATGGCCATTTTTCAACATCTTTTTTCCTCTGCCTATGCGAATAGCCGTGTTCAGTGCCAGCCTCCGTTGTTTCTAGGTAGGCTCGGGACTGGCCCGAGTGCTTTCCATCAGGGAAAGGTTCTTGGAGGCAGGGGGCTTTTAAACGTTTGATTCGAAAACCGCGTTTTTTGTTTTCGTTTTCGCATGTATTGATGTACGTACGTGTGTACATACATGTGTCTGTACACACACACACAGACACACATACACACACACCGCCCTTTTAGTGTTATGCGTGCGCCGCACGACGGACAATAATTAAAGCGCGATTAAATGAAAAAGGGGCCCAAGAAAGGAATTGCTCCCCTCACCACAATCCTCTGATTGGATTTTAAAGAAACAAACAAACCCTTTGCGACTTGCCTAGGGCGCCGTGCCTCAGTTTCCCAGCCCACCCAGAATTTCCCTGGGAAATAGGCACTTCCGAGGTACAGAAATTCGGGGAATGCTATTATTATTAATATTATTTTAAGTGGGGGAAAGAAGAGTGTTAGGTTTTGATTTCCAAATTCTTTTTTTCGAGAGCGGGGATTGGGACAAGATCGGATCGGAGGGAGGGTCAATGGACCAGGCAAGGAAACCTCGCAAAGGACGGCGGCGAACGACCGCCTCGATTTTGTTCGCCGGCCTTTCGGGAAAGGGAATAAAAGTGGATGCTCCGAGCCGCGATTTTTGGGCTTCTCGGTCCGCTTCTGTAGCGGAGAAACCCTGGATCCCTTTCGAAGTTTTATGGGCCAAGAATGAAAACGCTGAACTATTTCGGAAAGAATAATTTAAAAACCCACCGGCGTTCGCACATCATAGCTCGGTGAACTTTGGTTTATTAAAACTTCTTTTTGCTCATTCAGCTGAGTTTATTCAGCGACCTTCTTTTTCACCATTCTCTCATCCATACAACAATTCTCCGGGCCGGTTTGATTTACAATCACAGCCGAGGCCGACAAACCGCACTTGACAAACTTTCTCCGCGTTTAACCTCGCGGTGCTTTTCATCCACTTTAATCGCCTTGAACTCCGAAACCCCTCGCGGAGGCCGGATCGGCACAAAAGGTTATAAAGTAAATCCGGGCGGTCTTTTCAGTCGCGCAAAAACGAACCGATCGTCGCCCCCCCAACACCAGGCGGAGCTCCTGGTGGCCGTAACTACGAGGGTCTCCTGCGGCTCGATCCCCTTTTCGACGATTGAGCCCCACTGAACTAATGAGAAGTCGTCGATCCCCTGCAGCCCGCCACGGTGCCCTTTCTCCCCCCAACCTCGGGAATTGGGGTGGGGGATAACAACATCTACCCATCATGAGTTTTCTCCTTCCTCGGCCTTCCTCCTCCTCCTCCTCCTCCTCCTCCTCCTCCTCCTCCTCCTCTCCTTCCTCCTTCACCTCCTCTTCCTCCCCCTCTTCCTTTTCTTCTTCTTCCTCCTCCTCTTCCTTTTCTTCTTCTTCTTCTTCTTCTTCTTCTTCTTCTTCTTCTTCTTCTTCTTCTTCTTCTTCTTCTTCTTCTTCTTCCTCCTCCTCCTCCTCCTCCTCCTCCTCCTCCTCCTCCTCCTCCTCCTCGTTTTCAGTCCCCCCGCTGGCCGGGCCCTTTGATCGGATGGGGGCTGATGGGGGCGCAAGTTGAAGACCGGGCCAGACTGGCAGGTTGGGTGGGAGGGTGGGAGGGAGGGCGCAGGGCTGGTGGGCGACTGGCCAGCCGGGGCGGGAGCCTGATCTCTGTGCTTGGCGTCCGCAGGAGGCAGACGGCGGAGGAGCGGGAAGCCGAGCGGCAACAGGCGAGCCGGCTGATGCTGCAGCTCCAGCACGACGCCTTCCAGAAGTCGCTGAACGAATCGATCCAGCCCGACCCGCTTTGCCTGCACAACTCCTCGCTCTTCGCGCTCCAGAACCTCCAGCCTTGGGAAGAGGAAGCCGCCAAGATCCCCCCCGTCACTTCTTTGGTGTAAAGAGGGTCGTCCGGGCGGAGGGGCGTCCGGGAAGGAGAGGCAAAGCGGCCCCGTCCTCCGCCTCTCCCCGCATGACCCGAATCGCAAGGGAACGTGTGAACGGGGGGCGCCTTGTGGAAGGGGAAGAGGCCAACGAGTCAAGCCGCGTCTCACACCCCCGTCTCGCCTCTGCCCGGCTGGGCTCGGACCCGGGCGGGAGCTGTCGGCGCGTCCCCGGCGCGGCTGCGAGGATTGCGGGCGTGGGGCGGTTCTCTCGGGCCGAGACCTCCATCCTCGCCCCTCCGGCTCCGGCAGTTTGGACGGAGCCCGGCCGCTGCTTTTGCCCGACTTTCTCCCGTCGTAGAAACTTGGCCATCGGACCTTTGCCCCCTCCCCCGGGGGTGGGGAGGAGCTTTTGGGCTGCTAAGAAGAAAGCAGAGACCCCCCCCTCGATCCTCTTCCTCCTCCGTCGGGGTTTGCTGGGGGGGGCAG
The DNA here is from genome assembly GCF_009769535.1 of Thamnophis elegans. Lineage (NCBI taxonomy): Eukaryota > Metazoa > Chordata > Lepidosauria > Squamata > Natricidae > Thamnophis > Thamnophis elegans. The sequence goes on along the minus strand of NC_045543.1, from coordinate 18,549,123 downwards.
GTTTCAATGTGGGGGGAAGACTTCGTTGGATGCCCCCACGAAGGCCTGTTTTCCCCCGAGGCCTGGCAGTTCTGTCGCTTAGGATCCATTGGGGAGGAATGCCTAAGAAGGAATAGAGAGTCACCTTTTTTAAAAAAAATATTATTATAATTATTATTTGTAAGAAATGTGAATAGTTTAATTTATTTAATGCACCAAGATGCTGAGCACTGTTAATAGGGAGGCAGGGGGAGAGAAAGACTGGATCTTGGTTATTTATATGGAGACCAGAACAAACACTAAAAAGAAGTGTGTATGGGTGTTTGCTGGTGTGAGTGATCTGTGTGTGTGTGTGAGTGAGAGAGAAGGGGGGGATAATTATTGGCCGAGGCTGGCCTTTACCTTGGATGGTCAATCATCTGACTATCCTGCCCCCTAGAAGTCAATCTGCAAAGGAATATATATATATATATATATAAGAATAAACCTGCTGCAGTGAAAAAGCAAGCCACCTCCAGCTGTCCCCAGGCAAACCCTATCGGTAATTTATTCAACATGGTAATAAGGGCTCCTTTTTCACAGAAACCCCAACCTCTCCCTCTCTGGCAGGAAAATGAACATTAATGTAGAGTGGGGTTGTTGAGGGAGATGAAAGAGGGGAAGGAAGGAAGGAAAAAGAAAGAAAGAAAGAAAGAAAGGAAGAAAGAAAGAAAGAAAGAAAGAAAAGAAAAGAAAATTAATTTTAAAAGCATCCTTGGCATGCTACAATGCCTGTTGTCCCAAACCCATTACAGAGAAAGCGCCTTATGTTTCATAATACTAATAATAATTATACTGATAATTAAAACAAATACTAAGGAAAGTTGGGGTTAATCCATGTATAATACTTTGTACTTGCTGAAATGTGTAAATAAATGTTTTCTTTAAAAATGTTCCTGGTCTGAGCTGTTATGAATAAAGGAGGAAGTTACATCTGAGTGCCCGCCATAGGTTTTGGCTTTGGAATCCCATCAGCATCAGCCGCCATGGCAAATTCCGAAGGACTATGGGAGCTGCTGACCAAAATGCTTGGAGAACAGCCACTACCTTTCTTGCCCACCACAGTCACTTTTACCATTGGTGGTGATGATTCCAGGTAATGGTAGTTGGAGTTCATCAATGCATAGGAAGCCTATCCTTGATTCTGCTGTAACTGGTACCACTATCCAGGCATGGTGGCAAAAGCTTTCTCCATCACCTTCCATCACCTTCTATGCCTGGCATATGCTTAGGAGTAAACCTGGGACCTTCCACATGCTATGGTCTCTATGTCTCAAGATTCATGAGTGACCTAAACTCTTAAGTCACTCTAGATTTCCACAAGCCTTTCTCATCTATGGCCTCTTCTGTAGAACTGAGTGTGAAGGATCAAACCAAGATCCAACCTACTCCCACCCAGCTGTTTGTCAATAAGCTGCAGTCGAAAGTGTTTGTCCTGAGATGCACAGCAGCAAACAGTGCTGCTTGAGATAAATAGGGTAATCCATGAACAAAAGCCCATTAGGGGGTCAAGTGAATGTTAACTCATGCCGAGAATGGGATATAAGCTTCTACAGCAACCAGATTTGATGAAGGTGATGATGCAGGATGGACCATGATGTTAGTCTGCCACTGGTTCCAGTAACTTACCATTGTTTCCTTGTTCCGTATTCAGTCTACCTAATTAATCAAACAGCCTGGGGAGCCTTTCTCAGAGTCTGTCAGCCCTTGATGTCACTTTCCTAAGTTCCTCATAGTGTTGGGGTTGAGTGTGGCTGGATAAAGAGGACCTGTATTTGAAGGTGAGCTATAAGGTAAAGGTACCCCTAGCACATATGTGCTAGTCGTTCCCAACTGTAGAGGGCAGTGCTCATCTCCGTTTCAAAGCCGAAGAGCCAGCGCTGTCCGAAGATGTCTCCATGGTCATGTGGCTGGCATGACTAAACACCAAAGGCGCACAGAACGCTGTTACCTTTCCACCAAGGTAGTCCCTATTTTTTCTACTTCCATTTTTATATGCTTTTGAACTGCTAGTTGGGACAAGTAACCGGAGCTCATTCTGTTACGCGGCATTTGGGATTCGAACCGCCAAACTGCCGACTTTCTGATCGACAAGCTCAGCGTCTTAGCCACTGAGCCATCACGTCCCAAAATGCCACTAGAAGAAACTGATGGGGTGTTCAATTCCCATTGTGTCATGTGGTCCTTATACTGTAGAATCTGGGCTTTCATCTTCTACCCAACAATTTTAACTTCCGAAAGCGGCAATCTTGCCTGTATTAGTATTACTGGGAAATGACTAACTCATGAGGATGGGTGAGAATGGGGGGAATGTTCCTTTTTACAAGCCTGGAAGGGTTCCACAAAGCTCAGTCCAGCTCTGGCTTCACAGCAATCCAGCATGATTGTACACCTCTGTTGTTGGTCCTGAGTAGTGCTCCTCTTCTGGTTTCTTGCAGAGAGGCCGACAGATTCAATTGGCCATATGATCAGCCCAGATCTTCTCTTCTTGAAAGCTTGAGAGCCCTCTTTTTCCCCAACAGATGGACTATCATGCCTGAGGCAGTGAAATACAAGATCACCAGTATTGCCTCTCTTTAAAAAAAAAAAAAAAAAAAAAAAAAAAAAAGCAGAAGTGTACGTATAAATTATTAATTCAGAATGCAAGAAAAGAGGATGCACCAAGTGAAGACTGGACTCTTTGACTTAGCCTAATGACTGCTCTTTCTCTGGAGTCTTCCTCAGCCTGCAAGTAGGGGCATCACAGGACTGAATGCTCCTTCAAGTGTTTAAAGAACAAGCTCCTCCTGGAGAAGACTTGGCTGCAATTTTGCCTTTCCCTCTTATTTTGGCTTCTCCACAAGGCTCCAACAGGGATGGAGGAAAGCAGGGAAACTGATGTCAGCTATTCCGTAATAGTATCTGGGAAAGACTTTGGTGTGTGTGTGTGTGTGTGTGTGTGTGAAGAGAGGCTGTCTAGGACAGCAGTCATCAACTGGTGGTGTGTGGCTCACTGGTGGTCTCTGAGAAAATTTCAGTGGTCCAAAAGAAGATGACTCCTGGGACACACTGGGCTTCTTTTCTTGATGGCTAAAGCTCTGTGGTGTTGATTTTCCTTTGGGCTTCCTTGTGAGAAGAAAAGGAAGAAATAAATCCCCCAAACTCTCTTTCACGTCTCTTAAAAGGGCTGAATAACTCCAGCTTTCCGTCTGCCAGTTTCGTTTCTATGGGTGTGAGATCCGCCGGCTGTTTGCTCTTTGGCCCTGCCTACACACTCAAGTGTGCCCAGTTCATTTTCTGTATATGGTGGGCATAACTGTTCCACCACAAAACCGCGCTCGACTAAACCGCGTCCGACTAAACCGCGTAGCTGATGTCATCAACAGGGCGACAACAGCGCGGAGACAGAAGCACGCTGTAAACCCTAAACCTAAAATTAACCCCTAAACCTAAACCTAACCCCCTAAACCTAATCCTAACCCTAACCCTAACCCTAACCCTAAACCTAACCCTTAACCTAACCCTAAACCTAATCCTAACCCTTAACCTAACCCTAACCCTAACCCTTAACCTAACCCTAACCCTAACCCTTAACCTAACCCTAAAGCTAACCTTAAACCTAACCCTAAACCTAACCCTTACCTTAAGTTGAATTGGCTTGCTTTCAAAGCGCTATTTAAAGCGCCCTTCTTTCTCCGCGCTGGCTGTTGTTGCCCTGTTGATGACGTCAGCGACGCGGTTTAATCGGGCGCAGCTTAGTCGAGCGCGGTTTTGACGGGTCACGGGGCATAACTGCTCCCCCTTCTCACTAAACTTCATTCATCTGTTCACCTATCCAGCTGCTAATGCACAGGAGACAGAAGGAAAAGGCATTTAATTTCTACTCTCTCTCCACACCCTCCCCCCATTTTTTTTCTCCCCAGCTCCAGTATGCAGAATATGGATTGCTATGAAGGCATTGTCAAAAGCCCTGGGAGAGCATGCAATTTTCCCAAGACAACTAACGATTATGTGAAAGCCAAGCACCTGGAAAAATTACATTTCCCCAAAGTCCTGGTGCTAGGATGTAATTTTCTGGAGAAAGAGAGGGAGGGGAAGACAACAGGACGAAGCAGAAAAAGCAATGCAAGGCCACAAGCTCTGGGCCAGGGGCTTTAAAATTATTCTGGGAGAACTAAGTACAGGTCATTCTTGATTTACATCCACCGTTGAGCCCAAAATTTCTGTGGTTAAGTGAGACATTTGTTACGTGAATTTTCGGCCCCATTTTACAAACTTTCTTGCCACAGTTGTTAAGTGAAACATTGCAGTTGATGAGTTAGTAACTTGGTTGTTAAGTGAATCATGCTTCCCCATTGACTTTCCTTGCCAGAAGGTCGTCAAAAGAGCAATCACATGATCTTGGGACACAGCAACGGTCATAAACCTGAACCAGTTGCCAAGCATCTGAATTTTGATCACACGATCATAGGGAGGCTGGAAAGATCGTAACTGTGAAAACCAGTCATAAGTCCCATTTTTCAGTGCCATTGTAACTTTGAGCAGTCACCAAATGAACTGTTGTAAGTTGAGGACTACCTCTATTTGAGGTAAGAGATGCCTCCTCTGTGCAAACAAAGACGCACCCATTATAACAGCTACCCCCTCTAAGCATCCTCTGGGAGGATCTTGCACTATTTTAATGAGTGGGACGTCTCACCTTTTATCTCTCTTTTCCCCTGGAGCAGGAAAAAGGGATACAGACAAAGGTGAGGAGAAGAAAAGTGGAGGAAAGGACAAAAATGAGAAGGATAGATATGAACAAAACACGTGAAGTCTGCAAAATCGTACCCTTGGAAAGTGTGTCCATGAGCTGGAAAATTTGGAATATTTTTGGCTTCCCTTTTCCACAATACGCCATTTCTGTAATCTGGACAATTCTCTTGCAGCCATCTCATATTGTTGTATATGAAATGGTTGTATATGTACATATCATTGTGCATTGTGAAAGAAGTCAGGCATATCAAACATCTCTCCTTGAGTTGTAAAAGCAACAGGAGCTTTATAATTAGTGAGGAGAACGTAGCAGAACGTTCTCCAAATTGTTGCCTTTCAATTGTACAGAGCCGTGATGGTGGCAGAGATGGCACGCGGAGCCATCTCTGAGAGCACACGAGCCATTGCCTTAGGTCAGCTGCAGTGAGCATGCGCACGCCGGCTAACTGATTTTCGGCCTTCGAAGGGCCTCCGGAGGGCTGCAGGAGGCCCTTTTCGCCCTCCCCAGGCTTCAGAAAAGCTTCTGAAGCCTGGGGAGGGTGAAAAACGGGCCTAACAGACCTATCTAGAGGCCATTTCCAGCCTCCAGAGGCTTCAGTGAGGCCTGCTAGGCCCAAATGGGGGTGGGGGTGGGTCGTGTGCATGTGCAGAGGCGGGGCAGTGGGGGAGGGGTAATGCACGCATGCACAGGAGGGCATGGGGGATTGAATTGTGGGTGTGGGAACACACGTGCGCTCTTTCAGCACCCGAGCCAAAAATGGTTAACCATCGCTGGTAGCAATAGCAATAGCAGTTAGACTTATATACCGCTTCATAGGGCTTTCAGCCCTCCCTAAGCGGTTTACAGAGTCAGCATATCGCTCCCATAGTCTGGGTCCTCATTTCACCCACCTTGGAAGGATGGAAGGCTGAGTCAACCTTGAGCCGGTAAGATTAGAACCGCTGATCTGCAGATAAGTCAGCTGAAGTGGCCTGCACCCTAACCACTGCGCCACCTCGAGATGTCACTCTGGTATAGAGTAACATCTCTGCCTCAGCCGTTGGATGATGAAAAATATAGTTCCACACATATGGAGGGCATCAGGTTTAGGGAATGTAATGCATTTTTTCTTTCTATTTCCTCACAAAACCTATTATGTCCTTTAAGAAACAACTAGATTGTTGATCCTGAAGAACTGAAGAAGGAAAACATTAGGCAACATCTACACAGAATAGGGAGGGGATGTTTTCAAATGTCTCCCTTTTCTTCTTGCCATCCCCATTTTCTGTGGCAGAAATTAGATCTTTCAAATTATAAAGGGGGCTTGTGCTTCCTAAGCATTTGTAACCCAAACATTTCCCCAGGTGCCTGAATTCCAGGCCTCTTGCAATAAATTGCATTTATTTTGTTTCATTGATCACTGGATCTCTGCCATCAGGTCCATCTCAGACAGGATGTTTCTCGCTGGAGAAAGTCATCTTTCAAGCCCAGATGTTTTAAAAAAGATTTTGCCACAGACACGCTTCCTATTGCTGGCATCCATCAGAAAGGTAAAAGCTGCATATTGAAAGCAAATTGAAGTGCAAACAAGACCATCTCATTCACTGCTGGATCAGATGCTGGGACTGTAATGTGGAAATCTAACCCAACACATCAAATGAGAGAAAGCTGGTTAATTAGTCACTAGCCGATAACCCGGAGTTGCCCTGGTATTTATAGGGGGGAAATGTTGGGACCAAACGTAATTTCTAATGTTAGATTTTCCCCCTTATCAGAGGGAGCCCCCTTGTGGAGTACTGTGAAGCTGTTACCATGGCAACTCCACTGTACTGTACAGTAGAAGCCATTTTATGGCAGCACAGTAGAAGCCATTTTCAGACACAACAGGCTGCAGCTGAACAGGACACCCCCCTGAGGGGTTCTAGGTGTATCTTACCCTCACAATATTTGTTTCCAGAGAATAAGTTATCTGTGTACCAAGTTTGGTTGAAATTGCTCAAGGTGTTCCAGAATTATGCTAGAACATACACACACATGGCATATATATATTTAAAAAAAGGTTTTGGTGAAAAACAGTCCATCCCCTCCCCATACTCCATTACCGATAATTCTCGGGGTGGTTGTGGAAACCAATGACAGTTGCAGGAACATCAAAACAATATAGGTTTTCAAGGTCTGCATAGCCATAGAGACTTTATGTGTGTGTGTGTATGTATGATGTATGTATGTATGTATGTATGTATGTATGTATGTATGTTTGTATGTGTTTTGATCAAACAGGGGAGAATATTTCCCTGTATTCTTGGCTGTTGGGGATTAAAACCCCTTCTGATCTCCAAATAATCATGTTAGACGTTATTTGGGCAACAAATAATCTATTGGATTGGTGAAGTGAACTCATGTATAATCCACTTTGACACATACTCACAAATAACTTGTAGAATTACATACTTCTTCTGAAGTTGTTTCTCTTTCTTTTCTTCTCATTGGCTTTCTTCCTCACAGCTTATTGTCTTCATCCACCTTTTTATTTAGGAGACTCTTTCTCTGTCCTCCTTGCCGACCAACTCTCTGTTCCCATTCTCTCCTACACTCCTAGTATATGCTAGAATAGTAGAACATGCTCCTGAATAAAGCTATACTTCCAACCAAAATGGAGGATCCTCTTCCCTAACAGAATCTGAATACCTTAAGCTACTAAACGACTCCATCAGTCAATCAATCAGTGTCAGAATCTTTTATATCCGGAATTTAGGATAATATACAACGAACCTTTGGCATGGGGAGGTCTCTCTGCCGGCATGCGAGCTGTCACCCCAGCTCAGCTCCACTGCGCATGCACGTGTACCTCTTGCCGGCCAGCTGATTTTCAGGTCTCTGCCACACATGCAGGAGACACGCATGTATGTGTGTGGGGCGGGGGTGCACACATGCGTGGGGGGAGTGCATGCGGGTGCAACACCCCCTCCCCGCCATGGCCCACTTTTGGTCCCAGGAGGTTTCATGGAGTGTGTGCCCAAAACGGTGTGTGTGTGTGTGAGTCACGTGCACATGTGCAGGGGGGGATGAGGAAGTCCAGGGGGGTTGTATGCGCATGCACAGAGGGCGGTGTGCACCCATTGCATTATGGGTGTAAGCACGTGTGTGTGTGTGTGTGTGTGTGTGTGTGTGCTGTCACGTGTGCTTTTGACACTCGAGGACAAAAAGTTTAGCCATCCCTGATATAGATGATGGAAAGTTTAGCTACTAAAAGCTAGTAAGCTCTGCAAATTGCCTAACCCAACCCATAGAATTCTTTATCACATAATATTTTACACCCATCTCAGTCTCAAGCTGAAAATAAGTAAAATCCCTAGAATTTCAGTACGATGCCTAGAATGTTCAATTGAGATTTCCCCCCTAGTTAGTAAGTGTGTTTTAAATAGCATTCTAGGTAGGTCACTTATTACACTATATTTGGTCTAGTTCACCGTTTTGTTCTTCACTGAAGGATATGGTTTTTAGGCTCTATTACAATATATAACTTATTCTTTACCTGTAACATTTATTGATCTTACGATAAATTTCAAATACTAGGGATACAGAAGAATATACTATATACATCCTTGATATGAGCTATGTAAAGTCATGATACAATTTCAAGTCTACAGTAGGCATAGGAAAAAATCAACAAGCCCTGGTCATTTGTGTACTGGACAACTCTTGAATTTCACCTCCAGCAATGAGGGGATTGCAACTAACATTTGTTAAAGATGTTTTAAGGTGCCAAACGTACAAAAGAACCAATATTTTGGTAGTATGATTAGATTAGATTGCTTTTATTTATAGGCCGCCCTTTTCCCTGAGGGGACTCAGGGCGGCTTACAACCTATAGGGAGGGGATACACGTAATGACATATACAGACAACACATAATTAAAAAATAGAAGCAACATTCATTCATCATTCGGGTGGGGACGGATCCTAGTCTTTAACCCCAGGCCTGGCGGGATAGCCAGATCTTAAGGGCTGTGCGGAAGGTCTGGAGGGTGGTGAGGGTACGAATCTCCACGGGGAGGTCGTTCCAAAGGGTCGGAGCTACTACTGAAAAGGCTCTCCTCCGCGTAGTTGCCAGTCGGCACTGGCTGGCAGATGGAACTCGGAGGAGGCCTAATCTGTGTGATCTAATCGGTCGTGAGGAGGTAATTGGCAGGAGGCGGTCTCTCAAGTACCCAGATCCACTACCATGAAGGGCTTTATGGGTGGTAAGTAGCACCTTGAAGCGCACCCGGAGATCAACAGGTAGCCAGCGCAGCTCGCGGAGGATAGGTGTTATGTGGGCGAACCGAGGAGCACCCACGATCACTCGCGCGGCCGCATTCTGGACTAGTATGAACCTCATTTGAAGACCTGTCTAGACATTCAGATTTGTTATTCCAAACTTTTTGTAAATGATTAATATAAATTGCATCAATTTCCCTACATTACTGATTTAGGAGGCTCAAGTGATTTTTTCCAAAGCTTCTGGTAGGTACAGAATATACTGGAGCATCAAGACCGACAGTTTTCCTTAGAGTACTCCAAATTCAGAATGACACCAGAAGAAAAGAAATCAACCATGAATATGCAGCAATATTAAAACATAGTACACATAACCAATAGAAATGTAACTAAATTTAAAGAAAATGGTTCTCATATCTAAAACATATACCGTATTTTTCGGAGTATAAGACACATCGGAGTATAAGATGCACCAAGATTTTGAAGAGGCAAATTTACAAAAAAAGGTTTTGCACTGTGCAGACCTCCCAAAAGTGGCCCGTTTTTTGCAAAAATGGCCCCGTTTTTTTCTCAGAAAAAGAGGGCATACATAGCCTTTAGGAGGCTTGTAGAGTGCTACTGGGGGCTGGGAGGAGGGCCAGAAACGAGCAAAAACCGGCCATTTTTTTTGCAAAAAGGGCCTGTTTTTTGTCCAAAAAAGGCATGAATAGCTTTTAGGAGGCTTGTAGAGTGCTCCTGGGGGCTGCACCCCCCAAAACGAGCAAACAAATGGGCCATTTTTCACAAAAATGGGGTTTGGAAAGACCAAAAATGCTGTATTCAGTGTATAAGATGCACCCATATTTTCATCCTCTTTTTTGAGGGAAAAGATTATACTCTGAAAAATATGGTAATCACCAAAGGTTTGGCTTTTAAGGTAGGCTGACCACTTGCAAATATTGCAAATCAGGAAATACATAAAAAAGACACATAAGTTAATGGTTTTTAAAATTATTTTTTATTTAACAGAATGCATTCATAATAATAATTATATAACCAACAGTTTGATGTGAATTGCAGACATCATTTTTAAAAATCTTATATTCAGCTTTGGATGAAAAGTGAAATAATCTCCTATATGTGATACTGACATCCTAAATAGCAATCGATACAGATACTTTTTCATCTTCAGCAATTTAAGCTTTTTAAATAATAGCATATTAATACTTTTAATCACATTATATATGTCGACTCTCCATGTTCCTGTGATCATAGGAGGCCAAACCCATTATGAGGTGCAACGCATCCTTGATTCGAGGTGACACAGGAGACAACTCCAGTACTTAATTAAGTGGAAGGGCTACCCCTTGTCAGAGGCATATTGGGTAAAGAGTAGAAATATCCAGGCTGATCACCTTATAGAAAGATTCCATGAAAAAAATCCAAACAAGCCTGAGGGGAAGACATAGCCTTGAATCCTATACGTGTACTCAAATTGTTTTTGCTCACAGAGATTGCTTTTGAAAAGTGAGGGGAGCCGGATGTCAACTCTCCATGTTGACATTCCATGCATACCATAGGCAGAGCCGGATCTCAGATTACAATAGCTGGGTTGAGATGGGTGTATTTATTGGGTAACATGATTTATGACACAGACTGAAGGGAGGAAAGGAACAGGGACAAAGTTCAGAAGCAGATAAAGAAAGCAAAGAAATGGCTGCAAATAAGAATTGCCTAGTGAAGAGTGTCTAATGAAGCTGTTAATAAAGCACTGGTTTTTTATTACAATATTGGCTCGCTTATTATGAATCAGGCATCATTTTGGTCTCCCCAAACCCCACCCTGTGCATCCTGTTTTTCGCAAAAATGGACTGCAGAAGGTTTGGGAGGCCTACAAAGTGCTCCTGGGGGCTGGGGGCGGGGGAAATGAAAAAAAAATGGCCCATTTTTATTTTTGCAAAAAAAAACGGCCACTCATAGGCCTTGGGAGGCTTGTAGAGTGCTGCTGGGGGCTGGAGAGGGCAAAAACGAGCAAAAACCCAGCCCATTCTTTGCTCATTTTTACTCTCCCCAGCCCCCAGGAGCACTTTGCAGGCCTCCCAAAACCTCTGCAGTCCATTTTTGCGAAAAACAGGATGCACAGGGGCGGGGTTTGGGGAGACCAAAAGTGCCGCATTCAGCGTATAAGACACACCCAGATTTTCACCCTCTTTTTTTGAGGGAAAGGGTGCGTCTTATACACCAAAAAATATGGTATTCAATATTTCAATGTTCCATTTTAATGCCAATGCCAATATTATTTCAGCTTACATAGTAATGCCATCTTTCAACCTCAAATATTTCCCTCTAATTATTGCTTTTATTCTATTGCATTAAAAAATATGTGTGCTAATATTCCCCCTATTCCTTAGTTCTACCTCTATTCTGGCTTCTAGTCAGGCCATCATCGCTGATCCTAATGTTGATGCACATGTTTATATTACGATATAGTCCTTTATTCTTTAATTATTCAATATTTCAATGCACCATCCTAGTGCCAATCACCATATTATTTAAACATACTTAATTATATCATCTTTCGACCTCTAATCTTTCCATCTAGCTATTACTTTATATAAGTGTGTATTCTTATTTCTACCTCTATTCTAGTTTTTAATCAGACCATCATTCTACTAAAAAAAAAGAAAGAATGAAAAAAAAACTTTTACATTCATAATTTCTTGCCAATTTTAATATTACCATTCTTATTAACTTTTTGACTTGCCTTCCATACTCCTCTCTTGGATCCTTATCTCTATCTACATCTGTGTCTTCACAATTCAGTCTAAACATTTCTCTCATCTCCATCCTCCTATGCTGCCCGGCCTCCAGAGTATCCACCCAGGTCCCTTTCTCCCTTTCAAAAGTATCTTCCTGCTTATCCAATTCTATTTTTAAATCTCTCTCAAAGTACTTTCTCTTTGGTTTATTTCATCAGTCATTATTATTTTATTATATTCTCCTTCTCATCTTCTTGCTTTATTTGCTGGTTTTTCTGTTCTGTTTTTTCCTTCATTTTTTCTGTTGACTCCTCTCTTTCCTGGAATTTTTGGTCTTCATTCATTATTGTTGTAGGGTATTTTCTATTTTCCCATTTATGCCATGCAATAGGTTTTTTTATCTCCCTATAATTCTTTGTCATAGTGTCCTTAATGCTTTGGAACATCAACCCCATTTCTTTTGAGATTTTACTTATTTCCTCCTGATGGAGCATCTTGTCTTATTTTAGTAAGTCCTGCTTTTCTCAATAGTCCAAATACAATATATTCAAGCCTGATGTTGCTCCTTAGGAAGTACAATACTCATAATTATTTATATTTCAAGTTTATTCAGTCAATTCCATTTAAGCTTTCCAAACATCAAAAGTCACTTTACTTAAGAGTCTTCCTTATTCCCACAGTTGAGTCTCCAGTAATCATAAAATAAATAATTATAGAACAGTAAATATCACCGCAGTCCTTCAGATGGGTTTTGTTTATTTCTCTTATCACAAACTTTCCCAGGCTTGTAGGGATATGGTATACTTTTCATTCATTAGTAGGTGGCATCCCCAGCTTAAGTTTCAGCATTGTTTCAAATGTAACAAATTATTTAATCCAATTTTAATCCAATTTTAATCCAATTTATAGAAGCAAAGTAATTTATTCAAGTAGATAGTTCCAATGTTTACCCAGTTTGAAAGTCCAATTTTTTATGTTTTAAAAAGTCTTTAGTTTTTCTCCCCCTTTTTCCTTTCTTTCAGGTCTAGAGTTTTTCTCTGTATAATTGTTCACCACTTTAACAAACAGTTCAAAGAGTCTTTTCTTGGATTTTATCTTTTTTCTTTTTAAAGTTAAGGTCTGAATAAGAAAGGAACCTTCTCATCCAGCTCCAGTCACTGTCCAAGCACACTGCTTCTGCACTTTCTTTGTTGCCTCGGCTGTCCCAACTTCATGGCAGCTATGATGACTGCCTCTTCTCCTTGTCGTGGATAAGAGGAAAAAAGCACTGAGTCGAGCAAAAGAGTTGTGGCTCTCTGTCACCCTTCTTTTCTTCACCACCCCTATACGGTGGGTTTAACTCCTTTCAGAGCCCTCCGATGGGGAGAACTTGGTGCCTGCACATGGATACCACTACTCATGTCCTGATCTTGCCGTGATGTCAGCCAGAAATCCATCTTTGCCAGTTTTAAGGTGGGTATTGTTTGATATTTTTGTTGCTTTAATATTTTATTGGTTTATCAAAATGCAAAATGCAGAATCCACATATAGGTTGGCAACATGTTTTTGTATGTTCTCCTGCAGAGATTAGATTTGAGTTGCTCTCACTAGACTAATTGTGGTGCCTTTCTTTTTTATTTTCCACCAAGCTAAAGATACATTGGGACTATTGGTTGTTCGCCATTTCCCAACAAAGTAGTAATGATGTAGTAATAGTAATAATAAACTATAAGCATTTGTAGCCTCTGAGAGCACTGAACTTCAAGCTGTTGTTTTAGATAGTCCAATTAAGGGACTAAAGAGCAGCTGAATTTTTCACCATTTTAATATTGATCGGGGGCCAACCTCCAACTGGGGAGATGATAGCAAATAGAGAAAATAATACATGAAAGTTTTTCTTCTTTGTTTAATTAGGCATGGCTTCATCTATCTACCTTTCCCCACTGCTGTCCACTCACCCTTGAGTCAGAAAAAATTATACCAGCAAAGACTTTGCTGCTCTACTTCCCAGCCTCCCTAGTTCACTGCCAAATAGGGCTGTTTTGATTTGCCATGTGCAGCATGTGGTAAGTGATATGATTGGTTGAGTGGTCGGTCGATGTGATTGACAGCTTTGCAAGTTTCCTTCTTCTGCATGTTACTGGTTGGAGTGAAAACCAAATTTCAGTTGCAGCACTGCTGGAAGAATGAGTTACAGGTCTCTACCCCTCTTCCTGTGCTGTCGAAGATCAAATTGAGACGTGTCATTGTAATACCAATACCCTGCTCACCTGACTTTGAGCCCAATGTAATGACGGGAGCAGAATGGAATATTGCAATGTTTCTCAACCTTGGCAATTTTAAGGCATATGGACTTCAATTCCCAGAATTCCTCAGCCAGTCTTTGGGACTTCAACAATTGTGGGAGTTGAAGTCCACATATCTTAAAGTTGGCAAAGTTGAAAAACATCGGAATATTATTGTGTATTGCTTAAGGTTCTTCTCTGATGTTGACTTAAAGAGAAAACATTTCTTTACTACTAGGGTAACTAAGAATAACTTCGTCCTATTCTGTCTGGGAAAAAGGCAGGAAAAAAGCATTATTGTTCTCTTGTTAGGTGAAAATGGGGAAAACATACCTTGCTTTCTATTTTAAAGTTCATGGTGATTTACGTTGTCAAGAGTAAAATCTCAATTCTTGGGAACTTTATTCTGCTGATTTCAGATTCAGTGGATAGAATTTTACTTTTGACTTCATATCCAAAGAATAAAGTCAGTTGTTCCTGACTTTAGGTATTAGGGAAAATCAGTGTAATTTGTTTCATTTGCATAATAAGGTAATTGACATTTTTGCATAATCTGGATCAGTGTTCCTCAATCCAACCTACCACACAGGTTGTGGGGGGAAACAGGCTGTGACAGTGCTATGCATCCTGCCTTCAGTTCCTGTACTAAAGGTGGAATATAAATGTAATAGCTAAGAAAGCAACACATACATATGTGTCATTTGCATAATGAAGTATATTTTACTGCCATTTCATAAATTCGCATTACTTCGGTAATGGCATAATTGACATTTTACATTGTGTCAATTTATATCATTTGTGTGCCACTAAGGAGGTAACTAAATGAAAAAGACATGCTAAGTATATCACTATGCAAATGACATCAATTATATAAACTCAGATTTAACAGATATTTGATTTTAACGGACTTCTCTTTCCTCTAAATCAGTGTTTCTCAACCTTGGCAACTTGAAGATGTCTGGACTTCAACTCCCAGAATTCCCCAGCCAGCGAGAGGGAGTTGAAGTCCAGACATCTTCAAGTTGCCAAGGTTGAGAAACACTCCTCTAAATGTTCATTAAATTGTGATTTTAGAGTACTTTCCAGAAGGTTTGATCATTAACAGCCCTATAAAATAGATTACATTGAGAAACGGGAAATCTGCTCATCTAGAGCTTTCTTGAATGGTAAATATTTAAGCCTGATAGCTCAGCACTGAATTTAATACCTTATTGAAGCCCATCCAAATTTACGTCTCCAAATGTAGATGATGGGTATTCTGGTCCAATATATTTGGAAAAATAACAGTTTAGTGAAGGCTGCTGCTTCACTTGTGCACGGCGCTTCTGCGCATGTGCAGAGCGTCCGTGATAACATCTGGGTGGATGGGCGGAGTCTCCTGCTGCCACCCCCAAACCGGGGCGAACCAGCAGAAGAGAACAAAAATGGAGAGCAAGAAAATATTTTTTTAAAAAAATGTTAATTCAAATACAAAATGAGAGCCAAGAATTTTTTTTTACCAAAGTTGCTTAAAAGGATGGTCTTTTCAAGAGTTTCCTTCCCATCCGACCCCTTTTTGTCTTTCCTTCACAACCCGTAATTGTGTGTATAGAAATGTTATGTCAGCACCATAATTTAATGAAGTTAATGGCAAGCCACAAAAGCTTAAACCATAATACAACCAAATCATTTTTTCTGCAACAGACTAAGATGACTAACTTCTTCTGAAAACATAACACTTGCCTCATGGTGGTATGACTTTAACAGTAAAAGTCTATATGTTTATTAAGATCACTTTGATCACTGGAGGCTTCTATATAGACACAGTATTTAGTAAGGCAAAATCTATAGATGACTGCCAAAATCAATTTTTTTACTACTCAACCAGTAGTAATGACTGCCGGGTTGCTCCTAGTCCAATACTTTAATCACTGAGAACTACTCTCTTTTTTACTACTGAAAGCACAATGTTTCCATTTTCACAAAACAATTGCCTTTGCGATGATGGGCAATATATATTTCCCTGGTAGGGTTGTTCTTTGTCATTCTGCGGGTATGTTTCATGCCATTTAAGTTTTTATTTGCCTTTTTTTCCGCTGGACATGTGAGCACCCTTCAAAATAAAGTATAGTGTTGCAGATACCCACCATTGTCCAAAGTTGGTGGAGACAGCAGCCATGCATGGGTTAACGTAGCCAGTAACCAATGGACTGAGTCTACCAAAGTGATGTCATAGCCTCTGGGGAGTGTCCTCCCGCTTTTTTAGACTCAGTCGATTGGGACTGGCTGTGCTGATTGCTTTCTCTGTTTTAAAAAAATCAAGAAAAAATCATTAAATTGGCTATTTCAAAATTAAATTACCTAAATTTGTTTCCCCTGCTACTAATTGGCTTCTACTAGGCAGGGGATCTCTTTGCAGTCTTCCAGCTCACTTCTGGAGCTCGGCAGCCCACAAGTTGGAATTCTTGCAACAAGGACTTGACAAAGGGCTCTCGCCCAACACACTTCGGCGCCAGGTGGCAGCTCTCTCTTCCGTACTCTCTCTACACTGAGATGAGCCCCTCTCTCTGCACCCTCATGTCTGTCGCTTCCTTAGGGGTGCATCTAACCTCTGCCCCCCAGTTGCTCACTGGTTTCCCTCATGGGACCTAGCCAGGGTCCTGGATTTCCTCACCGAGCCTCTGTTTGAACCTCTCATATCTGCCTCACTTCAACACCTCACTCTGAAATCGGTCTTTCTAGTGGCCATCACATTGGCGAGGCAGGTCTCGGAGTTGGCCGCCCTGTCCGTCAGATCCAATCTTTGTGTATTCCATCTGGACCGAGTGGTCCTCCGCCTCGACTCCTCCTTTATCCCAAAAGTAAATTCGGCCTTTTACCGCTCTCAGGATTTGACACTTCCAAACTTCTGCCCTAACCCTGCGCACAGACTCGAGTGCAAATGGCACACGCTGGATGTGCATCATGCCCTCCGGATCTATGTTTCCAGGATGGCCCTCTTCAGTTGCATTTCTCCCCAATAACCTTAACCTTAATAACAAAAGACTCAAGGCCTCTTCGTCCATGATAGGGCACTGGATCAGATCTGCAATCTCAAAAGCTTACCTGGCTCATCATCTTACTCCCCAGTCCAACATCACTGCTCATTTGATGCGCAGCGTGGCAACCTCGGCAGCGTGGATTACACAAGTCTCGGTGGAGGAAATCTGCATGGTGACTACCTGAAGAACACCTACCCCTTTTATCCGCCACTACAAGGTGGATAGATATGCTTCTGCAGATGTGGCTTTCGGCAGGCAGGTGCTACAACAAGTACTCACTTCTTCAGACTCATAGGCCATTCGCACTCCCTCCCTGGGATACTCCAAGCTTTGGTACGTCCCATACATGGTTGCTGTATCCACCAATGTTGGAGAATGGGGCGTTGATTCTTACCTGATATGTTGCTTCTCTAGGCAGGTGGAGACAGCAGCCGTCCCCACCCTTTTGTGGTGCAGGCTTATGTGTGGACCGTCTGGTGTGAAAAATTATGGAGCAGTGATCGACAGAAAGCAATCTAATGCAGCACAGCAGTCTACTTATTCTCCTTTGTCAAGAAAGCGGGAGGACACTCCCCAGAGGCTATGACATCACTTTGGTAGATTCAGTCCATTGGTCACTGATTAAGTTAACCGATGCATGGCTGCTGTCTCCACCTGCCTAGAGAAGGGGCGTATGAGGTAAGAACCAATGCCTCATTTTTTATTTTATGTGGGTCTATCAGATCTATTTGAGGCCTAAATACATTCCTGTAAATAAAGATAATGCTTTTTTTTAAAAAAAAACTTTCTTTAAAAGTCAGGTGGTAGAAAATGCCCAGAGATGCCCCAGGAAACATAAGTATCCATGCGAACAGTGTAACATGCCCTGCATATTTCACTCTTCTAGAAGCCAATTCTGGGAGTTGAAGTCTACACTCAAGGTTGTTTCTCAAGGTTGAGAAACACTGTTAGACTACATCCTATGCAATGTGAGAGAGAATGTGTCACCACATTCAAAGCATTCATTTGTGAAGCTCAGTTTGTAGAATTCAAAGACAGTCTGTTTTTGGAGGGGACCTGAATTCTTTCATATTGCTGCTTTAAAAGCAAAGGTAAGGAAACTCTGAGGGGGCACACAGTTCTACTTCCACCCAAAGGATTTGTTTCCACACCTTTTCTGAATGGTTAATGTGAAGACACACCTAAATCGTGAGGGGATGCAATGGCTCAATGGTTAAAGATGCTGAGCTTCTCAGCTGGAAAGCTGACAGCCCAGATTCATGACCATGATGGGGTGGGCTCCTGTTCCTTGCCCCAGCTCCTGCTCACTTAACAGTTTGTAAGCATGCAAATGTGAGTAGATAAATAGGTATCACTTCCGTGGGAAGGTAACAGCATTCCATGTCCCTTGGCATATAGGCATGCCAGCTACATGATTGTGGAAAAGTATTTGGACAATGCTGGCTCCCTTGACTAAGAAACAGAGATGAGGATCGGCCCCTAGAATCAGACATGACTGGACAGAGGGAAATCTTTATCTTTACCTTTAAGGAAATTGTGACTTTTCAGATATTGCTAACCTAAATCTCTAGTGGTCATAGCCAGCATGGTTAATGGTAATGGGAACTTAGTGGTATTGAAAGGGTAACAGTTTCTGTCTCTTATTATGAAAAAAGCAGTGGCTTACCAAAAAGGCTTTGATTCAAATTTTAGTTTGAAAATCACTTCTTCTTTTTGCTGTAATAATGTGCGCAAAACCAACGATACACCAATAACCTCAGGACGGCAATTCTCTCAGCGTACATATTAGTTTTCTCAGCTTGCATTCTACATTGTAGGATTGTGTGTTACAAGGTTTTGTAGCCCAATAAACTCTCAATAGTAACCTGCTTTTCCAAATTGATCTGAAAACCAGGTGGTTATGGGCTCATCATACACACTTACAAACTTTGCAGTCGAAGGCACGTAGTAAGAAATGTGAAGTGACAATAACATTTGGGCGCTTCAGTGCATAAAAACGTGTTTCTGGGCTTGGTTATGATTGATTTATGGCCAGCATAAATAATAGTAAATTTTATATCCCATATGCAAACAAACATATTGTTTAACTTCAGCACCAGCAGCTCTAGAGAACAATTAAATACAAATATGGGCCATAATGCTACAAGATATAAATGATATTTAAATATGTTGATGATCCAGTTTTATAGTATGTTCCAAATGAGAGCCTTTAAGCAATGCTGCCCTCACTTTTTCATTTCTTTCTCCTGCATCCATCAGGGCTAGAAACAAGTAGTAAAATAAATCCAAGATTTTGGGTCCCTAAAACTCAGTCTCATAATGACAACCCAGGATTATTCAAGTTTGTGGCGCAGCCCTAAGATTTTTGTGAGATTATCACTGATGTGGTCCCTTCATGTGAAATGTCTTCTGCTTGTATCTTTCTGTTGTGTTGTGTTGTGTTGTGCAAAAAAAGCATCCATCCTTATTCATTAATGTACAGCCTAATGCTTAAGAAATAAATGTCTGTTTTTTTACATGGTATCCTAAATCCCAGCTTCCTACCATATATTGCAGATTATGCATGGGGTTGCTACAATGAAATGATATCTATGGAATTGATTGTCATCTATGAAGCATTGGATAACATGGTTTGCTTCAGTATGGGTTAGGCTTAGGCTTAGAAATTGCTGTGGTATTATTTTGAGCAACACCGGGACATTGAGTTTAGTTCAAAGGTGGATTCCTACCAGTTTGGCCAAGTAGGTAGTAACTCAGCCTGCCATGCCCCTGAACCAGTTCTATCTCTGGCGCTGCCATCTTGATTTTTGGTTCTGCACATGTGCAGAACAATCTTCATTGCAGAAAATTTTTTTTCCTTTTCTAAGGTTAGGTGCAAATGCGCATATGCACAAAGCGCATGTTTGGCATGCATGCTTGCTTTGCTCATGCGTGTGCGCAAAAATTTGTTGCACCGAACTGGCAGCAACCCACCCCTGGTTTAGTTGCCCTTTTGATTTCCCACAATGCCCCAGAACATTGTTCCCCAACCTTTGTGGCTTTGTGGAGTGGCGGGGTGGGGAGAGGGGATGGCTTGGTACAAGCAGTAGGCAAGTGTGTGCACATGAGAGCTCGTCTGCCACTTGCACAAGGAGAGCTAAGTGTGTGCAGTCACTCACATGCTGCTTGTGGCCCAGTTCCAAATGGGTTGCGGCCTGGTAGGAGGCCATAGCCCAGGGGTTGGGGGTTCCTGCCCCAGAATAAAGCTACCTAAATGCATTGTGGGAAATTAAAAGGCTAATGTTGGCCAGTTAGCTCTGGAAACTTGGGATGCTGGATGAAAAGAAAGATGTGAGACAGAAGACATCAATAAGAGGATTGCAGTTATTCAAATATGGTAGATTTCGATAGTATCCCTGCCCTGAGCTATTTAATCTACCCTCTCCTTTTTTCCAAGACATCATGATATGTCTTTCATCATTTCATTTCTTAATTCTGAATGCCTATCAGTTTGCAGACTGGCATCATGCCCTTTGAGGAGCATCCTACTCCTCCTCCCACTTAGTATCCTACTAAGGCAGGATTCCAAAGGGTACAGTAGGGACACCTATATTGTGACATCATTCTGCTCTCCAGTATGTAGAAAGGGAACAAAATATGACTTTCTATTTGCCACACCGGCTGAATGTCATAGCTGCCAACTGGGTGTCAAAGTAGGCTGGGCAATATCTTTTCTGGAGCCATCAGGAACTATGGAAACGTTGGAGGGTCCCAGCCTCTGCCAAGCCTCACAACTATTAGGTAACTGAACGTAGAATTCTCAGTCTACCAGAACGTCAAACTCATTTTGATTGATCCCATTCATTTTGCAGCCATTGTATGCTGGCATGTGCCACATCCAATCCATTAGTTGTGCGCATTCAAAATGCACTTAAGTTTTTATTGCTTCTAGTTCTATGTCATCAGCAAAGAAAGGTAAAGTTGATCTTCATCTAAATCACTGTCACCGATTATTGCGATTGATTACAAGCTAAGAGAGCTTTTTCAACTTTAAAAGTTATGCTCCTTTTATTTCCCCAAGTAGTAATCTGTGCTGTTTAAGTTATTGCACTAGGGCTGGGGCTGAAAATACGGTGTATATTACATTCCTTCTTCAGATCATTTCTTTTAATGTTAGCTTCTCTTGTTCCCTTGTCCACGCCCCACTTCTGCTCATTATTCTGCTTGGTTTTGCCCAGTAAGGCAGAAATTCAGACTCTCTGAAGACTTTCGAAGGCAGTCTTCCCCAAGCTGGTGGCCTCCAATTAAACTGAAAGATTCAGCCATGCTGTCTGGCAATTTTGGGAGCTGCCACTCAACATACTTGGCAGGCACCAGGAGATGTGATTCCAGGACAGATGTCAAAAAGGAATGTTTAACCAAAGACAACAGCCTATTAGTGAGCAATCTTGAAAACTTGGGGAGTTGGTGATAGAAAAGGAAGATGTTGTCTTTTATGGCTATGAAGAGCTTCCCATGGCACTTGGCTTCAATGAAGTTGTAAGCAAGCACTCTTTCATAGGACTTCTGGGAAGCATTATGATGCCCTTCTTCTAAGTGGCAAAATTGCCACAGTGTTTCCTTTATCAGGAGTGGTTACTACACCTACATACAAGCAGAACTATACCTTACACATGAAGTACAATTCTTCTGAAGGTGGCTTTTTTGGGACATCAGTAAATTCAAATGTAGAAACAGATAATTCTTGCTTTGTGCCTTGTTGTAGGACAGCTGGAATTTAGAAATTATTTTATTTTATTTTATTGCCATGGTGGTTAGAATGCAGTATTGCAGGCAAATTCTGCCAACTGCCAGGCATTTGATTCTGACTGTCTCAAGATTGACTCAGCCTTTCGTCCTTCCGAGGTGGGTAAAAGGAGGACCCAGACTGTTGGGGGCAAGAGGCTGGTTCTGTAAAACGCTTAGAAAGGGCTGCAAAGCTCTATGAAGCAGCATACACTGTAAGTCTAAATGCAACTGTGATTTTCAATTACTGGTCAACATTTTGAATTCCTTGTCTGGATCTTCTGACTTCCGCTTGTAAAGTACAAGTCAGCATTGGAGACAGATGGCCTTCAAAAACTGAAACGTGGAGTCCTCCACTCTTGGTTCTCAACATGGCTGAAATTGAGATCTCAAACATAGGAAGCAGAAGAACTTTAAATCTCTCCTTGCATTCAGATTAGGAACAGTGGGAGAACTGCTTCAGCCTCCCTTGTCTCACTGGTCCCCCCCTGAAACCTAAGCAAGTAATGAAGATAATCTAATCTTGAGGTGGAAATTAGGTTCCTCTTGATCTCATGGACTTGCTCCCCTGCATGCATGCACACTTTTATTGCAATCATGCATTGCCCAAATATCTCCAGCATGAGAGTGCATGCTCTCTACCAATTGCCAATCAATTAATTAAGAGACAGAGGTAGAAGCATCTGTAGCAGGCTACCAAAGGCAAGGGCAGACACTGGGATTTCTGGTATACTTTGTTAGCATCCTTGTTCTCCTCAGCACAATAGCTCTGCTCAGCAGAACATCCAGCCAGTCAACTGATCCACGGAGTGCCTACAATACTGGACAGAGCAACATGTGATGTAGGTAGTCCTTAAGGCTGGCATGAAATTTTTCACACAGATCTGCATGTTGCTCATTCATGAAGCCAAGATCTGCTTCTTGAAGCAATAGCAATAGCACTTAGACTTATATACCACTTCACAGTGCTTTACAGCCCTCTCTAAGCGGTTTACAGAGTCAGCATATTGCCCGCAATAACAAGCTGGGTCCTCATATTACTGACCTCGGATGTTTGTTGAATGTTGAATGTTTATTTCATTTATATGCTGCCCTTTTCCCCCGAAGGGGGACTCAGGGCGGCTCACAACTCAAACCAGGGAAGGGGGGATACAGACAAATTAACAACAACACAAAAACAATACATGATTTAAAAACACACAACAATCATACCATTCGAGATGGGGGCAACGGTTCTTTAGCCCCAGGCCTGTCGGAACAGCCAGGTTTTAAGGGCTTTGCAGAAGGCCTGGAGGGTGGTGAGAGCACGAATCTCCACGGGGAGTTCGTTCCAGAGGGTCGGAGCAGCCACAGAGAAGGCTCTCCTCCGGGTAGTTGCCAGTCGACACTGGCCGGCGGATGGAATTCGGAGGAGGCCTAGTCTGTGGGATCTAATGGGTCTTTGGGAGGTAATTGGCAGCAGGCGGTCTCTCAAGTACCCAGGTCCAATACCATGAAGGGCTTTATAAGTGACGACTAGCGAGTCAACCTTGAGCCTGGTGAGATTGGAACTGCCAAATTGCAGTCAGCTGCAGTCAGCAGAAGTAGTCTGCAGTACTGATTCTAACCACCAAAGCTCAGATAGATAATGTTGGGCCAAAAGGATGAAAATGTAACTAGGAGATGTGGTTTGATGGAAACAATAAGCAGCCTGGGCCTCCAAGATATCTTAAATTCTTTGTGTCTTTGTTATCTTAATCTCATTAGCTAAGGCAAATGGGAAAGAAGTTCAACACAGCTAGGAGTCCTCAGGAAGACTTCTCCCAGGTCGAGGGATGTGAGGATTTGGTTGCAGTAGCAGAATTTCATTACTCAAATCCTAGATGAGTTCTGGTTTCAGTACTGATTGGAACAAAGTCTCATGTATGGAAACTCTCTGCATGGTCTATTTTTTCTTAAACTCAGGAACAACATCCTTTTTTGAATAGCAAAAGCAAAGGATTTTAAAAGAAGAACTTGGAGGCAATGGGATAACTTAATGAGGAACACATTTTTTCTGAGGTCATATATAATACATCTCCTTTAGCTTCTTTCCCAACCCATACTCCCAACCAAACTACAGCTCTGGGAATTCCCAGGTAGTCTAGCCAAGGTTTAGGAATCTTGGGAGTTGTAATATCTACATAGCTTAAGAGCACTAAAATGAGGATGTCAGATTCGGGTTAATGTCAGGGTTCCAAATAGCATCCAAAAGTAAATCAGAGTCCAAGGCAAAGTATTGCTTAAAGTTCCAATTTATTAAGAGAGCAATATTGGCACATCTGGGAAAACCCGAATCTGAAAGCTTCCCGGTTTCCACACCCAGTTGAAAGTTCAAGATCTTATCCCCACACCCACAAGTCCAATCTTCCATGGCCATGCTGGCAGTTCCACCCATCCAGTTCCAGTCAGGTGCAGAGGTGCAGAGACAAAGGATGACCTTGGCTTTCTAGAAAGAATTTTGTTATGGCTACATAGCATCAAACTCTGTACAATCCCCCCTCCCATTTTCCCACCATAGAAAATGCATAGTAGAATAATAGAAAGTGTGGCAGACCAAAGATCCAAAAGAAAAGATGGCTGCAGGGCTCACAGAGGACTTCTATCCTACTTTCATGATCCCCACTGTCACGCTCGGGAAATGTGCGAGCAAGCGGCATGAGAAGATCTCTGAGGCACGGTTTGGTCTTCTATCAGATTTCTCTGTTGAGTCTGAGGTGTGTTTTCTGCCTCTAAGGGTCTTGCATTATAAAGTTGGAAAGCAAAGCAAATGATTAATAATTGAAGAGCCCTCTGGCCTTTTATTTGGAGGGGGGGGGGCTCTGAAAGACCATTATATTTTTAAAGTGTCCATATAATGCTGTGCTGGTGATATTATCCTGCAGGGCTTTGAACTCAAATTTTATCAGGTAGACGTGAGGACGAAAATGAGGGTGGGTGGCAAATAATGCAATCTGTATTGCTGAGGTGCAGCATTCTCTGCAAAGGGCAATATTCCTGGATGGGTCTGAAGTCCCAGCTGCAAGCAAGCTTTGTCCAAGCACAATCTTCCTTAACCCTTGTCGTTCGGCAGGGTTATAATGCCTAATCTTTTGTGTCTCTTTTGTGCCTCTCCATTCAGGATTTTTGTAAGAAGAGAGTGATGGAAAGACGAGCCAAGATATCCAGAAGGCAGAGAATCAGGAAAATGAGGGACCTGGATTTATGGATTGCTGTTGTAGAAAGTCGCAACCTACCCCTCTTAGAAGAATGAAATATTTTGGCAAATATTTTTAAAAAGGCAGAATATTATATTTCCCCAAAGAGAGAAATGGAGAAACATGCTCTTAAAAGGCAGAAAGCAGCCCCCACATTCCTTAATCGCCCACAGCAGATGTCAGCACTTAATAGATAAAGAGCTTATTGAAAGAGGAAGACAAGTATCTAGATAGCTCTATTCATAGGCAAAACAAACACTGCAGGCAGAAATCCATTCAAGTCAGGATATTTTGAAACTCCCTGCAGCAAAGTCTGAACAAAGGCAGAATGGTAGGATTAGCCCTCGCTCAAGATCCAACAGAGGACAAAGCTTTTAAGCCACAGTAGGAATTGTCCAACACAGAACAGAACAGAAGCCCCTTCATTGCATTGCACCATCCCAGAACAGTCCAAACTTCACCTAGGAGCTCAGATAAACAATAAGCCAGAGGCTGACCAAATTAACTCAGACAAACACCCAGGATTTGCATTTCCTCTTTTGCCTATAGAGCCAGCTATGACCCCTACATAACCCCTACATGACCCCATAGGAATCTGATAACAGCCAATAGAATGAATACATGTTCTTGCATAGGAACAGGAAGCTCAAGTGCAAAGCCCAAAGTAAGTATAACAACCCCACTCAACTCCATATGGTCAGCTGAACCAGAGCCACAAATGAACCCTCTTTCCAATCAACCTGCAGCCTCCATTTTGTCTAGAGTGCCTTTCTCCCAGTTTGGAACTGAACCAGATGGATATTTCTTCCCACACTGAGATTTAGGCTCCTCTCCTAAAACCCACCAAATTATCTTCCGTTCCATTGGGCTTCCGGCTTCCTGGCTCAGCAGAAGTCATGTCTATGAGGCTTACTTAGTTTTCATGGTGGGTTTTTTTTCTCTCTTTTGGAGCTGTCCTCCCTCATGATTTTCTGGGGCCAAATACTGTATTATGCCATTCAGAAAACCTGAAGTTTTTTCCTCTTATGTTGTGTTTAAGGAAGTGCTATTTTAGCTATAAAAAGGATACTTTAGCATTAGAAACGGAGGAACTGGTTTTCTCACTGCCTGGCCCAGAGGTGGGTTCCTACCAGTGCACACCTATTCGGTAGAACCGGTTTATCAAATCTACCGAATTGGTTAGAAGAGGTTTCACCAGTGGACCCGGAAAGCAGGCCACACTTACAGAAGAGGTTCCAAAAATTTTTGAAACCCACCATTGGCCCAAACCTCAGATATTATGTCCGACTTTTCTTTTGCTGGTATAAACTTGGTTAACTTTGCGGTCAGCAATTGCAGGGGGAAAAAACCCTGACTTTTGGGGTCAGCATCTAAGGAAGCACTCTGGATAAGACCAGCGTCTAGAGATCCCCTCCTCCTCTTTAGCCAGTGGTATCATCACAATAGAGGACACGGTGACCAATGTTCCCTCTAATTTTTTTTCAGTGTGAGCGGAAAAGTATAGTGTTTGAGCGGCACATTTTCATGCCTGAGCACCTGAATTTTTTTCACAGATGTCACCTAAGACAACAACGAAATCAGTGTTATTTGAAACTCAAAGTTATGTTTATTCAAGGTGCCCGCTTAATTAAAAGTGTTATATAATATCAGTATCACTTAACAACGGTCCTGCTTAGCAACCAAAATGTTGGCTCAGAAATTCTGGCATTGAAGCACGCAAGTCTTAAAGCTGTCAAGTTACAAGACCCTTGCACCCCTAACCCTTTAGGAAAAAACCCAGGGGTCTTCAAACCTGACAGCTTTAAGCCTTGCTGACTCCCAGAATTCCTCCTCCAGTCATGTTGCAGCAACGTCATCTGCGTGGATCTGCTCCATCTTCGGTTTTTTTTCACAGGGGGCAGGGGTGCTGCTGAAGATGCCAACGAGCCCCCACCGCCACTAGAATATGCATTTGTTTAGCATGACATAGAATAGTCTTTCAACCAGAAGTATGGAATAAAAGAGAGACTGATAAATATTAAAAAAAATAAAACCAAAAAGCAGCTATTTATTTGAGTTCTAGATAAACATTTAGTTCAGATTTAATAGTGTTTCAGAGATGTGGCTGTCAGCTATTTGTGTATGTATGTTATTATTATGGAAGGTTAGATGAGATTTCACCAACATTATTCACCCCTGATTAATGCATTCATTCTAATAATTGAGTCTGACTGAATTACAAATCTATGTCTGAAGAATCTGGGTTAAGTTTTGGATTGGAAATTTGGGGAACATGAAAGTTTATGCATAATTTTTGTAATTTTTTCATTGGGTCTTAATAATGATTTTATTCATTTGGGATTTTTTTCATAGGCTTAACACAGCTCTAATTTTGTCATTAGGAGCAATGTAACATTGGCCACTAATGTATTGTATACAGGTTGCCTTAGAAGGCAATACCTTTTGTATAGTAGGAACTTAAGATAGGCAGACTTCATACAGATAAACAATTGAGGAATATTGTTCTTTTTAAAAAGCAGTGTTAATTGCTGCACCTTTCTCATATTAAGTATATTAGCTCAAGTTCATGTTAGGAAAAACTTTCAGTCTTAAAGGTTTGGTGAGGAGAAATCCAAAAATTCTTTTAAAGAATTTAAATTAAATTTGAGGCTACCTCTGCTTTCGCTCTCCCTCCCTCAGTTGTGCAGCAGCGGCAGCGGCAGCTCTCAGCCTATGGCGGCAGCGTCACGCAGGCTGTGGAAGGAGGAGGAGGAGGAGAAGGGAACCAAAGAGAGGCTTTTACCGGGTCTGCGCCCCACAGCCAGGACCGTCCTTGCGCCTCAAGCCGCGTTTCTTCCTGCAAAGCCCTTCGGGCAACCCGAGAATTCCGCTTGACGCCAGAAGGGCTTTGCAGGAAGAAACGCGGCTTGAGGCGCAAGGACGGTCCTGGCTGTGGGGCGCAGACTCGGTAAAAGCCTCTCTTTGGTTCCCTTCTCCTCCTCCTCCTTCCACAGCCTGCGTGACGCTGCCGCCCAGGCTGAGAGCTGCCGCTGAAACAAGTTTGGGGAGGTCCTTTGCAGGCGGCCAGTTCTAGCCGCCTGCAAAGGACTTCCCCACGTTTGCTTTGAAAGAAACATCTGCGCGGCAGTTAGAAACCTCTGCGCGGGGGTTTCTTGCCATGTGCGCGGCCGCGCAGCCGCGCACCTTAGAGGGAACAGTGACGGTGACTGGATTAAATGCCAAGGCTTTCTTTACAGTACATCACATTAAAAAGGAGTGGGCTTCAGTCGTGTGGGCGAAGGAACCATCTTGCCTTGGTATAAATCTTCTGAAGATCATTATTAGTTGTCAGCTTATTCTCCAAAGCACCAGAGACAGAACAAGAAGCAATGGGTAGAAACTAATCAAGGAGAGAACCAACCTTGAACTAAGGAGAAATTTCCTGACAGTTGAGAACAATGAATCAGTTAATTAATCGAGGCTTGCTTCAAGAAGTTGTGGGTGCTCGATCCCTGAAGGCATCAATCCAATTACAGAAATGAGTACATTTCCCTGGACGTGGAATTTGCTTGTTAGGCCTTGCATTGTGTTTTGTATGCGCTGTTTGATGTTCTGCCTTTTGTTAACTATATGCAAAGTCTTTAACTTTCTTACTTCCCATGATTTTCGACATATCTATATCTATGTCAATGTCAATATCTATATATTTATATGTCAATATGTCTATATCTATCTAAATCTAAATCTAAACCCCTCCCCCTCTCTCATCTATCTATCTATCTATCTATCTATCTATCTATCTATCTATCTATCTATCTATCTATCTATCTATCTATCATCTATCCATCCATTCATCCATCCATCCTTCTTTCTATCTATCTACCTATCTACCTATCTACCTATCTACCTATCTACCTATCTACCTATCTACCTATCTACCTATCTACCTATCTACCTGTGGTAGATAGGTAGATAGGTGGTGGGTAGATAGTGGTGGGTTTCAAAAAATTTTATAACATATTCTGTGGGTGTGGCCTGTTTGTGGGAGTGGCTTGGCGATCATGTGACCAGGTTGGCATGGCCAACTTGGAAAATGTGATGAAACTCACTTAACGATGCCTTGCTTAGCAACCAAAGTTTTGGGCTCAATTGTGGTCATAACTTCCTTTTCTTTTTCTTTCTTTCTTTCTTTCTTTCTTTCTTTCTTTCTTTCTTTCTTTCTTTCTTTCTTTCTTTATTTATTTATTTATTTATTTCATCTCTCTCTCCCACTTTCTTTTTCTTTCTTTTCTTTCTTTCTTTTCTCTTTCTTCCATCCGTCCTTCCTTCCTTTCTCTTTCTCTCTCTTTCTCTTGTCTCTGTCTCTCTCTCTGTGTCTGTCTGTCTGTCTGTCTGTCTGTGTCTCTCTCCTCCCTCCCCCATCTGTCACTCTGTGTATGTGTGTCTCACTCACTCTCATTCTGTGCATCTCTCTGTCTGTCTGTCTCTCTCTCTCTCACTCACTCTCTCTCTCTCTCTCACACACACACAAAGAGATACATAGGCCCACACACTGTGGTCACCATGTGTTCCAATCACAGGTTAAAAGTACCTGGCAGCGGCGTTTTTCTCTTTGGGGACAGGTCCTCTTCAGAAGGATAAGGCCCCACATCAATGTGGCCAATGCTATGGGACTCTGGGACTTTTAGTTCAGCTGCATAGTTTTCTTATTCTTGCTAAACTGCCTTTTCTCAGGTATCTTTGGTTTTCATTGATTCCTGTTGGTAGGAAAGGCCATGTGTTCAGTGGGGTTGGGTTTTAACAGTGTGAGTTATGTGTGTGCCCTCCTTCCCAGTCCCAAGAGCTGTGCTAGCATGAACAGCTCCATAGAAACTCTTCTCACAATTAATTTGTCGTTTTGCTGTCAAATTCCAGCAATACTATTCTTAGAAGATTCTGGGGGCTTCAAAAAAGGGGTCCCATCTGGAAGGAAGGATTACAGAGGCATTTGGGAAGTGGCTGTGAAGAAGGGAGAGAGAGCAAGATAAGTAAGCAGCATTACAAAGACACCTGTTGTGCAACATCACAATACTAGTTCTAGCAGATCAGAGTGAGCTGTTTCCCCCTTTCTTTCTTTGTTCCGGGTAGGCCTCAACTTACGGCCACGATCGAGCCCAAAATTTATGTTGCTAAGTGAGAAATTTGTTGTGCAAGTTTTGTCCCATTTTATGACTTTTCTTGTCACGTTCATTAAGTGAATCAATGCAGCTATTAATTTCGTAACAGGGCTGTTAAGTGAACCTGGTTTCCCCATTGATTTTGCTTGTCAGAAGGTCGACAACTGTGACTCAGTTGTCAAGTATCCGAATGTAAACCATATGACCATGGGGATGCTGCAAAGGTCATAAGTGTGAAAAAAGGTCATAAGTCACTTTTTTCAGTGCCGTTGTAACTTCAAGTGGTCACTAAGTGAATTGTTGTAAGTTGAGGACTACCTCTATTTGGACTGCAAACATCCAGGCAACCATTAAGCAAAGAACTAGCATTTTCTAGATCTTGTGGCCTTTATTTAGTGGTTGTGTTGATATTTGCTGACATGGTGTGCCTAGTGTATGGAAGATGATAAGCCGAGACCAAGACTTCTGTCTAAGCAGCAATTCTGTTGCAAACAGCAGCGGTTAATCTTTCTCAGCCCTGTGCTTTCCAGATGTGTTGGGCAGCAACTAGCACTCCTTGCTGGCTGGGTCACGATGGGAATGAGGTCACACATTTGGAGGACTTGCAGCTGAGGTCGTTGCTCAGAACAGTCTGCAGAATGGCCCTGGTCCTACTCCAAGGCTGTCAGGCTGCCATCTGCCCTGGGTGATAATAGCATAACCTGACAATTTAACTGTACATTTGGCACCTGGAGGGACTCTGAGACATCTACCAACATTGCCAGCATCCTGCTTTCCACCTGGTATTCCTGTCCATCGGGGTCTCGTTGCTAATCATGCTTCATTAGATCAGGTGTGCATGCAGAAGAAGAAGAAGAAGAAGCAGAACTGGAAGCCCAGGTAGTGGTAAACACCCAGAGACTGGATGCCTGAAGGATCTGTAGACAGGAGGACTGGAAGGACTGGCTTAGTGCATGGATTTAAAGAAACAAGGTGCCTTCATTGCTCCCAAAATATGCTTGCTCTTAGCTCTTGTAATCTTCATAATGGCAAAATGTTGAAGGGGATAAACTGAATGGAAGGTGAAGTAAGGGAGAAACAATGTAAGTGGTGCAATAACAGTGGTGGGATTCAGCCAGTTTGCACCTATTCGGGAGAACCGGTTGTTAACTTTCTAAGCAGCTGAGAGAACTGGCTGTTGGAAGAAAACTCCTTTTGTTTTTTTCCTCTTTACAGGGCTAATCCTGTAAGGAAGGCAGGAAGGAAACATTCTGGTGGTTTTTCTAGCCTCATCGTTATTGCCCTGCTTACAGAAACTGCCTCTCCGGTTAACCCTTATTACATTGTAACAGCTAAGGCAAAGCGCCCATCGACGTGAGTGACATTGAGTTGGCCATGCCCACCCAGTCACATGACCACCAAGCCCCGCCTATCCAGCTGGTCATTAGGGCAGAGAACTGGTTGTTAAATTATTTGAATCCCACCACAGTGCTATATGGAATAAGTTGAGTCAGAGCCAATGCGTATGAACCTGGACCCATGGATTCACTTTATATTCTTTAGAACTCAAGTGGAATTGAAGTCGGAAATTACATAAAGGGGTTCCTATTCATCAATAAAGTATTTTTTATTTATTTATTTTTATTTTATTTTATTAGACATTTATAGGCCGCCCTTTTCCCTGAGGCTGAGGGGACTCAGGGCGGCTTACAATCAAAAAGGAAGGGGAGTGTAGGACAATACAAAAAGAAATGTGCACAAAAGTAAATTAAACAGTAAAACTCAACATTCACTCAGCATTCGGGAGGGGCAAAAATAAACTTAT
Source organism: Thamnophis elegans (assembly GCF_009769535.1). Classification (NCBI taxonomy): domain Eukaryota; kingdom Metazoa; phylum Chordata; class Lepidosauria; order Squamata; family Natricidae; genus Thamnophis; species Thamnophis elegans. Next base: position 18,517,192 of record NC_045543.1, on the reverse strand, counting down.
CCCCAGGCCTGACGGGCTAGCCAGTTCTTGAGGGCTGTGCGGAAGGCCTGGACGGTGGTGAGGGTACGAATCTCCACGGGGAGATTGTTCCATAGTATCGGAGCTGCAACAGAGAAGGCTCTCCTCCGAGTAGTCGCCAGTCGGCACTGACTGGCGAATGGAATACGGAGGAGGCCAACTCTATGCAATCTGATGGGACGCAGGGAGGTAATTGGCAGAAGGCGGTCTCTCAAATAGCCAGATCCACTACCATGGAGCGCTTTATAGGTGGTGAGTAGGACCTTGAAGTGCACCCGGAGATCGACAGGTAGCCAGTGCAGCTCACGGAGGATCGGTGTTATGTGGGCGAACCGTGGTGCACCCACGATCACTCGCACGGCCGCATTCTGGACTAGCTGAAGTCTCCGGATGCTCTTCAAGGGCAGCCCCATGTAGAGCACATTACAGTATTCCAGCCTGGAGATCACAAGGGCTTGAATGACTGTTGTGAGGGCCTCCCGATTCAGGTAGGGCCACAACTGGCGCACCAGGCGAACCTGGGCAAATGCCCCCCTGGTCACAGCTGAGAGATGGTGGTCAAAAGTCAGCTGTGGGTCCAGGAGGACTCCCAAGTTGCGGGCCCTTTCTGAGGGGTGTAAGTTTTGTCCCCCCAGCCTGAGTGATGGTATGTTGGTCAAATTTTTGGGAGGGAAACACAACAGCCACTCGGTCTTGTCTGGGTTGAGTATCAGCTTGTTTGCTCTCATCCAGTCTTTAACGGCTTCTAGACCCCGGTTCATCACGTCCACCGCTTCATTGAGTTGGCACGGGGCGGACAGATACAACTGAGTATCGTCCGCATATTGGTGGTATTTTATCCCGTGCCTTCGGATGATCTCGCCCAGCGGTTTCATGTAAATGTTAAATAGTAGGGGGGATAGGACCGACCCCTGCGGCACCCCATAAGTTAGGGGCCTCAGGGACGATCTCTGCCCCCCCACCAACACCGACTGCGACCTGTCCGAGAGATAGGAGGAGAACCACTGCAAAACAGTGCCACCCACCCCTATCTCCCGCAGTCATCGCAGAAGGATACCATGGTCGATGGTATCGAAAGCCGCTGAGAGGTCCAGGAGAACTAGGATGGACGCATGGCCTCCATCCCTAGCTCTCCAGAGATCATCGGTCAATGCGACCAAAGCGGTTTCTGTGCTGTAACCGGGTCTGAAGCCAGACTGGAAGGGGTCAAGATAGTTAGCTTCCTCCAAGGTACGCTGAAGCTGGAGAGCCACCACCTTCTCAACAACCTTCCCTACAAAGGGGAGGTTGGAGACTGGACGATAGTTATTAAGAACAGCTGGATCCAAAGACGGTTTCTTCAGGAGGGGTCTTACCACCGCTGTCTTGAGTGCGGTGGGAAAGTAACACTGAAAACTGAACAAAATGGGATCAAGCCTGATGTGGCAGGAGAAACTAGAAGAAGAAGGTTCGGATCTGAAAATGGACCAGAACTGATGAGGGCTTCTACAAAAAATTGCCCCCTTTTGGGAGAGACAATTATGTTGCAACCAGTGATGGGATGCTGCCAATTTAACAACTGGTTTGGCGAGCACACGCTTTGCGTGCACACATGTGCTTTGTGCTTGTGCAGGCTTAAAGTACTTGCGCGCAACGCTAAACATGAAGCATTTAGAAGCTCAGCTGCTTACCTTCCAAGTCAGCAACGGTAAGTAGAACAGCGAGGGGGCGGGAAATCAGCTGTGCCATGTGATTGAGATGAGCTGGAAAGCAGGAAATAAAGGACAGGATAGGATGGGGCGGGTGGGCGGGGCCAGCTGATCGCCAGAGTTACCGGTTCCCCAAAATTGGTCTGAACTGGATGAATACCACCTCTGGTAGCAATTCAGAATATTGCTGACTGTTTCATTCTATGCCCCTTCCCTTTTCCTCTTGTCATGTCATACAAGCTGGAATGTGCAGCACTTTACACAAACACAGGAAGGGCAGACTAGCCCTTCCTGCTTGCCTCATCACCAATACTGCAGGGGCCCTTCTGCCATTCCTGAATGCAGAAAGAGACAATGTCGCCTCTTCCTGCCAATCTACTGTCAATATACGTATTTTGGAGCTATTTTACCCTCAGGCACCTTCAGCTCTTCAGAGCTGTTGGTCCACTGGGTATCTTCCAATCTGGCAACATTTCCAGTTCTGGCTACAGTGGCTGACATGGCCCTCCATCAAATGGCTGGTCATTGCCCTAATCATTTCCTCCAGGGATGCTGTAGTTGCTATGTTCTCAGCTGGTCCACAGATTCCTTTTTCCCCCCATTTTCTTCCAGCTAAACCAAGGGTGTCAAACTCAAGGCCAGGGGGCCAGATCCGTCTCACAGGGTGCTTAGATCTGGCCTGCAGGGCTGCCCTGAAAAAAGTGAAGAAGTGGCCCGTGGTGCCTCTGCCAGTGAAAATAGAGCTTGGGAAGGCTGCATTCCTGCAGCCCTCTTCCAGAAAAAAACAGAAACTCCATTTTCACTGGCAGAGGGCTGCAGGAAGCCATCGCGGTCGAAAACGGAGCTTTGAGTGATGTTGAGCTGGCCACGCCCACCCTGGCCACCTCCCCCTGGTCCCCTAGGTCAAACACAACCCGGATGCAACCCTCAATGAAATTGAGTTTGACACCTCTGAGCCAAACGGTTGATGACCCATAAAACCCATGGAATTCAGCAAAGTCTCCTGGTCACCAGATTTTCCCTATCTCTTCTACCAGCACAGCTTCATTCATCTCCCAATAAGCATCATTTTAGTTTCTGTCCAGGCTGGAAGCAGCACACACACTCTTTTCCCGTCCCGCCCCTTGTCCTTTTAAAAAACTTATTTATTTCTTATTGAACTTAAAAGACCAATCATTTTCCTAAAAATTCTAGGCAGCATAAAGTTAAAATGTAGGGATACTGAAATAAAAGGACAAAGTTTTAATTAATGTTACTCTTTAGTAAACCTTCAGTTCGTCATCACTGCAAAATTTCTATGATCCTTCAGGGGTACAAAAGAACACCAATTCTTTTGCTATAATTGTTATTACAAGAAAGCAGTAATGTTATCACAATAAGAAAGAAAATGTCCACATTAATGTCAAATGAGAGCATGTCAGAAGGAACATTGAAGATATTTTGGTGTGCAAACATCTGGGAAAGCAAAGTGAATTCTGTGAATTGAAAACACTTTGGGCCAGTCTCCTTCTCTCCTTCTCTATTCACCTTACAGGGTTGCTGTTGGGGGGGGAGGGAATAAAAGGAGGAAAGTGTGTTGGATATGTTCACCACCTTGAATTATTTTTAAAACTTATAAAGGTGGGATACAAACAAACAAACAAACCAGGGGTTAAATCCAGCAGATTCTGACAGGTTCTGGAGAACCGGTAGCGGAAATGTTGAGTAGTCCAGAGAACAGGCAAATGCCATCTCTGGCTGGCCCCAGAGTGGGTTGGGAATGGAGATTTTGCACTATCCTTCCCCTACCACACCAGGGGTGGGTTTCTCGCCACGTTCCAACCGGTTCAGTTGGAACGAGGCCGGCGGTGTCCTCGCGCACGTGTGCGGCGTCCTTGCGCACGTGTGCGGCGTCCTCGCGCACGTGTGCGGCGCGGGCATGCATACTAGCGTCTGTGCGATGCTCCAGCTGCTCCTGGAGGATCGCGCAGGCGCTGTATGCGTCCTGCGCATGCGTGGAAGCGCAGAATTCATCAAAACCGGGTAAGGAGCGGGCGCGGGCGTGCGGGCGCGCGCAGGCGCAGGGGGGGCCTTCGCCGTTCCCGGAAGTTACTTACTTCCGGGTTCGGCAACCAACCGGTTCGCAGGGACCGCCGCGAACCGGTTGAAACCCACCCCTGTACCACACCCACCAAGCCACATCCAGAAAACTGGTAGTAAAAAAAAAATGAATTTCAGCACTGATACAAACACAGAAATGAACAAATAAAGTAACTGAGGTACTGAGGTAGGAACAGTCCCTACCAGAAAAATCAGCCACAGGTAGACTGTCATAGAAGCAACCAGTTAGCAAGGGTTGCCTTCCTTGTATGAATGGGAAGGACGAGAAGCAGGGAACCAATCAGGTTCTGCAGTGTAGTCCAGCCTCAGTGTTAAACCACTGCACTCCAGCTGGGAATTTGTTAAGTCAGCTTCAAAAATACCTGGGAAGAGTGTGGGAGAAAAACACTTTAGGTGTAAGGTGGAACTGCTCCCGAGTACAAAGCAGGGATCAGAAGAAACATGCCTTCACAGAAGTGGAAATACCTCCTTTTGGTGACTGCTAGAGAAAGGGCCAGAAAGAATTTAAAATCTTGGATATGCCAGTTTGAATCTTGATGGATGGATGGAAGGAAGGAAGGAAGGAAGGAAGGAAGGAAATGCATAATAATGAACATACTAGATACTATGGATGGAGTGTCCTTAACAGATGTGTCCTTGGTCCCATAAGAAGTTCAGTAATTTAGTACCTTCTGGATGTGTTGTACTGCAGCTTCCAACATCATCTCTCAATGTGATTTTCTGACCCAGGAGGATAGAATGATAGAATGCTTTTATCAGGCTGAGGAAATTTGGCCTATTTCTATTCTAACCGCAAGGGCATATCTAAGCTTAAAAGCTTGTGTCATTGAGATCACAGGGATGACCTGGCAACACCAATTTCCCCCTGTTGCTGCCTTGTTGTAGGTATGGCACATGGTTGTAAGGCTGACTTGTCAACAGTCATCCACATAACCCCCCACGATGTATCACTACTGGCCAAGTCGGCGAATGCAACTCAGCTTCCTCCATGAGAATCTCAGTTCTTCTGATAGTGGTGGAAAGCCTCCTGCTCTTTATTTATCACCATCAGTCTCCTTTCCCTTCCATAATAAACCTGAAGATTTTAACTCAGATTCCTGTTGTGAAGGAACTGGTTGTGTGTGTTCACAACCAGCACTGCAGGCTACTTCAGATTTCAGATTTAGTTTATTTGTATGCCGCCCTTCTCTGGGAGGGACTCAGGGCGGCGAACAACTCAAAGGGGGAAAGGGAACATAAAACACAATACACATGATTAAAATAAACAAGAATCATACAACCATACAAGTCGAGAGGGGAGGGGAACTCATCAACCCCAGGCTTGCCGGCACAGCCAGGTTTTGACGGCTTTCCGGAAGGCCTGGAGCGAGGTGAGGGTCCGAATCTCCGCGGGGAGTTCGTTTCAAAGGGCCGGAGCTGCCACAGAGAAGGCCCTCCCCCGGGTAGTAGCCAGGTGGCATTGTCTGGTGGACGGAACCCGGAGGAGGCCAACCCTGTGTGATCTAACGGGTCTTTGGGAGGTAATTGGCAGCAGGTGGTCTCTCAAGTACCCAGGTCCAATACCATGAAGGGCTTTATAAGTTACGGCTAGCACTTTGAAGCGTATCCGGAGACCGATCGGTAGCCAGTGCAGCTCGCGGAGGATAGGTGTAACGTGGGTGTACCGAGGTGCAGCCACAATCGCTCGCGCGGCTGCATTCTGGACGAGTTGAAGTCTCCGAATACTCTTCAAGGGCTGCCCCATGTAGAGCGCTGACTGCAGTTCTGCAGTTCGGCTGTTCAAATCTCACTGGCTCAGGGTTGACTCAGCCTTCCATCCTTCCGGATGTGGATAAAATGAGAACCCGGATTGTTGTTGGGGGCAATATGCTGACTCTGTAAACCGCTTAGAGAGGGCTGAAAGCCCTATGAAGCGGTATATAAGTCTAACTGCTATTGCTATTGCTATTCACCTGTGATAGTAAGCATGCAGATGAACACGTACAAACGACTCCCTGGATCATATCTTATCCTTGCTTGAAAGGGCTGCATGTGGCATAGGAAAAAATCACTCCAAAGCCAGGATTGTGCATTCTGTGATCCATGCTAGAGCAGGTCTTCATGAGAGCCCCTTGAAAACAGTTGGCCAGTGTGGCTTTCTTCCCTAACAGATCACAGCATTGATCCAAGCTGACAGCACCAGCCATCTGCTTGGCAGGTGAAAGTGCAGAGATCTTCGGAAACCCGACATGTGTAAGATGAACTTTGGGCAAGGGGCCTTGGATCAGGGCCAGCAACAAGGTTTTGGGTTGGTTGACATATCAAGACAGCTGGCAATGCTCCATGAAAACCATCAATGACTCCTGCCCCATCTCTGCCTCCTCCTCCTCCCCCCTCCAAAGGCATCCTAGCTGGTCTCTCTTTGAAAATGGCATTTGTCAATAATCTATGAAGTTTTTCATCGGAATTGCTTTCCAGGTGGCATGGAGGGAGGGAATGCATTTGGTTGCTTGAATTAATGAAGGCATCTGATGGGCCATATTGCCTGTAAGCAGTTTTGTTTGGAGAGGAATATTTGGGGTTCTATTGCAAGGTAATGTATGTTTGCATGTTTCCCCCAAAATAAGACCCTGTCATTACACACACACACACACACACACACACACACACACAAACACACACACACTTTTCTGGTAGGAACTGTTCCTACCTCAGTACCTCAGTTACTTTATTTGTTTATTTCTGTGTTTGTATCAGTGGTGAAATTCAATTTTTTTTACTACCGGTTCTGTGGATGTGGAATATATATATATATATATATATATATATATATATATATATATATCTATATCTATATCTATATCTATATCTATATCTATATCTATATCTATATCTATATCTATATCTATATCTATATCTATATCTATATCTATATCTATATCTATATCTATATCTATATCTATATCTATATCTATATCTATATCATCTATCTATCTATCTATCTATCTATCTATCTATCTATCTATCTATCTATCTATCTATCTATCTATCATCTATCTATCTATCTATCTATCTATCTATCTATCTATCTATCTATCTATCTATCTATCTATCTATCTATCTATCCACCAAAAAAGGTACCAGGTCTTATTTTGGAGGGGTTTTGTCGATTGACTCACCTCACTTGCCTGCATCGCCCCTGGCTTCCTTTTCATTATCAGAGGTCTTGAGCAACATCTTCTGCGGCTGGCAAGGCTTTCCTGAAGGTCTCTGCAGCCGATAACAGAGCTCCAGATCCGCAGAAGAAATGGGTTGGCAAGGCAGATGTCAGGGTGTGCAAGGCCTGGCTACAACTGTCCGAAAGTAAGTAGTAGGGCAGCTCCACCCGCTCATTCTCACCCCAGCTTAATTTTTACCTGTGCACCTTGGAGTGGGTGAGGCCTTAATTAGGGCTTATTTTGCGGGTAGGGCTTATATTGGGCACATGTGTAAAAATCAAGCTAGGCCTAACTTTTGGGGTAGGTTGTATTTTTGGAGAAACACGGTCAATGGCTGTGGTAACGAACCTTTTTCACCTCTGGTGCCAAAAGCACACATGCCCGCAATTGCATGCCCTTACATGCCCACCCTCATAATTTAATGCCCCCCCGCGCTGTGCCCCCTGTGCATGAGCACGTAACTGCCCCCCCACTGCCCTTCCCTGCCATGGCTTTCTTGGAGCCTGGGGAGGGCAAAAATGGCCTCTTCACCCCCCCCCCGAGGCCCTCTGGAGGCCAGAAACTGCCTGTTTTCCAACTTCTGGTGTGCCCGGTAGGTCTGTTTTTCACCGACCACAGCCTCCAGAGGCTTTCTAGGTGCCTGGGGAGGGAGAAAAACAGCCCAACGTGCAAACCGGAAGTCCATTCCCGAACTTCCGGTTTGCATGTTGGGCGGGGTTTTTTGCCCTTGGAGGGCTTTAGGGAAGCCTCCGGAGGGCGAAAAAGGGGCGAAAATCAGCTGGCCAACAGGTGCTGGATCTGACAGGGCAACATCTTGCATGCCCTCAGAAATGGCTCCGCGTGTTATAAGTTTGCCACCACAGGTCTATGGCCTTAGTGACTGTGTTCAAATGTGCCAAGATAATCTGGGGGACAGAATAAAGAGAAGGAGGCGTGATTGAAAAAAAGTTGCTTTGCGTCCTTCCTCTCTTCTTCCCCCCCCGCCAAATATGGAAAGTCAAAAAGAGCTTTATTCATCCTAAATGATTGTTCAATTGCTTGCAGACCGTATCTTTCAGTCAATTTATTGCTGGCTCTCAGAGGGGGGAGGGGGAGAATACACCCCCCCCCAAAAAAAACCAAATGCATTTTGCATATTAACACGTAACTCTTGTTCCTGTCTGCTCAGTTTGGGAAATGGTTTGAATGCTTTTATAAAGAAAAAAATGGCTAATAAAATTGGTCACAGCACCATTGCTTTGCAATTCTTATGAACACTAAAGTGCTACTTACAGTCATTGATGTTAAAAGCTATTTCTAAATTATGGTGCCATTTATTATCTGTAGCGTCCAAAGTAAGTTTAAATGATGCTGATAATTCATGTTTTACCAAATTTCCTTTTCCCCCTGAGGATACCTCTGATTAACTTATGCACATTTAAGCGCTTTTTAAATTCTTCTTTTATTGCCATTATGCTCTGAGAATCTCAGCGATTCTCAAAAATGGGTAATAAACTTGAGATAAAATGCTACAGTTTTAGATCAATGCTGACATATTGCTCGGGTGATTTCTTCAGAGCTAAAGTGATGATGTTTCATATTTACAGAATATATACTAGGTTATTACTGCAGGATTACCATTTCTGTTCCAAGATGAAATGAGTAATTTACCAATTTATTAAACAGTTACATTTAAGTATTGCTTAGGACATTACTACACCAATCTGTTTACTTAGTATGAGGAGTTATCATTAAAAACAAAACAAAACCCAGTTTACTTAGGTAAGATTTGTAATCATCACTCCCTCCATTAGAAGACTGATTTTTTCTGCAAGCTTAATTGCTGGGAAATGAGCTTTTTCTTATTTACTGTGCTAAATTCTGCTAAGCCAGCTAAAAACCATCACCCTCGCATGAAGCGCTACAAAAATTAATAATACATACAAAAGGCAGTTTTAATTAGTATAATATCAAGCATTAATAAAAGATTTATACAACAGAGGCTGCTGTTGTATCCACAGTTCCTGCAAAGTAAGTGAGGTTGCGCTCTAGGAAGCTTACTTCCAAGTAGACCTCTACAGAATTGGACCGTGAATATATGCTTGGAAAGGAAGGCTCTTTATTTTTCTCCGCAGCAGCTGGGTTCACACATTACTTAGTCCATTTTGAGGTTTCTTTAGATTGTGTGAACATTTTGTAGAGCATGATTTATGCCTTAGTCCAATGAATGAACCCAGTTAACTGAATGTCTATGGAGTTTCTCAGATATTCAGGCTGCGATTGTCCCAAAGGCACTTTTTCCAAAGGCAAATGGACTTTGTTTTTTCCTTGAGGAGGAGGAGAAGATGCTTCGTTTCTCATCCAGTCAGAACTAATCCTTCCACACCCACACACTATCCACTCAGAAGTGATGAAGCTTCTTGGATGAGAAGCAAAATGTATTCTTCCGCAACTAAAAAACACAATCCAGTTGCCTTTTGAAAAAGCACCTTGGAGACAACCTAGTTAACTGTTTTAGTCAAGAAAACCATTTGTAGCTAAGCAGTGTTGGTATAAAATATGTGTAAATTTAGAACTATTTACTCTGGAGGAGGGATGCAGTGGCTCAGTGGCTAAGATGCTGAGCTTGTTGATCAGAAAGCTTGGCAGTTCAGTGGTTTGAATCCCTAGCGCCACATAACGGAGTGAGCTCCCATTACTTGTCCCAGATTATGCCAACCTAGCAGTTTAAAAATGCATGTAAAAATGCAAGTAGAAAAATAGGGACCACCTTTGGTGGGAAGGTAGCAGCATTCCACACGCCTTTGGCATTTAGTCATGCTGGCCACATGATCACAGAGACATGTTCGGACAGCGCTGGCTCTTCAGCTTTGAAATGGAGATGAACACCGCCCATAGAGTTGGGAACGACTAGCACATATGTGCGAGGGGAACCTTTACCTTTATTCTGGATTAAATGGACTTTTCACTGGTTTGCACAAGTGACATTTGAGCATCTACCTTATATTCCCCAATGGGTTTAGGACATCTTGGCATGGCCATTGCTGCTGACTCACCATCATCAAGTTGCCTCTGGCCTCTGCCAACTCACCTCTGCCAAGCTATCACAGGACAACTCAACCCAGCCAATTTGCCATGGGGACAACTCCTGTGGGCAGCTGGAGGGAGAGCTAGGTGGGTGGGTGAGTGAGTAAGCAGGCAAGCAGAGCATGGAGCAGTGGTGATCAAGGGCTTCTCATTTTCACCTCCCCCCTGCTGCCACAGTTGCATCAAGCTCCAGGCCATTCAGATTTTGGGCTGTTCAGTGGTGACAGAGGTGTATGGGCCATTTGGTGGTGGTGACAGGTGGGGTGGGCAGTGGGGAGGTTGTGGTGGCTGGGCATATCCCATTTTCACATCTGTCCTGCTGCACTGAGCTCCCAAAGTTTAGGGTGGCGGTAGAGGCGGTGACAAGGTATGTGAAAATGCGACGCGCTCAACCTCTGCTACCTCCCTGCCACCTGCTCTGCCAACCACCATCACTGCTGAATGGCCTGAACTCTCAAGCTTGGCATGGTGGCAGCGGCAGTGGTGGTGGTGGAGGTGTGTTTGAAAATGCTCCCCGCTGCTGCTCGCCTGCGCACCTGAATTTTCCTCTGGCTACCCGCAGCAAGTTGTCCCCACAGTGAATTGGCTGGGATGAGTTGTCCTGCAACAACTTGGCAATGGTGAGTTGGCAGAGGTAAGTTGGCAGTGGCCAGCTGGTGGCAATGAGCTGGCCGTGCCGAGTTGTCCCATTCTCCTCTCTGGTCTAGGACTCATTCCGCTCCCCAATGGTGTAGAGATGAACTATAATTTATTGTTAGTTGAGTTTGACTTCTGGTGGCTATGTGGAGATCTGTGTAGGTTTTTTGGCAATAGTACAGAAATGGCTTGCCGTTGCCTTCTTCCAAAACACATTTTTTAAAGAAATGCCCAAAATGCCTTGGTATCTCTTCACGGTTTCCCACTCAGTTATTAATCAGGTCTGATCCTGCTTATTTTTTTTTTCTTTTGAGGTCAGCCAAAATACTTCCCACTGAAGCAGTGGACTATGTCTATTCAGAAGGAACCTCGTTGTTAGACTTATTGTCCCATAATAAGTCCAGAACTGAAATCAAAGGCAATAGGCGAAAAAAAAACCCTATTGAGCCTCTTGCTACACTCCGGTATGGTGCCACATTTTAAATTGGGCTCGATAGGTTGTACCTTTAAGTATTATGAAAATTATGAAATGATTAAAATTAGCAAGGGATCCAAGAAGCTTGTGGAAGGATAATATGCTGTTCTCTGGTGGTCATATATGTTTTTCCTGAAAAGTGCATAAGCTATAATTCCTATGAGTGTTTAGAGGTATGCCACCAAAGATATTCAATCTGATGCAGTGGTGGGTTTCAAATTTTTTTAGTGTGGCCTGCTTTGTGGAAATGGCTTGCCGGCCATGTTACCGGGTGGGGCGGCTTGCCAGTCATGTGACCAGGTGGGTGCAGCCAACTTGTGAAATGTGGTAAAACTCACTTAACAACGCTCTTGCTTAGCAACCAAAATGTTGGCTCAGAAACTCTGGCATTTGAAGCACGCAAGTCTTAAAGCTGTCAAGTTACAAGACCCTTGCACCCCTACCCTTTAGAAAAAAAAACCCAGGGGTGTTCAAACTTGACAACTTTAAGACTTGTGGACTTCAACTCCCAGAATTCCTCCTCCAGTCATGTTGGCTCAGGAACTCTGGCATTGAAGTGTGTAAGTCTTAAAGCTGTCAAGTTACAAGACCCTTGCATCCCTAACCCTTTAGAAAAAAAACCCAGGGGTATTCAAACTTGACAGCTTTAAGACTTGTAGACTTCAACTCCCAGAATTCCTCCTCTTGCTCTTCATCTTGATGATGTGCTGACAGGTGGAAGGGGGGTTCTAAATGGCACTGTAGATTTGTGGAACCTCTTCTCTAGAAGATGTTAGAACTGGCAGGAACCCACCCCTGATCTGATGATAAGCAGGTGGTTTCTCCACCACTGTAGGTTTTCAAAGAAATTATGGGGAGAACTTTAGCTACCCACAGAATTCAGTGTTCATGTGTGTCAGGGGTGGGTTTTGGCTGACGCTACTGCCGATTCGCTCAGGGACATGCCGTGTGCGCAGGGATGCTTTGTGTGCACAAGCATGCTTGATGCGCGCTGCAAGCTATGCTGCATGCTCAATGCAACAAAAATTGCACTGAGCATGTGCAGAAGGCAAAAACAAGATGGTGGCGCCTATGGTGCTGCTGAGAGAACTGGTTCAGGGGTATGGCAGGCCTGGGTCGCTGCCAGTTCCAGCGACCCAGGCCACCAGGTTACTACCGGTTCGGCCAAATGGGTCCAAACTTGTAAGAACCCACCTCTGATATGCATTCTATGGAAATGTTTACTTCTATATTTCTGCAAACCACAATCCTATTAAGGATCAGGTGCAACCCAAGGCTTTTTTTCTCCTTGAAACAAACAGCCAGTGACTTTCTTCCTCACTTAAAAGAAGATCTTCACCATAGAGTTCATCTTTGGTCCATCTGCCAGAGATGGGCTGGCTGATTCACGAACCCTACTTAGGACTTTTCATTGCAAACTACAATTTCAAAAAGTAGTTTGGTCAATATCCTTCTTTCCTGGGGAAATATGGCTATTATATTAGTCAGGCATCAAAATATATATGATTATGTATTTTTATTGCTTAGCCCTGGAATCCTCAATTGTCAAAAAAGACAAGATAGTGATGGATAGAAAACCATGAGGGGCATAACAAATAACATCTCCAGTTACTACAACAAAGCACTTCCAGTGCTCCCTATTGTGCTGGACTCTGAGTTTCCAGGCTGGGACTGAAGAACCTCCTCTCTGTTCACAGATGAGTCACAAAACAGTGTGTCTTCTTTGAACCCAAAGGATTAGGGTGTATAATAATCATATATAACAATCACAGCTTGGTATGATTTGTAAACCCTTCCTACATATTATTATCACAGCCCCAAAGGAGTAATGGGCAATCTGGAGCTCTCCAAACGATATTGGAATATTACACACATCATCCTTTATGACTGGCCATGGTGGAGAGCTGATGGGAATTGGAGTTCTGGAGAGCTAGGCGCATGTTGCTCCTCTGTGTCACGAGGAACGTAATTGTGCCTTGTTCCATGAGTTTGGCTCTTGCAAAGTTTTTTCTTCTTCCCCTTATGCCTCTCTTCTGTACCCAGCCCTACAGTTTATCTGAAGATTAATGGCAGTCACCCTCGCTTTCCATGTGTCTTAGGCTTCTGGTTATAGGAGAGCTCTCTGCCCTGTCAGCGAAGGGGCATCCATTTTAATTTCGCGGAGAAGCTTTTCTATCCATTATTTACTATCTGCAGAAAACAATAAAACCTCTATCAAAATGGAGGCAAACTCAAGAACTATTTTTCACTCACCTTGTTAGCACAAATCACAAGAGAAATAAAACTTAATTCAGGAGATGTCCGTGTCTTCAAATCAGGGCAGCTGGCAAATTCAGAAGAACTCAGAGCAAAAGTACATCTGAGACAGATGCAAAGCATCTGGTTGAGATACAGGTTGAAGAGCCACCTGAGATATCTATGTATCCACCAAACCCTTTCTCCACCTTGCAAATTCATCCCTTTCTTCTTTTTCAGGCATTCCAGTACAATCCCAAAGGTACTTTTTTCAACAGGCAACTGGACTTTCTGTTTTTTTCTTTGAAGACGTATAGCTTTTCATCCAAGAAGCTTCTTCAACTCTGAGTGGATGGTGGGGGATGGAAGGATTTATACTCCTTGCAGACAGCTGGTCATTTACATTCTTTTAGAGCAGTGTTTCTCAACCTTAGCAACTTGAAGATGTCCGGACTTCAACTCCCAGAATTCCCCAGCCAGCGAATGCTGGCTGGGGAATTCTGGGAGTTGAAGTCCGGACATCTTCAAGTGGCCAAGGTTGAGAAACACTGTTTTAGAGAGTCATTAAGGCCACCTTCCATTGCCCACAGTCCAATCAGAGCTGAAGAAGCTTCTTGGATGAGAAGCGAAACGTCTTCCAAGAAAAAACAAAAAGTCCAGTTGCCTCTTGAAAAAACACCTTTGGGACAACCATGACCAGGATGACTGAGAATCTCCATAGACATTCCAGTTCAACATCTATTTCATCTAAATGTAAATAGAGAGATTCCTGACAGTCACATCCAAGTCTTCATCAGCTGTTGGTCATGTCTTTTGTAATTTCCCCTGACTTGAGTGTTTCCCACATTGCAAAGGGGTGGACCTATGCATTATGGGTCAATAATAATAGGATAGCTCTCCATCAATACCTGCCAAACCAGGCTCTGGTTTGTGATAGTCAATGCCATGTAGTGTAAAGGAATGTAGAGATGACCCCTTTGGAAAGGGTGAAGAAACTGTTAAGGGAAGTGAAGTGGTGACTCAGTCCTGGGAAACTGGAAATCATGAGAAAGAAACTCAAAATAACCCAACCTTCATTCTGTTTCATATTAGAGGGGGTAGAGGAACATGCTGAACAGACTTTCAAGTTTGATGTCAGTTTTTTGAGGTAGGCAGGATATAGACACTATGCCAGGAATGCTAGTTGATTGTTGCTCCTCCATCTCTTCCTAAGTTCATCTCTATGGTATGTTCCTTTACATGACAGGAGTGTAACTTCCCCACATCTCCAGTCTTTTGGAACAGCCTCCCTCTTGAGAGTCACATGACCTTGACCATATTCTGAGCTGGCTCTTGCACTAGCACTAAGTGATATGATCAGTAGTGGGATTCAAATAATGTAACAACCGGTTCTTTGCCCTAATGATTTCTTCCAACAACTAGTTCACCAAACTGCTCAGAAAGTTAACCATCGGTTCTCCTGAAGTGGCGCGAACTGGCTGAATCCCACCACTGGATATGATCCTGATGAACTAATTTTTCCAAGCTCTTTATGTTCTTATGTTTTTGTGTTATGTCTTTTTTTAACATGGATTCAATTATGGGATGTACCACCCTGCGTCACATGCCAAAGTGGGCAGCTAAATAAATTGAACTGATAAATAAATCAAAATGAGAAATAAAAAAAAAATTAAAATGATACAAACCTAACTAACAAAAAGAAAGAAAAACAGCAAATGAATAAACAGCAATAGAGGTGCAATTTCAGATCCATAAATGTGGACTCGGTATTAATAAAGGAACAATATATTTCCATAGGCTTTCAATTTTAAACATACAAATTTCTACTGGAACCACAGAATTCAGTCATCAGAATTCATACATACCATCCTACATTTTTCATTTCATGACAGCTGTCGAATTAAATCATGTATACATTCAACTGAATGTATATTTTACTGTATATTTCATTACCAATTTTACTGGTAATAAAGCCAACTGCAAGAGCAATTGATAGATTTGTTCACTAACTTTTGGGTGCACAAAATATTTGTTCACTAACTTTTGGGTTTATTTAATGTATTTATTTAATGTTTTCATTTTTATTAGATAAAAAAAGTATCCTAATGAAAATTGAACCTACCATTTTATGTTACCAGACTACCACCTATTTCCTGCTGAATTGGATTAAAATATATTTTATTTATTTATTTTTAATTATTGGCAGGGTCACCAGTTCCTGAAGTTCTCATTCAGCCAGAAGAACAGTAAAATTCACCTTAATAGATCAGGCCCTCTAACCTGCTGGTTTTTTTGCAAAGTAGACTGCAGATCATAGGAGAAATGGCTGAGTCATACATTTTACAGTTTTGTCAGTGCTGCTGAATCAGAATCGCACAAGTGCATTCTGTGTCCACACATATAGGGACATTACGGTTTCTCGTCATCTGTCCAAGTTTTCTTTGTATCATTCTGATTTCAGAGTTTCCTGTACTTCAAAATGCATCCTATGATGATTGTGGAAATCAGCAAAGAGTAACACCATGCTATGTGCTGCAGAAATGTCCCAAATAGGCAAAAACCTTATTTTTATAGAAAGTCACAATAAGGACATCACAGAGGTCATCAGGTATCTCCTCTGTGGAGAAAATATCTTCCAAGAGGTCTTGGAATGCCTTCAAGGTATTTGGGTCAAGTGCGTTGTCGATCTCAGCAGGAATCCCGTCCTGTCCTGTTGCTTTATTTAAGGGGGTGTCAAACTCGGTTCCACCACAAAACCGCGGTCGACTAAAGTGCACTCAACGAAACCGCGTACCTGACATCATCACAGTGCGATGAAAAAAGCACGCTGTGAGTTGTAAAGCTAAAATTAACGCGTAAACCTAAACCTAACCCTAAACCTAACCCTAAACCTAACCCTAAACCTAACCCTTAACCTAACCCTAAACCTAACCCTTAACCTAACCCTAAACCTAACGCTAACCCTTAACCTAACCCTAACCCTAACCCTAACCCTAATGCTTAACCTAACTCTAACCCTAACCCTAACCCTAACCCTAACCCTAAACCTAAACCTAAACCTAACCCTTACCTTAACGTGAATTGGCTTGCTTTAAAAGCGCTTTTTAAAGCGCCCTTTTTTCTCCGCGGTCGTATTTGTCGCGCTGCTGATGACGTCAGGTACGCGCTTTAATCGGGCACGCTTTAGTGGACCGCAGTTTTGTCGTGCCACGGTCAAACTCGATTTCAGTGAGAGGCGCATCAGGGTTGTGTTTTGCCTTGGGAGGCTGGGGTGGGCGTGCCCAGGGTAGGTGTGGCCAGCTTGATGTCGCTCGGGTCGGGGGCGCTTGTGGTAGTCTGAGCGCTCTGCCAGTGAAATGGGCTCCCAAGTTCTGTTTCTGGCTGTGATGGCCTCCTGCAACCCTCTGCCAATGAAAATGGAGCTTGGGAGGGCTGCACGCAACTATCCCAAGCTCCATTTTCACTGGCAGAGGCAGGTCCTTTGCTGTTTCCAGGGCAGCCCTGTGGGCCAGATGTAAGCATCCCTTGGGCCAGATCTGGCCCCTGGGCCTTGAGTTTGACACCCCTGCTTTATTTAAACTCATCATCAAGATTGCTTGATCTCATCAGCAGCAGGAGGCAGGTATACGGCATTCAAGACTGAAAGCTGAGGAATCTTCTGTAAGACATCGTGATCAACTGTTGATGGGCTATTGGATACATTGGAAAAGTATTCAGCCCAGTGGCTTTTCAGTCTTGTGGTCTTCATCAAACCTGCCTTGATGTGTCTGGGTTTTCAGTCCATGTATATTTGATGCAGACTGCATGATGACATCTTTAAACTTCATCCATTTTTCACGGCTGATGGAGACGCCTTTAAAGTTGGGCTGACATACTGTGACATAGCAGAGTATATGCCAGTGTTGGACCTGGGATGCATCTGGGTAGTTCTGTACTTCTTCACAAGTCTGTATTAGTGTTACAGAGGTTGTGCTTGGCATATTTGCTCAGAAGCAGCATTCTGTTGCTATTTAGCTTTCAATGTTGCCCAAGGCCTCCATCCCAGTTGTCACTGTTCTGATCTAGGCTTCCCCAGCAGCACCAAGCCAAGGCCTTGTCTCGATAAACTCCTTTTATTTACTTTACAGTGAATTCCTCTCCAGTAAAGTCTTTCCTCTCCCACAGTCTTTCAAGATAGTTCACAATTACCAACCTTTATCAGGCTTGGAGAGTGGCCAGGCCAATATCTTTCAGATGCCGCAATACTTGGCAAGAATGCAGGAATGAACTAATTGTCTCCTGCAAACACCCCTCCCCTTTAGCTCCTCTTTTATTCCCCACGGGAGGGGACATTAACTGTTCACCTGTGGCCTTACTCCCAAGTCGACCCTTGTTCCTTAGCTGTTCCCTTCGTCAGGCAACTCTGCGCATGCACACACTGGGAACATGCTCCAGTTGTTTGTCTGCCTCACTGATATCTGACTCCAAAGACAGCTGATAACTGGCATACAGCTCTGGGCTCCTCTCTGCCTCCGACACAGAGCCCTCATCAGAGCCTTCCCCAGACTCCAGGACTGGCTTATGTTCCTCCCCAACTTCCTCACTGTCTGAATCTGATGCCAGCTCCGCTGGCGGGCCACAACAATCACTATCTGTCCCCATCCAAGTATTGAAATTGTCCAGAATGACAACTTTGTTGCTGGTGAGGGTTGTTTGAATAATTGGGTCCAGGTCTTTATAGAAAACTTTCTTGCCTTCGTCCGGATTTGTGAGAATTGGTGCCTAGGTGCTGACAATACTGGGATTTGCTGAGAGGAAAACAGAACTTCATAATGTGTTCATTTATTCCAGTGGATTGAGTAGAAATGTTCTTCAGCAGAGCAATTCTGATTGCCAAATCTTCTTTGAAGTCCTGTGGTTCCCTTTAGCGAAACAATGCATATCTGTTTGCCGCTTCCTGTAATGAACCCTTATCTGCCTGCCTGGTCTCACTGAGTGCAGCAATGTCAGTGGCTTGTCTGCTATGACTGTGGCACATCCTTTAGGACTTGACACCTTGTCTCTATCCAACAAGGTATGAACATTCCAGGCTCCAAAAATAAGTTTTCTTTTATTTGTTTTTCTTGATTCTTGACCACTATTGAGATGAACTGTTAGGCATGGTTAACTGCCCAGGTGTTGTGGGGCAGGCAGTCTTTAGAGTAACTTTTCTATCATGAGAGGGTAGGTTTATTCTAAAAGGGCTGACCAATTGCCCTGGATGCTGCTGGATATCTCTCCTTCCCCAGGTACTCGATAAAGTGCCAAGGTGGCGCAGTGGTTAGAGTGCTGTACTGCAGCCACTTCAGCTGACTGTTATCTACAGTTCGGCGGTTCAAATCTCACCGGCTCAGGGTTGACTCAGCCTTCCTTCCTTCCGAGGTGGGTATAATGAGGACCCAGACTGCGAGGGCAATATGTTGACTCTGTAAACCGCTTAGAGAGGGCTGAAAGCCCTATGAAGCGGTATATAAGTCTAACTGCTATTGCTATTGCTATGAATGACCATTAATCTAAGGGCTGCCCATGTGCAGGTTTGGGAGTATAACTCTCAGTGGTCATTGTCACCTGTTGCTTTGAGCTTGAGCTCTGTACATCTGTTGCTTTGCTGCTCCCCACTGAGAGATGGGAAGGGATGTTGATATCCAAAACCAACTAATAACAGCAAGGAGAAGGTGCTTACAATTCTATGGATGGAAGCATTTCAGAATGTCTAATGATACATGTCCTCAAAGAGACTAGAACAGTGATTAAGAATATTTTAAATCACATCTCCTGATACTTGACTGTGGTAGCTCCCATAATTAAAGGTGAATCAAATTTTCAGCTTTTGTGAAACTTATTTATTTTATCATTAGTATTTTTTTTTAGAGCAATCTTTTAGGCCATCTAAGACCTATGGTTGGTTGAACACTCCTAGACAGGTATAAATTCGCAAAATGGAGCAGGCATAGAAATAAACCATTTTGTTGACGTTGACACTTATAAGAATAGAAATACCATGTGAAAAATAGGAGTATGACTAATTTTGAAGTGACTCTGTCTGGCAGGAGTAAAGCTAACAAGACAGGAACCGATGCTTCCCAGGATGGAGAGAACTGTTGCATCAAGAGAGATCAGGGGTCTCTGAAGGGCATCAAGACAATAGCCAAGGCAAGTATGTATTAATTAGCAATAGCAATAGCAATAGCAG
This sequence comes from Thamnophis elegans, assembly GCF_009769535.1. Lineage (NCBI taxonomy): Eukaryota > Metazoa > Chordata > Lepidosauria > Squamata > Natricidae > Thamnophis > Thamnophis elegans. The sequence continues at coordinate 18,497,566 of NC_045543.1, read as the reverse complement.
TTAGACTTATACACCGCTTCATAGGGCTTTCAGCCCTCTCTAAGCGGTTTACAGAGTCAGCATATTGCCCCCAACAACAATGCGGGTCCTCATTTTACCCACCTCGGAAGGATGGAAGGCTGAGTCAACCCTGAGCCGGTGAGATTTGAACAGCCGAACTGCAGTCAGCTGAAGTAGCCTGCAGTGCTGCATTTAACCACTGTGCCACCTCGGCTCAGTCCGAGGAAAGGTGGGAGGAAAAAGCCTGGACTTGAAACCAGAGGTGTCCAACTTTGGCCACTTTAAGCTTGTAAACTTCAACTCCCAGAATTTCCCAGCCAACCATGGAGAATTCTAGAAGCTGAAGTACACAAATCAATATCAAAGATTTGTTTCCTTGTATTTCAAGAGGCAAAACTGTAGTGTGTACAGTACAGTCTATGGTTTTATTCTTATCTGCTGTAGCGATGAATCTGGCTGAGTCATGCCTGAGGATCCTTTATCAACCACATTTGAATAAAATGTTTAGAGAATCAAGATTTACAACAAACCTGACAATCCAAAATTTTGAAGCCATACCTGCATATGTCCTATTGTCCAGTTCTGCCACCCCAACTAATCTGCTTTTATAGATGCAATGCAATATGCAGTATTTTCATTGATGCCAACATAAATGTCAGTCTAATTAGCTTTTATACATGGTTGCAAGACTAACCTTATGTTCTGATCTGGGTAGAAAAATGTTGTGGACCAGCCATGCTAATTTGTAAATAATCCTGCCAGAATAATCTATCAATTTTCTTAACAAAAGTACAGTACTGCATTTTTTTTTGTGCTTTCTTTCCCTTCACCCTTTCTATTTCTTTCTCCTTCCCAAGGTCTCTATAAGATTCAAGAGCCAATTAATGTTAGAGGTGAACAATCTGTCGAGTTCAACAAGGACTGTATCTAACACAGGATAGCAGAAATCAATTTTTATGTATTTTTTGACTGCTCTTAGGAATAGCCTGTGGAGATGACTATCCCACTGTGCCAGCTTGCTAGATATTTTCTTTTGTTCTTTGTGATCTACAGGTTATATCACTGTCAGAGTGATTTTTTGATACTGCCAGGCTAGCAATGGCAATTTCAAGGTCCTTAGCCATATTTTCAGCCTCATCATATCATACTTTTCACTTATTTTTAGCTCCACTTATTCTTGAGAAACACTAACAAGTTTTGACCTATTCCAGGATACTAGCTGCACAGAAGCTTTTGTCTCGTAGATTTTCCAAAGTAAAGCCAAGATTTCAAGGCACCCTATTAAGTAAACAATCTCCATATTTTTCCATGTTTAGTGCTTCATTCTCCAATGGAGATTTAAGTTTCCATTCCTAAAATATCTCTTGTATATGTTTGGAAACTACATGTAAAACAGTAATTTACAAATCAATTCATGGATTCATAAATATTTTGCTGTGTCTCAATCTTGTCCTGCAGAGGGGTAGATTACAGTTTTCTGATTCTGTGATTTAAAATTGAAGCAATGCTGATCTTTTATTTTAACAGGAGCCTATGGGCCGTCCGTTCTTTCTTTTAAAAACTTTATTGAATTTCAACTGCAGCTGGAGCATCACGGAGGCATTACGGAGATGTTGTGGAGGTAAGGACGCATGTGCATGCTGCACGTATGCGCCTGTGTCCTGCGTGCGTGCATGTGAGGGACGCCGGACCCGTTGCACCATAATGGTTGCAACGGGATCCGGAACCCAGCACTGCTGAAGACCTTCTCCCCACATTTTTAAGGTCACATTTTTAACTATTCTTTTCTGTTTTTAACATTTTATTTCTACATTACTCAGGGCTCCTGTATGAGGGAGATGAGATGAACCATTTATAAATATAATAAATAAATAAAATAAAAGTAGTCATCAAGTCCTAAGGTTAAAATTTCATTTCTTTCTGTTTCAAGATGAAAGTCCAAAAGTAAGTGTCCAGGTCATTCTTAATTAGCATCGACATTTTTCTCTTCTTGAATTCAAGCATGCTCTTCTATTTCATAATAATTGGCAATCTCCCCCCCCCAAAAGCATCTAATATTTTGAATCCTGGTTGGCCAAAGCAGGGAACAATCGTCATCCTTGTACCATTTTATAGTCTTCACCTGGGGAATTTTGTATCAAGTAGGTGTAACAAGAAAAGCTTCAATTCAATTTGAATCTATGTTGGCTGTGTTTTAAAGCTAAATTCCTAGAAGAACTTCAAATGTTTTTATAAGATGTGTTCTTCCTTTCACACAGCTAATTATCTCTCACATACTTTTCCATTATAGCAACATGTGGGTGGGAAGATGGTGATGATAATGGCATCATCAAATATGGTGTGGGGGGGAATGGTCTTTTGGGGCTTTAGCATTTCATTCTCAAGGTCCTCATTTAAGAACTTTTTGTGCTCTCTGATTGAAGAGAGCTGGTAGTCTCTAATCGGTCTATGGAGATTGGCTGATTGTGATTTCAGTATGTTCTCTGCACTTCAAAGCCAAGAGAATTGAAGAGAATCAAAGGTCCTTTCCAAACCAATTTGAAGAGACCAGAAAATGAAAGGCTGGCAATGCCCATTTCATAGAGATATAGTCCTGCAGACCAAAGTGTTTCCCAGTACATGCTCAATATAGGAAGTTGTTTTCAGCATTAGGATATAAAATCATGCACAAATCTTTTTACCTATGTATTAACTCCTGTCTTCCTATGCTTGCCTTCAGCATTATTCTGAAAAATATGCATGGGGTGGGCTTCAAAAATTTTAGCAAGGAGTTCTCTGCCTGGTTGCTGGGTGGGTGTGGTCTAGTTGGCCTCCTGCACCATGGTGGGGGAGGGGCTTTTCTTTCCTCAAGCCTCTGGGAGGGCAAAAACTCCTTCCTTCGGGCTCTGGAGGCCCTCTGGGACTTCTAGGAGGCCCATCTTCCCCCTCCCCAAGCCTCTGTGCACACCCTGCTCTTATCTGCAGTCAAAAAAGGCCACATGGGGACTCCTGGGAGGGTGGGGTGGGCGGGGCCAGCCAGGAGTGGGATTAGGAGGTTCTCCGAACTGCACAGAATCTTAGCTAGAGGTTCTCCCGAACCCCTGCAAACCCTCAGCAGCGCACCCCTATATGTATGGATGTTTTCTGTCTGTAATCTATTGGAAAGTGGAAACTTCGTTGATTATAGGCAGTACTTGACTTACAACAGCTTATTTAGTGACTGTTCGAAGTTACAACAGCACTGAAAAAAGTGACATATGACTGTCTTTTATACTTACAACTATCACAGCAACCCCATGGGCATGTGATCAAAATTCAGATGTTTGGTAACTGCTTCATATTTATGACGGTTGCAGTGCCCTGGGGTCATGTGATCGTCTTTTGTGACCATTGACCAGCAAAGTCCAATGGGGAAGCCAGAGTTATTCATCAACCATGTTACTAACTTAACAATTGCAGTGATTCACTTAACAATTATGGGAAGAAAAGTCGTAAAATGGGGCAAAATTAACTTAACAAGTGTCTCATTTAGCAACAGAAATTTTGGGCTCAATTGTGGTCGTACGTTGAGGACTACCTGTATTGCCAGCAATTCAGGGGTCCACCCGTATAATAGATCCTGTGTGACCTTCTGCATCTGGAATGCTATAGCTTAGAATGAAAAATGAAATTATTGCTGGTTGACATTTATATATTTGATTTCAGGATATTCGCAGCAAGTCTTTTCTTGATAACATTTTAGTGGTGTCACAAAAGAAGTATGTTTTCATTTCAAAGATATTTATAGACAGCAGTAGTATATACAGAATATATAATATTTTATTTATCTTCCTTTGCCTGTCTCAATAAGATATTTTCCATGACTTTCTACTAAATTTAATTACATTGATTATGTCATAAAATATATTTCATATTCCAAGAGCCCAAGACATTATGGACATCTATAAGCTATATATTTCCATTGACTCATTGCATTAACTCTTCTTCATTATAGCAATAGTTATGCAATAAATATCATAAGTGCACTATTTCAAAGGAAACAGGTATGGTTATATTCACCTAAAACAAAATGAGCATATCTTTTGCTAAATAAAGCTGTTTATTTATACCTATATCCATATTTCAACATTTTATTTATTAAATGTTTACCTTACCTTTAGCCCTGTTGGCTCTCTAGTGATGGCTGATATTGACTTAACAGAATGACTGACATTTTTTCTCATTCTTCTTTAACTTAAAAAAAAGTCCAAAACAAAGAGAGAAACAAAAATCCTCATAGATCCTGAATGGCTTGTCTTACATGTCATAATATCTTAGGGTATTCATTCTTGAAGTATGTTGCACAATATTCTCTTGAAGAGATTTCTTTCTTTCTTTCTTTGCGGGGGGGGGGGGGAAACTAGTTATCCTCTCATACAGAAAACTTCTGTGCTGGTCCATGATGTGATGGGCCATCTGAAGGAATCCACTTTTCCATAAGAAACCAATATGCGAATTTTTTTTGCTGTTTCAATGAAACCACCATTACCTTTTAATAGAGGACTTACAGCTATTCACAGAATCAGCTACTGTACCTCGAATCCTACATTACACAACTGGACTTTCACTCACATACGGTAGCATTTCCCCTCTCCTTTCCTTCTATTAATGGATCCCTTAGCTCTTTTGCCTCCCTATCCTTTGGAACAGATGCTGAGGGACAAGGAACTGCAAATGAAAGGAGACATTTGCTTTTATTTCAGTTTGCCTATTCCGTGTGGATCTACCTGAAATGCTTAAGGCCAACAGAGGCTTCACAGTTAAACAAACTGGACTTCCCAAATCAGGGAAAACTGAGCCGAGGTGGCGCAGTGGTTAAATGCAGCACTGCAGGCTACTTCAGCTGACTGTAGTTCTGCAGTTCGGCTGTTCAAATGTCACCGGCTCAGGGTTGACTCAGCCTTCCATCTTTCCGAGGTGGGTAAAATGAGGACCCGGATTGTTGTTGGGGGCAATATGCTGACTCTGTAAACCGCTTAGAGAGGGCTGAAAACCCTATGAAGTGGTATATAAGTCTAACTGCTATTGCTATTGCTATTTTACTCTGTTTTGAAGCACAGTTATGCATAGATTGCTTACAAATAAACATAACAAATACTCCCTTTTTTACGATCCTATAAACCCTTAATTCAGGGTAGAATTGGGGTGACTGGATGGAGCTGAGCATTTACTGGCCAGATGCCCCTCCTGACACTTATGTGGAATTCACAGCAGATCTTTTTTTTTCTTTGTGCCCTTGAAGAGAAACATCTGCCGCTACCTAGGATTGAACCCTCAACCTTCTAAGTGGGAGGTGAGCATCTTAACCACTGGGCCACCATACTGCTCATAACAAATGAAAAAACTAAATAAAACATTTTCCTGTTGAACTGTGGAATCCAAATCCATGTAGAGGGGGGGGGGGGCACCAGGTTGAAAAAAAGATGATTTGCATCATGGCACAGCGAAATAATTTCAGCAAATAAATTATTGAATAATTTCAATATAAACTACATGTTCTATTTTGCTTCTTAAACTAAGGAAATAGCATGCCTGCACCATTTCCTAATAGATTGGCAGGAGGTATCAAAACTTTCCAAGCACTTTTGTTGGAAGAAATGTCCTTCTGGATTCAGCTCCAAGTGGGGAAAAAGACACTGGAAACATGGAGGCTGCTTTGAAAGATGGTTTAATGGTGAACAGGATCACATGGCTTGAGCTACTGAACAGAAAAGATGATCACATGCTTCCAGATGTTGGGCGAAGAAGAAAAGAACCCGAGATGCTGAAAGTCCCTGGTTTTATGCTCTCTCTGGGCTTTGAACCTGAGCATGTATTCTGATTGGTTGTCAAACTCCCATGGAGCCATGCAGGGGCAACTCTGTAGGCTGTGTTTTAAGTCCACGTTTGGTTGAGCATTGCCCTGTAGTGAGATGGGTAAAGGACTAATACTATCATGCCTTAATCCCATCACCCTGGAGCTGAAGGGGGAGATCTTTGTTATGCAGAATAGACTGGCTCAGGCCTTTTAATGGCCCATTGACAAAGGTGGGGTCTATTAAGAGTGAGTCTGTTTCCTGCCTAAAAACATGTTTCTCCATTTCTTATCCAGGGAAATATCATATTCTGCCTTTTCAATATTTCCCAGGATATTTCATTTTTCTAGGAGAGGGGTGGGATTTAACTTCCTACACTTTCTTACCATGTTTTGTGTGCACTTTCAAGGATGATAGCCAATCCATGTTAATATTTTTTTTAATGACTAAAATACTGCTGTTGTTTATTATGGGATACACTTTGGTCAACATCTTACAAGGATGTTATTAGTCTTTGAGGAGAGCTCAGATTCCTTGTTAATTTTAATTAAATAATTAGTGGTGGTTAACGTTGAATGAGAATCTCCACTTCCAGAACTGTTGCTTGAAATAATTAAACAAAAAGGCAGCTGCTAAGCGGAAAGTGAATATGGGTTGTTCAGTATGTCTGCCACTTTCTTAGAAGGGATATAGTCCAGTTAAACAGTCTGTAGTGCCCTCTGGTGCAGTTTATGAGGTAAACGTCTTCAAAATAGAAACAAAGCAGGATCAGAGACAAGGGGATGCCACGAGCTACCTCTGCAAACTAGCATTTAAAAAAAAAAAATCTTTCCGAATGTAAATATCTGAGAAAAAGAAAATCCAAGTTTAGGCATGGTTTAGTTTCTTTTCTTTTTTTTTTTACTTCAAATAACATGGTTTCACGTCAAATTATGCTAATTCTTCAACTGAGCTTTCCATAAAAATCATGGTGTCTACACGGAAATAAAAACATCTAGTAAAGAATGAATATGGTAGAAACCTATGCTAGAGTCAAATATCCCAATTCACTTTAGAAGAGCTTGTAACTAAACTTCTGCCAACGCCAATCTGATAGCTGGAAGAGGTAGGAAGAGCCAGTTTGATGTAAGCATGAAGGGCTGGTCTAGAAACCTGGAGACTGTGAGTTGTAATCCCACCTTTGGCATGAAAGCTGGCTGGGTGACTTGGCCGGTCATTCTCTCTTAACCCAAACCTCCTCACAGGATTGTTGTGGGAAAAATAGGAAGAGGAAACAATATTAGGTTTGTTTGCTGCCTTGAGTTAAAAAAGACGGGGTGGGGATATAAAAATGAATTAAAATTAAGTAATAAAGGTGGAATAAAAACACACAAACAAATTGTAGCTGGTGTGAAGAACTCCAGGCTGTGCAATAGAGAAAGAGCAGGTAGCTTGATTTTAATGTCTATTTGTTGAAGTGGATTTGAGGGGATTTCTTATATGTTTCTGTAGATCTCTGTGTTTTTTTGCATTTGAATTGCATCCGATTATTCTATGTGTTTTTATGGACAGGCATGATAATCTGCTGACTGTCGGCATCCAGATTCTATGAATGAAAGAAAACCTACTGTCATTGGGACTAACCGCCCCAGAAACATTGCTGGACCTCCAAATGACATTAATACAGTCTTAAAATTTATGGAAATTACGTTCATTATAAAGAAAGCTTCGATAGTTGCTGCTAGCAATCTGAACATGAGAAATTTTCATTTTCCTTGCTCTTTTTGTTTATCTAGATGTAACAACCAACATTTTTATTGTTGATTTTGCTAATTATGCAGTCATATACATCTGCTGTCTGGGTTATCTTGGTTTTTTTTTTTTTTTGGCCATATTAAACCTATTATATAGTAAAGTTTGTTTGTTTGTTTGTTTGTTTGTTTGTTTGTTTATTATCAAAATTTATATGCCGCCCAATCCCGAAGGACTCTGGGCGGCTTACAAAAGAAGAAAAAAAGAGAAAGAAAAAAAACAAGAAAAAGACATTTTAAAAACACAAAACCACATGCATTCATTCTAATCGGGGCTGGACCTCAACAGTGAGGTCAGCAGCCCCAGGCCTGCCGGAACAGCCAGGTTTTAACAGCCTTCCTGAAGGCCATGAGAGTGGGCAAGGTCCGGACCTCTGGGGGTAGCTGATTCCAAAGAGTCGGAGCAGCCACAGAGAAGGCTCTCCTCCGAGGGCCCGCCAGCCGACACTGTCTGGCTGACGGCATCTGAAGAAGGCCCAAGTTGTAGACCTATTTCAGAGGTGGCTCATAATATTTGACTGCTTGAAATTTTCCCCTTGCTTCTTGCTTCTTCCAGAAGGTAGCCTCAAAGGAGAACATCATGGATGTTCTCCAAATTGTGGACTTCAGTTTCCAGAATTCCTGAGAAGAATTACCATTGCTGAGAATTGAGTTTTCATGCTTGGGGTGTTAATGCACTTTTTCTTGAGTTTATCCCAACCTATTTCACCTATGGTTTAGAAGCTTACTTAGGAAGTGAACGGTAAAGCATGTCATATAATCCTTTGTGGAGGAGTACTTTTAGAACTAGTAATATTTAATCCTATTGGGTTTTATATTTCCCACTTTTTTTTTAACAAAGAGGAGAGAAAATGTCCAGTTATCTTTTTTTTTTCTAGCTGATGCTTGATATGTTAAACATTCTAAATATATTTTTGCCCTGGATTGTTTTATTCAGTTCTAAATGGATGTGGAGAAAATACTTGACGGTTGTGTTAAATTCATCATCATTTAGTGGACAACCAACATCTCTTTTCCAGAGACATCTTTCCGATAGGAGAGGCAATAGTACAACTGCTGATGCCCTGATAACACCTAATTTATATCAGTAGGAAAGAATCACAAAAGACCGCTCTTTGAATTTGTTCCTGTTCTCTGCTGTCAATTTGATCAATGACTGAAATCAATTATGTCTAAGAGGCTAATGTTCCATAATATGCTGAATTCAGTGTGACTGGAATAATTTGAACTGAACATCTGATGTAAATGTATCTCATCTCCTAATTGTAGAAATTAATTCAGAGAATGGTAAATTCTGAAACAAATGGGCAGTCTCTACAACCGACAAGTCATCTTTTAGCTATTTCCCCATACGGGTTGTAGCCCAGTATCATGTCTGTTTACTCAGAGTTGTATCTTAGACTAATTTTCAGGGGACAGGCTTAAATAATTGCGCAGAGGATTGAAAACAAGTGTTTTAAAACTTCTCTTGTCATTATTATTTATTCTATTTATATACATCCTTTTCTGGATGAAACTACATCCCTTTTGCCCTTACAACAGTCCTATGACTAAAATAAAGCAAGTGTTTGTTTTTAAACTAAAATAAGTAGATTGATAGAGGATTTTAATCTGGGTATCACCACTTATAGTTTTCATCTCTAATTAGCCTTTCTAATCTGCTGTCCTCTAGGTGGCTGCAACTCCAACCACCCTCACCAAATACGTGGTTAAAATTTACATTATAATGACAGAAAATGCAAAAGTATTTTTAGTATTTGTATGTGAGCATGTGGATTGACCTAGTTACAGTGGCAATGGTTGTATCATTGTAAGGCCTGAAAGATCGAGTTAGAGACAGATTATCATGGAGAAAATCTAACAATGTGGTTGCAACCTACAACAGTTTATTTAGCAACTGTTCAAAGTTACAATGGCACTGAAAAAAGTGACTTATGACCATTTCAGAGGTGGGTTCCTACCAGTTCGCACCTATTCGGTAGAACCGGTTCGTCAAATCTACCGAACCGGTTAGAAGAGGTTCCACCAGTGGACCCGGAAAGCAGGCCACACCTACAGAAGAGGTTCCAATTTTTTTTGAAACCTGGTCCTTGGATATGATTATTCTACACTATCATGCTCATATTTATAAAACTCAGTGCCTCTGTGAAAGGTAAGGATGACTACTGCGTTTGTGGTGCAATCAGAACATTGCGTGTGTTGAAGTTTTTTTTAACGCAAAGCAAAGATGCCTTTTAAAAAACAAGTTTACATCATATTCTTATGCATGCCAGTGCTGTGTGTGAGGTAATTTAAGTTGGTTCTGACAAGTGTCGTCGGCATCTTCATATCCGGTCACATGGGCAGCAAGCCAATCCCACAAAGGAGGCCACACCCACAGAGTAGGTTCGAACAATTTTTGAAACCCACCACTGGACCATTTCCATGCTTATGACCATAATCCAGTAAAGTGAAGCCAGATTCACTTTACAATCGTTACTAACTTAACAACTGCAGTGATTCACTTAAAAACTGTGGCAAGAAAGGTCATTAAAAGGGGCAAAACTCACTTAACAAATGTCTTGTTTAGCAACAGAAATTTTCGGCTCAGTTGTAAGCACATGTGTGCATGAGAGATAGAGAAGGAACTTTGCATTATCACTTTATTCCCAGTTTTATTTTTAGGATTTTTCCTTTGTTGTACTTCTGGAAACTAGCAACTCACTTTGACAAGTTGGAATAAAATTTTGGAATAAACTTTAAAAACCTATTTCAGGTCCCACATCCCCAAGGTAATGTTTCCATTAACAAGATGATGAAATAAGTATTTGAACATTCCCTTAGATTCACATAGCAAAAATTCCATTAATCTAATAAGATTATACTCAAAGGATCACAGAATATATTTGGGAGGAGTCTATATATATTTAAGTGGAAAGTTAATATTTATAATTTACTGCTTTTCAGAATTGTGAAGTGGGTGAAGTAATCAGCTAGAGATTATAACTGCAATTAGGTAATGTTAATAGAAGAAGCACTGATGCCTCACTAAGGGAAATTGCTAAGATTATACTTTAAGTATAGTCAATTAACTAGATTTTGACAAAGCAAGGAAAAGATGAAACAGAAGCCTTTGGATAAAATAATGAGAAGGAACATGTCTGTTTGGGGAATCCTAATATTTTGGTTGAAATCCATTAAGTGAAATTAAATACTATTTTAAACCAAAGTGCAAGAATATCTAATTAAGTTAGGGAAAGACTCGGGGAAAGGGTATTGGTATGGGAATTGAGAGACGGTTTACTAGCTTATCAACCAAGCCCCTAGGAAAAAAAATGGTCTTGTTTAATTGGTTGGGAGGATCCCTGGATAATAAAAGTAAAGTTTAGCAAAGATTTATTTAGGATGACTTTGAGTTTAAAGCCATAGTTAAGAAGGTAAAGAGTCGACTTCAGAAGAATAACCGAGGGACTATTGAGAAGTAAGGAATACAATTTCTAATGTAATCTTCCATACTGAATGCTGAGCAGAGGTGGGTTGCTAATTTGTTTTACTACCGGTTCGGACTTGCTCGCACAACGCTTCTGGCATGCGCAGAAGCGTCCAGGTAGAGCCTTCCACTGCTGCTACTACCGGTTGGCCGATCCAGGCCGAACTGGCAGCAACCCCCCTCTGATGTTGAGGACCCACAATTAAAAAAAAATTAAATAAGGGGAAAGAACACAAAGAATTGTTCCCCCTAATATTATTGAACAAGAAAGAAGTTCATAAATCTAACTTGAGAGATTCCAGGTAAGGCCTCACAGCACTACATGGCATGAAACCTGCTTTGCCACTTACTGCATCCCAATATTTTCCAAAATAAAAATGTTTCCAGTGTAAATGCTTTTAGCTGAATGAACATGCCTGTACCTAAAAATTGGATTTTTCTGCTCATTACATTTCCCAATGCATCATTGTCCTAGATGTATTGGGACTGCAACTTCCAGAATTCTAATTTAGATATGATTGACTGGGAATTCTGGGAACTGAGGTCTCCATATATTTGGGGAACATCATTTTAGAGAGGGGAACACAATATTTGAGATAGCTGTGGACCAAATCCATTGGGATAGTGGGATCAGCAAAATAGTTACTGATATGCTAGTCAATGATGACTCTGATAATCTGAATGTCATACACAACCGTCGATCAGTAGTAGAGTAAAATATCTACAATACTATTCTGTTGTGGCCTAGCAGGAGCTGTTGGAGCTGCAAACAGACTCCCCCAGCGAGGGGCCTTATGAGTCGGCTCTGGAAGAGGAGGACCCTAGACAGCATTCAGACTCTGAGCAGGACGCAGAGAGGCTGGTTGGCCACCAGGAGGCGCCTGAGGCATGAAGCAGCGGTGAAAGCCGAAGGGAGTGTGCTCCTGACGTCATACCTTGGAGTAGTGATGAGGAGACAAGGGAGGTGGTCCTGGATGCCCGGCAACGCCAGGCAGATCGACAGAGAGAACATCTATGCAGTTACAAAAGATAATTGGAACCAGGTGGTTGTAATTAGGCTCCTCTCAAGATTGTATTTAAGGAGAGACTGGGAGGAGTCTGGTTTTGCAGGATTCAACTTCATTCGTAACACTGGAGAAGCTGTTATCTGTCTCTGTCGAAGTCTGAGTTGCTGCCAAGGTTCTTATCTGTTTGTTTATGCTTGGGCTTTCAGCCACCGAGATTTATGTTTCCTGCTAATAAAGTGCTGTGAAATTCCAGTTAAGCTTGTCTCGGCATTCGTTACTGGATGGATAAATATCTATCAAACCGTTTTATAATTTTTATTTAATTTTATTTTTCCTTTCTCAAAGACAGGTTTCTCCATGTCTATGATATTTTTTGTGCTTGTTGATTTGTGTTTCAGTGGGAGCATTTTCATTTCAAATTAGTTGATAACCAGCCGTTGCCCAGGTATTTATTTATAGGGGGAAAATGTCCGGATCAAACGTAATTTCTAATGTTGGATTTTCCCCCTTACCAGAGGGAGCCCCCTTGTGGAGTACTGTGGTGCCATTACCATGGCAACTCCACTGTGCTGTACAGTAGAAGCCATTTTATAGCAGTACAGTAGAAGCCGTTTTAAGGCTCAATAGGCTGTATTTTAACAGAACACGCACCCCAAGGGGTATTAGGGGTGTTTTACCCTCACAGTATTTTTTTCTAGAGAGTAAGTCATCTATGTACCAAGTTTGGTTGAAATTGCTTGAGGTGTTCCAGAGTTATGCTCTGGAACACACACACACACACACACACACACACACACACACACACACACCAGACCAATTTTCCTACTTCTCAGAGGCCCTCTTGAATCAAATCAGAAGGATCAAGTAATGAGTAAAGAGTAATGAGTAAAGAATGATAGTCCTCAGAAGCAAATGTCCACCTTGCTACCACATTAAAGTATTTCTTTAAGATTAATGCACCTTTGCATTCTCAGCATCCACAAATGGAAGGGTAGTGCTTCACACTTCTGATTACTAGCTAAGAAGTATATTGGTACGATAGCTCTTTCCGAAGTTGAGTAAGAATCTTTGGTGTTGGAAACACCTACAAGGTTTAGAAGAGTTTAGTAGGAGAACACAAGGATTCCTTTAGATTCCTTCTAATCTGTGTTTACCCAACTTTTACTAAACTCCTTTGTAGACTTTTCCAAAATCAGAGATTGAAAAACCCATCCAAGAATCCCATTGGGAATCTGATGCTAGATTTTCTGATTCCATGCCTGAGGTCTTCTATTGATTTCAGAACAAGGAATCTGACCAATCTACTGGTTTGAGGTTAAATGCTAAAGGAATGAGTAAAATCATTCTTCCAAGTCAAACTTGACTTCTGATGCCTTTATGAATATGCCCAAGCAGTATTTTTCTCAACAATTCAGAAGAAGTTTGCCAGTGCTTTCTTCTTTCAGAACACTTTTTTAGCTTCCCAATCCAGTTTACTATCTTAGAATTTCTTGGTTTTCTCCCACTCAAAGACTAACCAGTTTTTCAAGATTGGTCAGAGTAAATTGAGAGCTGCCATCAGGGATTATAACCTTGTAACCAATCATTTGTTTGATACATCTTAACAGTAATTGCCACTTCAGCTTTAATTATTTGACATATGCAAAATATAGGCAGGTGGTCAGTCAACAATTAACATGCCTGCTCTATACATCACTTTCAGTTTTATACAATGGTGTCAAATATAATTGATATAAGGGTTTAAAAAGTGTTTTTATTCACATTTATCATAATCAGAGTCCTTTCAGGGTTGTTACTCAGGCAACATGAACCGTTTCTCTCAATTGAAGCTGTAAATGTTTCTCCCATTTTTTAAAAAGTTCACATGACCATTTTTCAGAGAAAGATCTGGCACCAGTTTTAAAAATGCAATACTGTAATTGAGTATAGTAAAAGCCTCTCTATTTCCTTCATTTCTCTCATTATTCTTAAAAACAGGCAGATCTTTGGAGGAAATTCTCATCAATCTTTGTTTTTAAAATGACCTGGGTATGCCATACTGTCCTATATTAATCTAATTTATTTAATTCAAGATATTACTTAATGTTCATCATAGTACTGTCTATGGAGATTCTCAGTCATCCAGATCATGGTTGCCCCAAAGGTGCTTTTTCTTTTGAAAAGTTTTTTTCTTTTATTTTTCCATCACCTCTCTACTTTGATGATCCAAAGGTGTTTTTTCAAGAGGCAACGGGATTTTCTTGGTTTTTCTTTGAAGACATTTCACTTCTCATCCAAGAAGCTTCTTCAGCTCTAAAGGATGGATGAGAAGAGAAATGTCTTCAAAGAAAAAAACAGAAAGTTCAGTTGCCTCTTGGAAAAGCATCTTTGGATCATCAAAGTACTCTTAACAATTCCTTACTTGAAGCTAGGGGTTGTGTGTGTGTGTGTGTGTGTACAAATAAATAATAGTCACTCATAAAGCCTCACGTCAATGGATTTGTCTTTATAATAGTTAATTGAATCTTATGCAAATTAAAATGAATTCTAAAATAGTTATTTATTCTGATAACTAATTCTAGACCAAAGAGATACAGAAATCTAGATATATTTCTGGTTTTTTTAAAAAATAAAAATGGTACACCAATGAAAATAATAACAATGATTACATGTTTGAAGATAAATGGAAAGAAGATTAAACATTTGCCTTTAAGAGTCATCAATTAGATCCAAGCTAGCTGTTAATTCTTCTGACAGAGAGATGGAAAGTTTGGCTGTAGGTATGCTGAGCCCTCTAGAAAGGCATTGTTCCAGTATTTAGAAAAAGTAAAATAAAAAAAAACAAAGCTCTTTTCATCCTTAAATATTAAATATTAAAAATCCAAACATTCAGTGTTGTAGCAAACCAATACATCACCTGGTAACTTAGTTAAATGAAAAATTTCAAAATAAAATACACTGTTCCAGTCAGATCAAGAAAATGTGGGTCTACTCCAAATAGAAAAAGAAGTCTCTAACAGTGATTAAAACTGGATTCAATCTATTACCAGAGGTGGGTTTCTGCCGGTTCGGCTTGGATTGGGCAAACCGGTAGCGGTGGTGGTGGGAGGCTCCACCCACCCGCCCGGACACTTCTGCACATGTGCAAAAGCATCATGCGCGGGGGGACACATGAGTAACCAGTAGTAAAAAAAATGGAAACCCACCACTGTCTATTACCCATCATAATAAGATCAGAGAAAATAACACCTTTACCTCCAGTTTGATGTAAGTATAAAGGCTAATAAAGCACTCATTTTTCTAGGAAGCATTCCTAGAATTGTGGATTTCTGAGCAAACATTTACCTATTCCTACAGAATTGGAAGTTTCTGAAACAGATTTCCTAGACTGCCCAGCTTTTTTGAAATTGTAATCAATGGTTGTGGAAATGAAGATAGTCACATACTTTTCCCCACCTCAGCTCTCAGCTTCCCTCTGGAGTTCTCTGCCCTCCACCCCCATTATATAAAGAAAATTTAATAGACACTATTTAACTAATAGTACTACAAAGACTTCTAGCAATTTGTTGTTTCCTTGGATACAGGTAGTCTTGACTTATGACTCTAATCGAGGCTTCTAACGGTTGTAAAATGGGTCATTACATTCTGTTGTTTTTACTTTCTAAGCAGTGGTCATTAAGTGAATGAAATGGTCATTAGGTGAATGCAATGGTTGCAAAGGGAAAGCTGTGGTCATTAAGCAAATCCATTGTTTTCTATGGAGTGGTTTTTTTTCTGGAAACCAAAAGTAAATGCCAATTTCTAGCAAAAATGATGAAAATTGTGCTCATGTGGCCATGAAGCACTAGAAATGGATGTAAACGTGGGCTGATTTCTGAGCACCCAAAAAGCAGTCACGTGATCATACAGGTGGGCACTGGGCAGACCTCAGAACTTTGAATCTGGGTTTTAAGTAGCTTTTCTCAGGGTCCACCATAAATGTAAATGGTCCCTAAGCGAGGACTATCTGCAGCCCCATTGAACATGGATGGGGGGGGAACCTCTGTTGCAGATGTGGTCTGAAGGAATAATATTTGGGATCCCATTGACAGGGTGGCCAGCTGGAAGAGGAGGACAAGGGAAAGGAATATGAATGGGAAGAGGAGAAGGAGGGAGGAGGAGGAGGAGGAAGAGGAGGAGGAGGAGGAGGAGGAGGAGGAGGAGGAGAAGAGGAGGAGGAGGAGAGGCCTGGGAGAGATGGTGGATGCAGCAACAGAAGCACCTTTGGAGAAAGGTCTTCTCTGTTCATGCTAATCTTGCATATGAATCTGAGCTTTCAAATGAACGGCTGCTTTCAACTCTGCTGACTGAGCGAAAGTCCATTCCCCTCCAGCCAAGTTAGGTGATTTCCTCTTTAGATTTCTGCAGAGAGAAATTTAACACCTTGGCCCAGCAAGAGCCAAAACACCAGAGGCTCTCTTAAAGAATTTACTGAGTATTTTGACCTCCATCATTATCGTGTTAAATTCATTTTACATCTAGAGACGAGTTAGTGAAATATGCATGGGCCACTGGATTAAAAAGAAACAGTATTGTTCAATTCATATCCAATTGGCACTTTGCAATAATTTCGGAGAGTGTCTATACAACCCCTCAATGTGATTTGATGTTATTTTATTACCATCCTATTATTCTCCTTGCTAAACAGGCAGGCAGGTGGCGACTGCAGGTTTTTGCAAACGCTTACTGGGCAATATTCAATGTGGGATGTTTTATTTATTAGCATAAAGAGACACAATGGATTGTTGCTGATTAAAGGGATGATACGGCTGCCATAGTTGTCAAAAATATAGACTTAATTCAATAGAGAGGCGACAGTCCGTCTCCACGTTGATCTATGCTGAAGCCAACTGCATCTGAAAGCCGCATAAAGTCAGCATTGGCCTCTTAATTTTATGCTCCAGGGCATGATATAAAAAGGCTGAATTCTTACTAAGTGTCTGTAATTGCATGCTCCTAGCAATGAAAACACAAGCCAAATTTTTCAAAATTGGAAAGTGTTAATGCTTTTCCACTCTGGTCCATGTCCAGAGTAAATAAACGCACAAACCGAAGTGTTTTGTTTAAAAAGAAAAGAAACAGAGAAAAAAGGCCAGCTCCTGTCTGCATGATGGCAGTTTAAAGACCCTTAGGTTTAAGAACATATTATCCTTTAGGTAGGTCAAGCCAGAAGTATATATAAAAATATCTACAAACATTCATGCAACCTTTTTTTCTTTTTGCTGAATTTGGACAATGGTGTAGAATTAAACTAGAGTCAAGATGGAAAAGAAGACAGAGAGCAAATCAAAACAAGTTTCCATTATAGTCATTTGCAGGTGTCAATGATTAGCAGATCTAAAACTGAAAAACGTCAAATGAAAAATTCATGTGTGGTATATCAGGAGCAAATTGATCCTGTTTCAGTTACTGTGAACTGTTTATTGCAAATAAATTAACATATTAACTTATTAAACAGAAACAAAATATACAAGGAAGCTGAAATTGCTATCCAAACCCCCAGCACCAGGGCTGAACATGATAGAACTTCAAGAAGAAAAAAAAGACATTTGAGATTCATGGTGGAAACACAAAACAATTCCATAACACATCAGATCTCGACAGAAAAAGATGGGATCTGAATTAACAAACATAAATGCCTATACAAATGTAAAAATTTACCTTATTAACAAAAATATAGGTTAAGCATAAAGCAGGCACAAGTCAAGCACTCTAATAATAACCATAATGAAAAATTGGTGAGAACATATAGTTGAAAAAGCAGTTGAAAATGAGCAGGCTAAAATACTGTGGTATTTCCAAATACTGCTTGATAAAGTCTTGGCTCATAACACACCAGATATAACTGTGATTGAAAAGAAGAAAGTGTGGATAATTGATGTGACAATATCAGGAGATAGTAGAAAAGACATATCAAAATTTTTTGATGGCACTTAGAAAAACTATTGACAAAATTTTCATCCATCAATTACAACAACAAAAAAAACCTGCTTGAAACTGAAGATATATTATGCCAATACATTATGACATCCCAGTTCTTGGGAAGAACTTGCTGCATATGAAGGCCAACAACAGCTAAAGAAGTGGCAGCTGTGACTGCCCATTGTTGTGAATAAGTAAAAATAGTCATGCCGCAACAGACAGCAAATGCAAAGAAGCTGATAAAAACAGTGGGCCACCTAGTTAGCTGCTGCAAAAGATCGCACAGAATGACTACAAACAGCAATATAGCAAAGTAGCAACATAATTGTAATATCTGTAAGAAACACCAAACACCTTGCCTGCAAACAAGAAACTGGTCGGACAAAGTAATAGAAATATGAAGAAGTTAAAGTGCTCTGGGACTTTGGAATTCAAATAGACAAACATTTGCTATCTAATACCCTAGGCTTAACAATTGTCGATAAGAAGGATAAAGTCTGGATAACAGACATTGCAGTATCTGGGGAAAGTAGACAGGAAGAGAAAGAACTAGAGAAAAATGAAAAGGTGTGCAAATAAAAATAGAACGAGTGTGACAAAAGAAGGTAAAGGAAGTATCAATAGTAATAGCATCTTGGGCCTGAATACCTCAGGGATTGACAAAATCACCGCCGGTCAATTGCAAAAGGCGATTGCAATTTACTTAGAACAGCTTACATCCTGTGATGATAACTTTAATACCATTAAACAGCACCATCTGCCTATCCCAGGACTTTGGGAAAGACTCAATAGGTGGATAAAAATGCCAAATCCAGTTTAAACGTCTGGCTGACTGTGCGACCAACCATAATAATAATCTTTTACTTCATTAAAACATCAGAAAAGACAGCAAACACTTTATGGTGCATTGATTTTCTTTCTCTCTCTCTCTGTTTCCTTCCTTCTTTCTTTTCTAACTCCTTAATGTCTCTCTTAAAATCTTCTAACCAAGGATGTGTTTTTGGTTTCCTTCACTTGAACTTACCATCCTCAGGTTTTTGGGGAGCCGAAGGAATGCTGTTCAAGATTGGGCTTGGCAGCACTGAAGCCTCAATCAGTCATACATCTTGCTAATAAAGTGACATACAGCAACATTGCTCTTCAATAGAGTCTCCAGCAGTTCATTTGGCTAAGTTAATCTTCTCCTGTCCAAATCTTGCAATTTTATTACAACATGTTGATGAGATGGCTGGTGGGCCAGGCAGACGAAGAAAAACAGGCTTCGGTGAGATCCTTGCAAACCCGCGAACTTTTTTTCAGGTATCTGGTCCCACATTAAAAATGGATAAGCAGCACAATAGCCAGTACTTGAGCTTTGCTCTAAGTGTTACCACCGAGGGATCTTTATAATACATTGGAAAATGGCAAAATCGCTTTTCCCAATGGATTCTAATGAAAAATTAATACAGTAAGTAATAGGAATTTTTTTTTTTTGCTCTGCCTACTTTGTGAAGAAAACCACGTCTCGCTGTCATTTAACAAAGGATGCAGTATTCATAGTTGAATTATGATTAAAATTCCAGTTTCAGTTGCTACTCTGGTTCTTGGGACTTTTAGGGGACAAAAGGCCACTTATGAGTTTGAGTCAATGAAAAGGTTATAAATATAGGTTACCAAATAGGTTATTTGGTCCCGCAAATATTGTTTAAAAAAAAACCAACAACCCCAGAGGAAATCATGCATGAGAGAGATGGCAAGGATTCTTCTTCGACCAAGCAGGTGAAGTTGTAGTGGTAGACTTTATCCCAGAGATTTAGCTATGCTTTATTATTACTTTAATTCACAGTCCATTAAGAAAAAAAAATCCTGCAATTTTGCTGACAGGCTCCAATTGGATCCCATGCCCCAGTGACCAATCTGGATGGGAAACAGTGAGGATATGGAAGTCGTTAGAAAATGATTTAATAGCAAGCCCCTAGATGGTGGATTTATTACTCCAGCAGTTTTCTTTTCAAACAAGGGTTTGCAAATCTAGTTCCTGAGTAATCGTATATAAGTCTGTAGCTGTCAGTGAGATCTGGCTGACATAAATATGGACTAAGGATGATTCCTGATTATGCGGCTCTTTTGACTGTTTATTACTTCATGCAACTTAAACTCATCATCTTCACAAGAGGAAACTATATATTATTATGTTCCACCTCCCCCCTACCCCCCCTTCCATGCCATCTTTTTCACTAATTCCATAGCTTTTTATGTGCAGGGGAAATTAGGGATGAAGAAACATTCCACAAAATGTTCCCATTTATTAAGTGGTGGTGATATCCAAATGCAGCTGGAACACCTCAGTCAGAGGCCTATTTTCGTAGGCCCATTCTCATTCACTTTCCCTCTACTGCCTCTGTTTGAATCAGAGTTGTTCTGCTCTATTCTTCAACGAAGACAGCAGTAGAAATGTAATATTAATCATTTTGTACTCTTGATGGCTTCATTGGACAATGCATCAGTTATATTGGATTGGGAAAGATACTGCTCAAATGCTATTAGCTCTGCCTCCATTACTGAGCTGGGATTTTAGTCCTTATTTAAAGAACTCTGCTGCACTGGGAATAATATACTTGGAAGGTCACCATGTTTTATCCATCCCATTATTACTTTATATATTGCATTCTAGGAATTAATGTTGCAGATTATACTTCACAGTGGTGCTATTTTTTTCTTTATTTATATTTCATTAAAAAACACCCCACAACAAACTGAACTGGGCTTTTAAGAATGCATAAATTATGGTCTTGTTCTGAAAGTTTATAGAAGCGTTACGTTGATAGGTTGCTGATGGTAGAATATATGGGGGGGCGGGGGGAACACACATAGGGTACATGATGGGATCATAGAAGATAGGAATTGTCCTCAAAATATCTGGGGGGAACCAGCTTGGTGTAGGCTGCTCTAGCTATTTCTTTGAGTGTGCCTGGTGTTTCTCCTTTCACAGAGTTCATCTGGGTGGTTGAAGTGCTATCCATCCATCTTTGAGCTACCAGAAAAGTCAATGCTGCCATTAATATGCTACTCTGATCCCTATTTTACCACAGGAACAAGGCTGGCAAAGAGTACTGTCTTTATTTATTCATTGCACGTGCTGCCTCTTTAAAGAAATATAGACTGTAATGAACTTGGCAAGTTAGGTATGTTGTAGCAATAAGTAACAATGAAATGGCCATTTAGTATTATCATTTCTGTTTTGAAAAAGAAGGCAGTTTTGGTTTACAAAAACAACAAAAACAAGCCCATAACAAAAAACTTGATTGATTCACAACAATGAAGTTATTTATTTGCGAGAATGAAAAAGGAATGAAGCAATATTTTGATTAGAGATGAAATGTGCTTTCCTTTTGGAAATAAATTTTCATTTCTTGTTTATCTGAATTAATATTCAGTTTTATTACCTGTGAAAATGCATAACTCACTAAATCATACTGATTATACATTCCAGGTTTGTAGATCAAGTATATATATATTTTCTCTCTGAGAAGATATTTGCATCCCTGAAATGAATGGTAATAAGAAAATGCAGGGAGATATCTTGCTTTAAGCCTAATGACTATGCCTGAAATAATGGGACTGAATATAAAAGAGAAGGAGATGATGGAGATCGAAGGATTTGTATTAACTGTACTATTATTTCCAAAAATAATAGGTTGCTTAGGTATCTTGATTATGGTTATCTATAGCATTTGATTTTTCTTTTTATAAAGGCAACTATTTGCATGCAAAAGAAAAGATAAAACAAGATTTATCCCAAAGAGCTAATATAATAGTACAATAGAGAATAGTGTCTCTTTTAGAAGAGACACTATTCTCTTCTAAAATAAATGCTTTACTCAGGGCAATATTTTTGCTTAATGTAATGCCAATTTAAATACTTAATGTCATCTTGGTGAAAGTACAGGCTTAGATTATGAAATTTATATTGGAGGGTGTTTTTTTTAAAGGATTTGTTTTCTACAAAGAAAAAGAAAAGGAAGGAAAGAAAGAAGGAGAAGGGGAAAAAGTGAGAGAAGAGGGATGAAAAACAAGGCTTGCCCCATTATATGTTAATTTACCCAAAGCACTGTAGTAAGTGATATTCCAACCACTACCTCACCCAGATCAAGGTGTATGGTGTCCAAATTATACTGGAACTGGAGGCAGAAAATCCTACAAGCACTTCTCTCCAAATATAATTAGAATAAAATGAATAGCGTGAAGGAAATTACTATTGTTAGCAGGATCAGACTTATTTTCAGTTGCTTTTAATTCAAATTAATTGTGTGGAGGGGTAGGAGGAGTAGCCCAACTAAAAGGAAATGTCAGTTTAGCCAAGCTTCTTAATATAGGATTGATAGGGTTATTCCCTATTCTGTTTTTCCCTTTTCTTATATCTTGACAGCAAATCTGAAACTCAAACGGAGAGAAAAAAAATACATTTCTATCACGAGAGTAGCAAAGTAGGAAAGAGAGGAGTAGCCTTAGAAACAGAGGTGCCTTACATGATCCTGTCCTTCTAGTGTATCATATAGACAAGCTATGCAGGGTTAGCCCTAATAGTAGTTACCAACAGTAATAGTAGGGGCTGAGTGATTAAGAGGCACAGAGAAAGCACTATCTTGTGTAAGTCCCCTCCCTCAAACCTGTCAGCTGGCATATAAGCAGTTATTAAATAAGGGCTCACCCTTTTCCAGAAGAGAATGGATAGGCCTCACTTTTTTCTCATTTCACCTGCCACCCAGTGGTGGGATTCAAATAATTTAACAACCGGTTCTCTGCCCTAATGACCAGCTGGGTAGGCGGGGTTCAGTGGTCATGTGACTGGGTGGACATGGCCAACTCAACGTCACTCATGTCGCCGGGCGCTCCAGCTTACCTGTTGCAATGTAATAAGGGTTAACCGGAGAGGCAGTTTCTTTAAGCAGGGCAATAAAGATTAGGCTAGAAACAACACCAGAATGTTTCCTTCCTGTCTTCCTTACAGGATTAGCCCTGTAAAGTGGGGGGGGGGAAAAAAACCAAAATAAGATTTCTTCCTGATGCAAGAAATGTCCTTCTGGGTTTGGCTCCAAGTGGGGAAAAAGAAACTGGAGACATGGAGGCTGCTTGGAAAGATGGTTTATTGGTGGACAGGACCACATGGCTTGAGCCCTGAACAGAAAAGGTGATCACATGCTTCAATGTTGGTGGAGAAGAAGAGAAGGGCTGAGGGAGGGGCTTTTTAGGCTTTTTATAACCTGTTCAGTTCCTGTTCCTGTGTAAGAAATGTATTCTAATTGGTTGTCAGACTCCCATAGGGCCATCAAAGGCTGCATTTTGAATCCAGGTTTGGTTGAGTTCTCAGATGCCATGTGGTCAGTTGAGTAAAGGGCCAATATTATCATGCTTTAATCCCATGCCCCTGGAGCTGAAGTGGAGAAGTCTTTATTATGTAAAGTGGACTAGCTTGGCCTTTAATGGCTCATTGACAAAGTGGGGATGGGCAGGAAGCTGCAGGCAGCTATTTTGTCTTTTAAAATAATATGTTTCTTTCTTTTCACATCCAGAGAAATATTCTGCCTTTTCAATATTTCCTAGGATATTTCATTTTTCTGGGAGAGGGCTGGGTGATAACTTCCTACATTCCAACAATTGGTTCTCTGAACTGCATTGAAAGTTAACAACCGGTTCTCCCGAATAGGGGTGAACTGGCTGAATCTCACTACTACTGCCACCACTCCCTGCCCAGGTACCTTAGAAAGATGAAAGCGGGAGTAAATGTTCCAATGTTTATCTATCCATCTGACAAAACCACTGACAATCATGGAAACTATATGATTGGCACATGGATTCCACACCAATTAGTGATCCTGAGAAGTTGTGGAGATGGCAACCTATCTGCATAGGAAAGGAGGACTCTATCCTCTGGCTGCCAGCCAGGATAGTGGCCAATAGGATCAGATTGGATAACAAATCTGTGCTTTTTAATTTTTCTACTAGTTTATGGATTTTAGGAGAGCATTTTCTATGCAACTTGGAAATAGCCCTTAGAACATAAGGCTGGTTTTGAATTGTTTGCTCTAGATACAAAGTTCTTTTAGAACTTTAATTAGTGCTATTACTACAAAATGTTAACACCCCTTGACAAAAATTGGGAAAAATTTGAAAAAAACCATGAGAAAAATTGATGGAAAACACTTGATACATACTTTTGCCACCTGTCACTGAAACGGTGCAATATGATATATTAGATTAAGGACATTTACTGTTCTATTTCCCAGTATTTTCAAGTTCAAAGAGAAAAAGAAATCATGATTACATTTCTACTATTCTAAGACAGAATTTGAGATAATGCATGCTTTGTAGTGTTGGGTCAAATTAACTAAATTTGCTTCAATAGTATTTATTGCTGCAATGGAATATATTTTTTAAAAAAGTTGTTTTTCTATTTTTAAAAAATAGTTCCTCCCCCCCCCCCCAATCAATTTATATTCTTGCATTAAGTTAAACACGAAAGATACATTTGAAGTGTTTTTTTTTTGTTTTAAGAACTGTGTGGTACGGCTGCTATTTAAGTCATGTTAGCTTCACTAGCGCCACCTGCTGTAATCCCAATTCAACAGAATTTATGTAGGGCATAGGAGAGATGGCAAAAGCATAGATGCACTCTATGGAAATGATTTTTTTTTTAAAAAGGGTGATAGTACTACTACTACTACTATTGTAGTAAGGAGGGTGCTCTAAATCAGTAGGCTGGATTCTAAAGCCAGTCTTCTGCATCAAAGCACCAGAGGGCAAGACAAGAAACAATGGATGGAAACTAATCAAGGAGAGAAGGAACCTGGAATTAAGGAGAAACTTCCTGACAGTGAGGACAATTAACCAATGAGACAGCTTGCTTTCAGAAATTGTAGCGGTTTCATCACTGGAGCTTTACAAAGAGACTGGACAGTCAGCCACTTGTCTGAAACTGTATAGGGTCTCTTGCAGTGGTGGGTTTCAAAATTTTTTAGAACCTCTTCTGTAGGTGTTGCCTGCTTTGTGGGAGTGGCTTGCTGGGCATGTGACCGGGTGGGAATGGCTTGTGGCCATGTGACTGGGTGGGAGTGGCTTCCAAGCCATGTGACTGGGTAGGCGTGGCCATCTTGTAAAATGTGGTGAAACTCACTTAACAATGCTGTTGCTTAGCAACCAAAATGTTGGCTCAGAAACTCTGGCATTTGAAGCACGCAAGTCTTAAAGCTGTCAAGTGACAAGACCCTCGCACCCCATACCCTTTAGAAAAAAACCTCAGGGGTGTTCAAACTTGACAGCTTTAAGACTTGTGGACTTCAACTCCCAGAATTCCTCCTCTTGCTCTTCATCTTAATGATGTGCGGACGGGTGGGGCGGAGGGAGCTGGAACCAGTTCTAAAAGGGAATGTAGATTTGTGGAACCTCTTCTATAGAAGTGGTTAGAACTGGCAGGAACCCATCCCTGGTCTCTTGCTTGAGCAGGGGGCTGGACTAGAAGACCTCCAAGATGCTGCAAAGGTTGTAACTGAGGAAATGGTCATGTCACTTTTTTCAGTGCCTTTTCACTTTGAACAAGCACTAAATAAACTCTTATAAATCGATGACTACCTGTATTTATTAGACAGGTATTTATATAAACACTTATTTTGTGTGCAGGGATGATGAAGATAAGGACGAAGATGATGATGAAGCTAAAAATTCCATATAAAATTTTTTTTCTTTAAATTACTTTATAATGTTTGATTTTGTAGTGAGAATGGAAGTCGACTTAGTGGGATTGAGTTTAAAGGAACCAAAGGAGATGAATATTTCCTGTGCTGAATACCTTTATTTCTGCTTTTAAAACCATTTGGGAGGGGTGGCCTGCATTATCACAGTCTTGATGTTTAACACATCTTGTCACTTTTGACTCCTAAATGGAATTCTGAAACCATACACATTTTCCTGCCTTCTTCCCACTATTGTGGGTATCAGCGAACCCATTTAGGAATAGCCATTTGTCTTGTTTTTCCCCAGAAAATGCATTTCCTTTTTCTCTGTTTCATGCCTTCTCACATTATATTGTTTATTGAGTAGTAAGGTGCTGTTTTGAACACTGAACAACACATACTTCTTGGTGTGGGAAGTTATCATCCAGCCCTCTCCCAGAAAAATGAAATATCTTAGGAAATATGGAAAAGGCAGAATATTTCTCTGGATATGAAAATAAACATGTTTTAAAAGACAGAACAGCTGCCTGTAGCTTCCTGCCCATCCCCACTTTGTCAATGGGCCATTGAGAAGGCCAGGCTAGCCCACTTTACATAATAAAGACTTCTCCACTGCAGCCCCAGGGGGAATGGGAGTAAAGGCATGATAATGTTGGAACTTTACTCAACTCTCCACATGGCATCTGAGAACTCATCCATACCTGGAATCAAAACACAGCCTAGAGAGTAGCCCCTGCATGGCTCCACGGGAGTCTGACAACCAATCAGAATACATTTCTTACACAGGAACAGGAAACAGTGGTGGGACTGAACAGGTTATAAAAAGCCTAGCAAGCCCCTCCCTCAGCCCTTCTCTTCTTCTCCATCAACATTGAAGCATGTGATCACCTTTTCTGTTCAGGGCTCAAGCCATGTGGCCCTGTCCAACAATAAACCATCTTTCCAAGCAGCCTCCATGTCTCCAGTGTCTTTTTCCCCACTTGGAGCTGAACCCAAAAGGACATTTCTTTCATCATTGGATATCAATGTTGATACCATTCGGCGGGCACAGTGGTCAATTTGTTTTCCCTATTCCCTACACATTTTACTTTCTGTGAAGGAAAACAGCACCAGGCTGTACCTAGAGGTAAAAAAAAAAGTCTGGACTGGAAGGACATTTTGAGAATTATAATATAGAAAGAAGTTGTTTCCTCTAATCTGCCCTTAAAGATTATTTTAAAGATCAGATAGGAGAAACACCTTCCTATTTTTATTTCTATTGAGTTGAAAAGTGAAAAAGGATGGCAATCCAGTTATTTTAGATCACATTGGTTAAAGAAATGTTTGGAATAAATTCAAAAAGAAACCTCTTTCCAATTAAAAGGTGTTATAATATAAGTCTAAATTAAAAATGTATTGGCTTTGGCTCAATTAACAGTTTGTTGCAGAGTTAACTTATACAGTACATGTTTCTGGAGGCACCATCACTAGGTGGAGCTGCAGCTTAAAATAGTCTGATTTTCTACAAAGATAAATAAAAATAGTTCTAAAACACTAGTTTACACATCATATAGATAAATAGGTGGTAGAAATAAGGAAACATTCAGTCAGATGTGGCTGCCATTTTGAATACACAACTCTTACAGGTAAATTACTTTTGCTTTATTTATTGGTAAAAATTTATTGACTGCATATCTTATCACAGGATAACTGCAATTCTGGTTGGCTGCAACATTTTTTTCCAGACAGCTTTGTATGCTACACAAATAGATTAATATATGCTCTGTAAACCAAATTGCTCAAGCAGGCTACATTAGAACTAAACTGATTTAGAGCCCTTCCCTCCCTTGGAGGCAAAAATGTCTTAAAAGCATGATGACAGATGAATTTTGCTAGATGAATATATAGGTACTATTGTATAATTGGCTTTGTTTTGTAAGAGGAGGAAAAAAAGGGCTTTAGTTTTTTATTTGCCTGGCTATGGTGTAAAAATGAGAACTCTGATAAATAACTGCTTTCAGGGTCTGTGAATTCGGATTTCCTTCTGGTTTAACTCAAGGAATTTGTTTAACTCGGGGAATTTGCTTGGATTCAGCACTAACTATGACAGCAGAGTGGCGTGTTGAGAAATATATACACATACATACATACATACATACATACATACATACATAATACATACATACAACCTACAGACCTTTTTTATTTCATACTTCAAATAGCCTAAAAATAACTCAGATGGTACATCCCTCCTTTAAGACTGCAATTATATACTCACTTATTTGAGGCTAAGTCCTTTTGAACGCAACAGTCAGTGGAGAGGCATTTGACTAAAGGTAAAGGTTTAGCATATAGGTGCTACTTGTTCCAGACTCTAGGGGGCGGTGCTCATCTCTGTTTCAAAGCCGAAGAATCAGCGTTGTCTGAAGACATCTCTGTGGTCATGTGGCCGGCATGACTAAACGCTGAAGGCACATGGAATGCTTTACCTTCCCACCAAAGGTGGATTCTATTTTGCATTTTTACTTGGTTTCGAACTATTAGGTTGGCAGAAGCTGGGACAAGTAACAGGAGCTTACTCCGTTACATGGCGCTAGGGATTCAAACCGACCTTTCTGATCGACAAGCTCAGTGTCTTAGCCACTGAGCCACCGCGTCCCCTTGCATAGGACTACGTTAATATATATTTCCAATGCTCCATCAAATTTATTTTCTTTTAAATTACCTGATATCTGAAAGCCTAAAATTCTTTTAATTCAGCATTCAGCGTAGTAATTAAAGTGCTGGCCTAGGGACCTGGAGGCTACGAGTTATAGTCTGGTCTTGTGCAGCAGCTGCCAAAAAAGCCAACACAGTTCTAGGCCACATAAACAGAGGGATAGAATCAAGATCACATGAAGTGTTAATACCACTTTATAATGCCTTGGTAAGGCCACACTTGGAATTCTGCATTCAGTTTTGGTCGCCACGATGTAGAAAAAATGTGGAGACTCTAGAAACAGTGCAGAGAAGAGCAACAAAGATGATTAGGGGACTGGAGGCTAAAACATGAAGAACGATTGCAGGAACTGGGTATGTCTAGTTTAATGAAAAGAAGGACTAGGAGAGACATGATAGCAGTGTTCTCAGGGGCTGCCACAAAGAAGAGGGAGTCAAGCTATTCTCCAAAGCACCTGAGGGTAGGACAAGAAGCAATGGGTGGAAACTAATCAAGGAGAGAAGGAACTTAGAACTAAGGAGAAATTTCCTGAGTTAGAACAATTAATCAGTGGAACAGCTTGCCTCCAGAAGTTGTGAATGCCCCAACACTGGAAGTCTTTAAGAAGATGTTGGATAGCCATTTGTCTGAAGTGGTGTAGGGTTTCCTGCCTAAGCAGGGGGTTGGACTAGAAGACCTCCAAGGTCCCTTCCAACATGGCTACGAATATTCTATATTCTTTGCCATGAAACATGAGTGACTTGGGCCAGTCTCTCTCAGCCCAACTCACTTCACAGGTTTGTTGTTGTAGGGAAAATAGGAGGGACTATTATCTATGTTCACTCTCTTGAGTTACTTAAAGTAATAGACAGTCCTCAATTTATGACCAATTGCTTAGCGGGACTACTGGGGGACTACTTACAACCTGGATTCAAAGTTTTGATGGTTGGACCCTCTCAGTCACATGACTGAAGTTTAGATGCTTTGCAGTCAGGCTGCACATATGGCCATTTCAGTGGTGGGTTTCAAATTTTTTTAGAACCTCTTCTGTAGGTGTGGCCTGCTTTGTGGGAGTGGCTTGCTGGCCATGTGACTGGGTGGGTGTGGCCAACCTGTATAATGTGGTGAAACTCACTTATCAACGCTCTTGCTTAGCAACCGAAATGTTGGCTCAGAAACTCTGGCATTTGAAGCACGTAAGTCTTAAAGCTGTCAAGTTACAAGACACTTGCACCCTAACCCTTTAGAAAAAAAAAAATCCCAGGGGTGTTCAAACGTAACAGCTTTAAGACTTGTGGACTTCAACTCCCAGAATTCCTCCTCTCGCTCTTCATCTTGATGATGTGCGGATGGGTGGGAGGAGGGAGCCGGAACCAGTTCTAAATGGCACTGTAGATTTGTGGAACCTCTTCTATAGAAGAGATTAGAACTGGCAGGAATCCACCTCTGGGCCATTTGCACTGTCCTGCAGTCATGTGATAGTTTACAATGGTTTTACAGAAAACCAGCATTTATTTGTTTTTCAGCAAAACTGCCACCCATAGCAAACCACTGGTTGCTTAACAACCATGGCGTTAACAATCACAAAAAGGGTTGTAAAATCAGGACTGATTCATTTTCTGACTATTGTGATTTATGTCTGTGATGGGCAGACTCCATTACGGTCCTAAATGAAAGACTACCTGTAAAGATGGGATAAACCCAAAATTTATATAAGACTAGGACAATCATATCTAGGATGGGTTTTAAAACAGTATTTCTTAGATATTTTTCTCAGCATCCTTCCCTTTTTTAAAAATTATGGACGCATTACTGCTTTTCATTATTGTTTGATGGAATTTGAATATTGTATTTATTTTCAAGAGTCTTTCAAATAATTTTGATTTTGAGGACAATTGGAAGAGTCTTCTTGGTGGGTCCTATGACCATAAAGCACTGACCTAAATTCTGAATTAATATCTGGAACAACGAAGGCGAGGCCAGTGTTGAAAGAAATGCCCTTCTGGGTTCGGCTCCAAGTAGGGAAAAAGACACTGGAGACATGAAGGCTGCTTGGAAAGATGGTTTAATGGTGGACAGGACCACATGGCTTGAGTCCTGAACAGAAAAGGTGATCACATGCTTCAATGTTGGGGAGAAGAAGAGAAAGACTGAGATGCTGAGTCCCTGGTTTTATGCCCTCTCTGGCCTTTGATCTTGTATTCTGATTGGTTGTCAGACTCCCATGGGGCCAGGCAAGGGCAACTCTCTAGGCTGTGTTTTGAATCCAGGTTTGGTTGAGTTCTCAGATGCCATGTGGTGAGTTGGGTAAAGTGCCAATATTATCATGCCTCAATCCCATTTTCCTGGAGCTGAAGGGGAGAACTCTTTATTATGTAAAGGGACTGGCTTGGCCTTCTTAATGGTCCATTGACAAAGTGGGTGGAGGCAGGAAGCTACAGGGAGCTATTCTCAATTTAAAACATGTGTCTTCCTTTTCACATCCAGGGAAATATAATACTCTGCCTTTTCAATATTTCCCAGGATATTTCATTTTTCTGGAAGAGGGCTAGGTGATAACTTTCCACAGGGGAAATGCAAATAATTTTTGAGATTAGAATAGAATACTTTATTGGCCAAGTGTGATTGGACACACAAAGTATTTGTCTTTGGTGCATATGCTCTCAGTGTTCATAAAAAGACAAGAAACGCTCGTTAAGAATCATAAGGTACAACACTTAATGATAGTCATAGGGTACAAATAAGCAATCAGGAAACAATTAATATCAATTGACGTATTCATGACCCAAAAGCAGAGAAAGAGGACAAGTCAATTTTCTGCAGATAGAGATGAAGCCCGCGAATACAAGACTTTCCACAAGACGCAAGAAGAGCCTCGCACGCGCTTCAGAATCCCCGCTCTCTCCTCCCCACCCCCTTGCGAATTCCCATTCTAAAACGACAGCAGTCCGAAGAGCGCCTGCGCACCCCGGCCTACCCTTTCCAACCGCGTGCGCCACTCCGATCACATGGGGAGGGCCCCAGGATAAAATCCGGGCCGCCGAGTCGCCAAAGGTGATCTCGTCTTCTCTCGCGAGATTTGCGACTTTATATAGCTGGGAGGCGGGGCAAAAGGTGGGCTCTTTCCCAGAGGTCGCTGTCGTCTTCGTGTGGTCGGCGCCATCGTCCTCGGCTCTTCTTTTTTTTCCCCCTCTCCTCTTTCCTTTCCCCCGAATCTTCGGCAGGCGAGGCCGGTGCTTCCAAGCCCGCAAGCAGCATGGAGGACAGCGATATGGACAACATGGGCTCCCTCCGTCCGCAGACCTTCCTTTTCGGTAAGAAATCGGCTCTTCCTCCGCCGTCTCCCCTCTTCCGCTGCAGGGGCGGGAAGGCTGCTCCGCCGCTGGGCCTTCGCACGTGGTCGGGGTTTGGTGGGTGGAGGCGGGCGCTTCGGCCGGGAGAAAAAAACGGCGTGCGGGACCCGGAGGAATGCTGCATATTTTGGGGCTGGATCCTCCCCGCTAAAGTACTTGCTTTTTTCCTCGCCACGTGGTCGGCTGGGGCCTCTTTCCTCCCTGGGACTTTTACCCCCCAGCCCCCTTTTTCCATTTTTCTTTTATATTTTATTTTTATTTTTATTAACAAACATGTAAAATACACACACACAAGGCTTAGACGTACACCACTTTTACACAATACAATGTGAACGTTTTTCTTTCCATTTGGGTTTGTTAAATGGAAGCCATGGTTAGCTGGCTTTGAATTCTTAACGGCGCTAAACCGAGTTCAATTTAGCCCAGCTTGTGCGAATCTGGATATAACAGTTTAATAGAACCAGAAATAATATAGGAGAAATGGCTCGCATCGGTTCCGTACAAAAGCCGATCTTACTGGGGGGGGGGGGGGGAAATAACAATCGCCCAGGAGCGATGGACTGGGGAATGGCAAGAAACGCTCTCGCCCGTTCCAGCCTTACAACGGGGGAATAGGCAGGGGAAGAAAGACGGGTGGCCACGTGCTTCCGTAGGTAGAGCCGGGGTGCATAGATCTTGCAGATGGCAACGTCGTTGTTATGGCCTGCAGGCAGACTTAAGGAAAGCACGTTCGCTACTGCTGCTACCTGCAAATTCTAAATGAGTTGGTTGCACTAAATAGAATAGAATTCTTTATTGGCCAAGTGTGATTGGACACACATGGAGTCTTTGGTGCTTATGCTTCCAGTGTAGGTAAAGAAAAATAGAATACCAAGAATCATAAAATACAGCACTTAGTGGTAGTCGTAGGTTGCTAATAAGCAGTCAAATTGTACTAGGAGACAAAATATAAATTTTAAGGATACAAATAACAGGTTATAGTCATAAGTGGAAAGAGATAGGTACTAGGAAAGAATAATAATAGTAATACAGTCGATAAGGTGACAGTGTTGTAGGGATTAGTTGTCATTGTGGAAGATTAACTTCCCTGTTTCTGGCCTCTGGGTTCATGGCAATAGGCTTTGGAAACACTTCTGTAAGATATTTTTGCCCATAGGCAGATGTAATTACATGAATTTTGTAGTGTGGTGTGAAATGGAATTATTGATTCTTTTTAATAATTAAATGGCCATGATGTTCTGCAGGGTGTGAGTTGAAGGGAGACAAGCCATATCACTTTAAGGTGAATGATGAAGAAAACGAACATCAACTTTCTCTAAGAACGGTAGGTTCCTCCCCCCCCTTTTTTTTCTTGGAAATTTCTCAGTTGTGAGTCAGAACACTTATTTGATGCTTACAGGCCTTAACTGCTTTTTGGGCAAGAGTTGCAATTGCTTAAAATGTTCATCACCAGGCACAGTAGCTTCAGATGTGCATAATCAGCAATTACTTGCAAACTAGTTATGGTAGCATGTGCCAAGTTGATATATTTCATTATTTCTGGATAAATAATAACACTACATTTTCTTTTACTAGTGATTGTTGTGGGAGGTACTTGAGACCTAAAGGAACACCTCAAACATTGTGTTTTGTAATGCAGGTTAGCTTAGGAGTTGGTGCTAAAGATGAATTGCATGTTGTTGAAGCGGAAGCATTGGACTATGAAGGCAACCAGATAAAGTCACATTGGCTTCCTTGAAGATGTCGGTTCAGCCTACGGTAAGAGTATTTCTTGTTTAGTAAAAGGAGTAGCAAGAATTATAAACATTGTAAATCGCTATTTTGGCAGTGGTTCCATTCTTACCACTGAGAATTTTAAATTGCTTTAAGTATATTGCTTTCTCTTCTTGAAGCCATTATGGGAACTTTGGGTAAGAAAAATTGAGTATCAGTGTTTTTCAGAAAAAGTTATAAGAATAATTTACATAATAAAAATGCATTTGATGAATATGTTTCAGTTATTTCAATCAATCAAATCTTTGTTCTCAGACCAATGAGTAGAATACAGAAACCGGTTAATTAAATATCCGATTTTTTGTTTTAGCAATTGTGGATCCTATAAGAAAATTCCTAATCTTACTCTTTAACTCTCTCCAACAATCTGATTGTTTATTACTGCAAACATTTTTCCTGCTTCTGTAGAGGAAGGAAGTTGGATAGAGTTACCTTCTTCCTTGTATTATGTCAACTGACTTGTTCTTTTCTTAGTGTTCTCAGCTGGATTCACTATATAAAACTACACTTGCCAGTTATCCTAGTTTGGATGATTGTGTATCTACTATTTGATAAACAAGAGGACAAATAAGATTTGGGAATGGAAGGAAACTTTTCATTAGTGCAAAGTAGACAGTCTTGAAATGTACCCCAAGAGTTATGCAAGTAATTACAGGCTTCCATTGATTAAAGATTCAAAGTCTGCCCAAAAACTTTGGATTTTTTTTAAAAGAAAGTGGAAATTGTAACAGGAATACCATGTTCATTATTCTACTAGCTGATTAATTATTTTACTTGTGAAGTTAAATACGCTTTTTAGATCCCTATAAATTGTTCTTAGAAACCTTTTACTTACTGCATTGGCATATTACTATTGACAGGGCTTGATCTAATTGGTAACTGCTGAGAATTGATGCTGTTATTCAATAAACTTTTAAAAACCTAATTGGCCTTTTAATAGGAGAAAAGGTCTCACTTAATAGGCAAACACATTCAATACATATTAGAAATAATTTTGCACATGCTTTGACCCAACAGTTCACATTTGATTATGATGCTTATTGTTGCAACCTTTTGGTAACGAGATAGGAAATTTATTAAAGGAGAACATGAACACAGCTCTTAGTGGGACTCCTTCCGTTAATTTTTACCATGCTTACCATTTTCATTCTCTCAGGTCATAGCATCTCCCTAAGAAACAAAAAGAGGTCTCTTCCTTGATCCCGATTCTTCACTAAGGCTTTGTTTTAATGACTCTCAAGAATTGTTGGTTGTGAGGCAGGAATTCTCCATACACAACATGAATTGTCATTCATTTGTTTATTTCTTCAGCTAGACCTCCCATTTCTCTAGAATCTTTTTTCTCCCGATCCTCCTTCGAACGCATATGTGATATGATTGCCATTGGAGAATATCTTAAGCATTGTATGCCTTTGTCTTAATGAGCTGATTCTAACCTTTTTTTTAAAGGAAGATCTTTTAAATTTTGTCAGGATAGCTTAGCCATAATTCATAGACTGCAACTTTGAAAATGCCTTGAAGTAATTGAACAAAAATTGAAAACGAGGAACAACTTGATTAGAAAAATTGCAGGAACAGATGGGAGCACAAATAAAACTTGGCCTAGAGTCAGTCTCACAGTTATTGTTGAATACTACATACCTGTATGGGGAAGTAGTTGTCATACAAATAAGATTGATGTTCAACTTAATGGCTCAATGAGAATATCTCAAACCCTGAAATCCACACCACTCTCATGGCTCCATGTTGTTTCTGACATTCCCCTCCTGATTTCAGGCGACAACAACAACAGGTAGTCGAGAATGGAATATCCGTATATAAAATATTAAGACTTTCTACATTTTCACCAGGCTAAAGTCTAGGAAACCAATTTGGGATAACATGGCTGCAGTTTTACAATCTAGATAAAGAATGGCGATTAAATTGGGCAACTTTAAGAACCATAGCCTAACAGACCATCCAGGTCCAAGAAAACCACTCCCAGGAATGCAGTTGCCCTAAAAATATGGAGCCACCTAAATAGAATCCGGCCACAACTAAGCTGTTTAAATGGAGGATGGCTGAGAGCCTGCAATTGATAATATAATTTAAAAATTCTCAGGAAGTTTCAAGGCACCTAGGTTGATCTCATTCACAAACAATTAGGTGATTTCCATTGTGACTATATGATATATTGTGATTTTATTATGGTTTTATTGTAATTTAATATTTTATCTCGTATATTGTCCACATGCTGTATATGTATACATACATACCTATTTGCTGATTATTTAAATTTATATTTGTATATCACTGATTGCGTAGCCTCTGTGGATGCCATAGACTAAATAGACTGCAACTCCTGCATCGAAGTTAATAATTCAGAAATAATTTCACTTCTTTTCACTTTATATTGGAAATGCTACTTTGTTACAATCAAGTCTTCATTGCTAAAAATAATGGATTCCAATATTTTTCGGGATGGTAGCTTGATGTTAGGCAAGGAGCAAAAAGATTTTAATTCATGTTTGGTGATAGAAAGTCCTGTAAAGAAGAAAGCAATTATTCAAATGCTGTTTTAAGCAGGCGTAACTAGTGATAGAAGCTACAGCTTTAAATTATTTTCTTCAGCAGAGCCCATGAACAAAGATTCCTGTCCTTCCCTATGTCAATAAATATTGAAGAACCTCTCTTTATCTAATTAATCAGTACATAGCAGAGTTAGATATCTGGCAAGCTCTGCCACCAGGGCTCAAGAAGCGAGAAAGCGCTGTAATATTGATTTCAAGCATAGAATCTGAATCCTCAAGATTTAAGCACTATGCACATCAAGGTCAATTAAAGCAACATGCTTTGCAATTCACAAAATATGATTGGGAAGACTTCTCTAAATGTGCAGAGAACTGGGCAGAAATGTATGCTTGCGTTAAAGGTACTAAAAGTCTAGCAAATTAGGTCCTTCATATCCGAATTGGAAGTAACTGATAACTGATTCTCTACATCTCTAGTTGTTATTGAAAGGCAAACAATTGTAGGCACTATTCATACATTTTGATTGAGTTGTGGCATTAGAGTAATCCAGCAGAATGACTATATGTTTAATGATTGCTGTTCTGCATTTTCCTGTTATGTCAACACTGTGAAAGAGCCAGGATTGGAAAAACTGAAACTGTCTGAAAAAAACCCTACCTTTTTACACCCTGTAATTTGAAACAAACACTCCAAAGGACCTTTTATAGCAAGCTTGCTTTGCTCTAAGTTTGTGATAAAAGTTTTGTTTTTTTATGTACTTGGTTTTGAATAGTGCAGTACAAATAATTTTTGAGTATGTTTTTGTGTTTAAAATGAAAAGGTTAAATATATGCAACCTAAAGAACAAAAGCATGGGGGCCCGGGATCATATTCTAAAGTAAGGATGCTGATACAGAGAATATCATTCTCTGGATTTCAGCCGTCTGATAATTAGATGGGGAGCATCCTTCCCTGCTGGGTCATATAGGGTAGGAAGATCCAACCATATCAAAGAAACAAATTTGTAGAGTAAGTAATCCCCACCACCTTGAATTTTACCCAGAAGCCTACTGGTAGCCTGTGAAACAGATTTGTTATTCTCTGAACTGGCTAGAGTGCCAAGTAGATAGCTGTATTTTGAGTCTTTGTTATCCTCAAGGACATTTTTGCATTTCTTCCCCTTAAAGTAAAAAAAAAAACACCTTTTTGTCTTTCCCAATTTAGTTAACTTTGAGCAAAGGATCCTTTTTTGGATTGCAATCTTTAGCTTTGTTTGAAAATAATAGCAACCTCCTTCAGCCTGGTTTGGTTTGAGTTCTAGTTAATGATGTTTCTGCTTGTCACTGTTCTGGTTTTTTTTGTGTGGTTTTTTTTTGGTCATTCAGCAGAACTTTCTGTTTTTCTTCTTAAGGTTTCATTAGGTGGCTTTGAAATTACACCTCCAGTAATTCTGAGATTGAAAAGTGGTTCAGGGCCTGTTTATGTCAGTGGACAACACCTTGTAGGTATGAACATTTGTAACATTCTGTGTTTAATTTGGGTGGCTATTTACGTTCAGCTTGCTAAAGTAAATTTAGTTAAACTTTTGTCTTTTGTGTTTGGAAAATATCTGGTTTACTTTGTCTTCTGTAACAGCTTTAGAGGAAGAACCAGAATCTGAAGATGAGGATGAGGATAAAGTAGAACAAAATATGGTAAAAAGACCTGGAGGTGTGACATTAGCTAAAGTTCCCCTGGTAAGCATCTAATGGAATGCATTATTTTGACCTGCAGGGTTTTAGGGATATAAATAGTCCTTGATTAGGACTACAATTGAATCCAAATTTTCTGCTGTTAAGTGAGACATTTCTTAAGTGAATTTTACCCCCATTTTTACGACCTTTTTTTGCCACAGCGGTTAAGTTAATTGCTGCATGTCGTTGTGAAGTGAATTTGGCTTCCTGATTGACTTTGCTTGTCAGAAGGTCGTAAAAGATGATCAGTGATCCCAGGACACTGCAGGCGTCATAAACATGAGTCAGTCTGAATTTTAATCACATGACCATGGAGATGCTGCAGTGGCCTTAAGTGTGAAAAATGGGCATGTCCCTTTTTTCAGTGCTGTTGTAACTTCGAGTGATCAGAACTGTTGTAAGTTGAGGACTGCCTGTATGCCTGTGCTGTAAATTTATCCACAGGTTTAGTTCGCAGAAGAAAATACTTTTTTTTGCTAATCAACCTTATGAATAAAACTGAATTTTCTGAATACATGATTTAACTGCTTCTAGTGGGAAAGGTGAAAGAACTGATTAACCATTTTTGTAATTTGATTTGACATCCTGGATAATTTTAATTATTTCATTTTTATTCATACTTCATAGTATTGAAGATGGTATGTATCTTATAAATTACATTTGTTCTTTCAAGAAAAAAGCAAGGATGGCAGACAAGGATTCGAAGATGATGAAGATGACGACGATGATGATGAAGAAGAGTATGTTATATTTCAGTAATCTGTTGTGTTTAAATAAATAGCCTGGGCAGGAAGAAAACCGAAAGATATTTCTCTTAGAGTAACAACTCTAGAGAAGTTGTTACTATATTTAACAATATTGTTTATATATATATATTATTTAATTTTGCCATCACATTTCATTCTGTCCCTCTTTTTGCATTCTTTCTTTAATGATTCTATTCCACCAATTCTTTGATATTAGTGTAAGTTTTGAGCCGAGGTGGCGCAGTGGTTAGAGTGCTGTACTGCAGCCACTTCAGTTGGCTGTTATCTGCAGTTATCTGCAGTTCGGCTGTTCAAATCTCACCGGCTCAAGGTTGACTCAGCCTTCCTCCTTCCGAGGTGGGTAAAATGAGGACCCAGATTGTTGGGGGCGATATGCTGACTCTGTAAACCGCTTAGAGAGGGCTGAAGCCCTATGAAGCGGTATATAAGTCTGCTATTGCTATTGTTCCACAGCAAGTTGTCCTGTGGCGATTTGGCCGTAGCAAGTTAGCCATACTGAGTTGGCTGTGGCAAATTATCAAAGGAAACCTCTCCCCCCCCCACACACACACACTTACTCTGTTTGCTCCAGTGTAAAATTGGATATGGGATATCAAATTTATTAGAATTAACAGACTAGGAATTTACATAAACTGAATTTGATTGTAGTGATGATGAAGACGAGGATGAAGAGGAGGAGGAGGAAGATAAGACTCCACAGAAAAAGGTAAGTTATTTCTACTCAAAAGTGCTTCATTTGAGATGAAAGTAGACTTAAGGTGTACATAACAGAATTGAATTTAAGGGATTCAAAGGAGATGAATGTTTCCTCTGCTGAATATTTTTATTTTGCTTTTCAAACATTTTGGGTGGACAGAGCGCATCATTACATTCTTAGTGTTTTATGCCCCTTGTTGCTTCTAATTCTGAAATTGGGTTTCTGTAGTCCATATGCAGAGCATTATTTTCCTGTCTTCACCCTGCTATTTATGGACCCATTTAAGAGTAACTTTTTTGTCTCCTCTTTTCCCATAAAATACATTTGCTTTTTTCTGTTTCATGCTTTTCTCACATTACATCGCTTTTTGAATGGTAAGGTAGTACTCTGAATGGTTTCCAGCAAATGTCTGGAAATCATTGTTGATACCATTCAGCTGGCACAATGGTTATTTTATTTTTTCCCTATATGCTTGACTTTCTGTGAAGGAAAACTACCTGGCTGCATTTAAAAAGAGGTGAAAAAAAGTTTGGACTGGAAGAACATTTTGTGAATCATAAGTTAGAAAGAAGGTGTTTTCCTCTTGTCTTACAGTTTTTTTTAAAGGATTAGATAGGAGAAACAACATCCTATTTCTGTTACGAGTTGAAAACAAAAAGGATGGCAACCGTTTCAAATTGCATTTGTTTAAAGAAGTGCTTGGATAAATTATAAATAATTTGCTTTCAAGTTAAGGAACATTAAGTAAATTTTCCTGCATTTGCTCAATTCATACTTTGTTGCAGAGTTAAATAATTATAAATGTTTCTGGAGGCAGCATGACTAGGTGAGCTGTAGCTTAAAATAAGTTTGATTTTAATATAAAAATATTTATAAACTAGTTTACTCCATATAGATAAATAAATGTTGAAATAAGTAAATACTCAGTCAGATGTTGGCTTCCATTTTGAATACATGATTCTACAGGTAAATTATTTTTGGTTGACTATGTTTTTTTCAGAAAATGCACAGACATATATTTCTTGTAAACCAAATTGTTCAAGCAGACTACATTAGAATTAAACTTATTTAACAAACCCTCCCTCCATCCCTTTGAGGCAGAAAGTGTCGTTTAAAAATACTAATGAATTTTGTTGATTGGAAAATAAGCACTAAAAAATTGGGACTGCTACCACAATGTTACCCTTGGTAATAGATTGCTTTGAAATTTGTCAAATTTGGTACTTGATGCATTTGGACTCAAAAAATTTGTCTCAGTATTCATCATTTGTTAGTACTCAATATGTAAACCTCCCTCGAGGCTGACTGCCTTTTTCAATTGAAACAAAAGGGTTACAAATTAGTTACATAGTAGCTCTTGCCCTGTGCACATCCCCTTGTGGTCTTAGCTTCTGTGGTCATTTTGTGTATTTTTGTACACAACATTGGGGTCCTAATAAATGAGCACTAATAGCATGAGCAGAAAAGAAAATTACTTTGCCATCACTGTTGAGAAAATTAAATAAATAATAGGCAAATACATGAGCGGTATTTGCATTACTGATCTTGCTAGGGAATATGGTACGCCTAAAGCAACGATCACCATAATTAAGAATAAAGCAAAAGGAATTAAAGCAGTAAAAAGCAGTGTTTCCAATCATTGGAAGTTGAAAAGCTGCTGTTAATTTGGGGTAAACGAGAAGCAGCAGGCGACAGTGTATTGGAAGGCATGATATGTGGAAAAAGGAAAACTGTTGCATGCTGATCTTTTGAAAAACAAACCGGGACTGAATGGTGAGAGAGTTAAACTTTTTAAGGCCAGCCATGACTGGTTTGATATTTTAAAAAGAGGACCGTCATCCATAGTGGTACGCATGGCAAGACAGTGAGCATTAATAAAAAGGCTGCTGTTGAATTCGTCTGTGAATTTCATGACTACGTAGAGGCTGAGAATTTTGCAAGTGGGATCTGTCTTAAAGTTGTAAAAACTCCCTGTGAGTTTGTGCAGGTGGACTGGAACAGGACAATCCCATTAGGATATGGAGTTGTCTTAATACAAATAAAGAGAAGTTTTGTTTTATTCAATCCAAGTACAGTATTTATTGTTACGGTTATATCTCACGTAAAGTAATATGCAAGCCTATCTTTTTACTTATGGTATTAAAAATGTGCATTGTCTTTGGTTTGGGAACACATTAAATTATTTGCATTGTTTCTTATGGGAGAATTTGTTTAGTATTCATCCAGCTTTCTGAACCAACTAACGAGTACCAAGATACCACTATCTTAGACCTCCACTAGAATAGTGAACTTTGCATTTTCATTACAGTAAGAACTGATAGTTAACCCTTTGTACTAGTGGCATGCTGTAAATTTTCATTAATTATAGCAAACATGGACAATAGCATAGGCTATGGAAATTGTAGTGCAAAATGTGTGGTAAAAATAGTTGGTTTAGTTTCTTTCTTGATTATATTAAAACGAGGCAGGCTAACATTTATTCTACTTTTAGCCTGCCAGAGATTCTTCTGTGAAGAAAACACCAAAATCAAAACAGAATGGAAAAGATTCTAAATTGGCAACACCAAAGTTGACAACATCCAAATTGAAAGTGAGTATGTAGATTAATTTCCATCATTGGTTATTATATATTAGGAAAATTGGAAGTTGTGCTCATCTACGTTTTTGATATCTGATTTAATTATAATACCGTTGTATTATAGGAGTTAAAATAGTACTATGCATGTATTTATGAATTGCCAAGTGGATAGTTGCACAGCTTTTTCAATGTAAACCTTTGAGGTATTAATGTATAGTTTGTTACACCCTAATGATCATTCTGAAGCATAAAGAGTTTCCCCTTCAGAACAAATGTTATTTCTTAGTGGTTTTGTAAGCTACTTGGTGTCTGATAAATGCTTCTCCCTTTGCCGGGAAAACATCTTAAAAACATAGAATGCTCAAGAGATTCTCTCCCTGTCAGTTGACACAAAATAAAAGCTAATCGCAAATGTATAAAAGCTAATAGTAGGAAGAAATACAGGTAGACCTTACTTAACAACTACCCTGTTTAACACTGTTCAAAACTTAAAGTGGTGCTGAAAAGGAGACTTATGACTGACCCTCACAGCGTCCCTGAAGTCACATGATCACCGTTTGCATACTTTATATGGCTGTTTCCAACAAGCAAGTCAGGAGAAGCCAGCAGTAAAATCACAAGTCATAGTTATGTGATGTCTTGCTTAATGAGTGGGGGTTTTGCTTAGAGATGGTTTAGCATGGTTAAACAACAGTGGAAGTGATGCAAATCTGGCATGGTCATATGTTTTGCTTAGCATCAGTTGCCGATTCTAATTGTGATAGTTAAATGCGGACTTCCTATAAATGAACTGGCTGAAACAGCACAGAAGTTCAAATAAATGAAAAGTAGAATGAGGTGTGCAAGGCAAAGACTTCTGAGTAGGCTGTATCCTTGAACAATCATCTGCAGTCTTAAGTGTTTTTTCTATCAGGGCAACCTGGTGTACCCATATATGGGACGGAGCATACTGCTTCCGCTCTCGCCTTTCAGCCCCAATCCAGGAGCCTGAATTGTCGGTAAATACAAAGTTATCTGCAGTCTTGGCTCCCAGAGAATGAACACCTAATCCATCATCCTTGCAGAAGTCAACAGATGAATCAATATATTTTACTGTGGATAAAATAATCTGAAAAAGTGACAATGATAAAAGCTATATAGTATTGGATATTATTTCTGCTGAAATTTCTACTTGTGTCTACCAAAGCCAAATTAAAAAAATTAAAGGTACATTTACAAACATGAACATTTACTGAAAAGTTAAAAGCCTGTA
Source organism: Thamnophis elegans (assembly GCF_009769535.1). NCBI lineage: Eukaryota > Metazoa > Chordata > Lepidosauria > Squamata > Natricidae > Thamnophis > Thamnophis elegans. Next base: position 18,454,518 of record NC_045543.1, on the reverse strand, counting down.
CTTGAAATGTCTTTCAAGTCTTTAAAAAAAACACATTCCATTATATAAACTACTGAAATTAAGTAAGCATTGCTTGCTGATAGTTGACCAAATAACGTAGTGGCCCAAGATTTTTCCCTTTCTATCTTTCATATGCTTAGTTTTCCCTTCCTCATTAAAATAACCTGAGGCTTACGTTTTGTTGTTGATCATCAGTTTTCTTGTTCTATTGTTGAGGGATTTTAATCCTATTTTGTTATGTTTCAGACTCCAGAATCCCAAAAAGAAAAGGCACCAGAGACTCCCAAAACACCACGGCCTGCAAAATCACCCAAACAGTTCTCTATAGAGGAGATAAAAGCAAAAATGCAGACAACCATCGAAAAGGTAATTTTATCACACCGAATAGCTGTGGCTACTGAGATAAGAGAGTGTATCTTATCAAGAAAACTTGATTTTTCAACATAGTGGCATTAACTGTTGTTTTCGTGGAAGAATTAGATTTTCCCTCCTGCCAATTGTAGTTTTTATTCACAGTCTCCATTTAATGTATTTAGAATAGAATAGAATTCGTTGTTGGCCAAGTGTGATTGGACACACAAGGAATTTGTCTTTGGTGCATATGCTGTCAGCGAACATAAAAGAAAAGCTACATTTTGACACGAATCATAAGGTACAATGATAGTCATAGGGTACAAATAAGCAATCAAATCATACTAGGAAACAATCAGTATAAATCATAAGGATACAAGAAACAAAGTTACGGCCATACAGTCATAAGTGGGAGGAGATAGGAAGGATGAGGAAATTAATAGTAATAGTAATGCAAACTTAGTAAATAGTTTTGTGGAATTATTTGTTTCCATTTAATGTATTTACCATGTGAATTGCAATTTTTTAGGTCTTTGTTGACAATTCCAAGCTTTGTCTAGGCATTTTCGTGTGAACCAGTTGTATCTTAAATGAAGTTATTTATAGTGTGAAGTATAGATTTTTGTAATGTTATTTTAATGTTGTATTTGTCTGTTTCTTTCAATAGGGAATCAATCTTCCTAAGTTAGAAGCCAAGTTTGCAAATTACATTAAGAGTTGTTACAAGGCTGAAGACCCGAAGGTAATGGAATTATGTCATGATAAAAATCACTTAAATTAACAGAATTGTGTTATTTCTTAAAGTCATTACAAGGAAAAACCAGAACTGGATAGTTTTCTGATGGTGATAATGGAGAATGTTAACATTTTTCTGTTTAGGGGTGTCAATGAGTCTTTTCATTAAGCCTATAAAGTGCTTCAATCCCATTTTTGACCAAATAAAATACTTGTGTATTGAGCATTGCCCGATGCCTGTTCTTTAGTGCCCATTTCTAAATCAAAATTAATTCGTAGCTTTAAACTTTTTCCCCTCCAAAGTCAAACAGCATGTGAGGACACACAGTAGATAGTGGTGATATTAATGTCAGGAACAAATTGGCTTAGTTGTATATCTTAAATTTTGTGATCCAAATTTCTGAAAGAATGTTTTCCTTTCCCCCAGGAATTCATTCCTATCAAGAGATTTTGTCATGGAGAGAAATTGTGGTTGCTTAAAAGAGAATTCTTTACAGTTTTAGTTCAGATAGCGATAGGGCCTTTACTGTGCTTTGTAAAATGTAAGTGGGAAAATACACTGAATAATTTTAATCATTGTGATCTTGAGTGGGGCATTTAGTAAATGCTTTTAAAAATCGGTACTTGCCCGAAATTCCTGTATGTGCATCTTGTAATAAACCTAAAACTGTTATATTCTGTACCCGTAAATATTTTTGAAGGCATTACATCAATTAAACAATAAGTTTATTCACAGTTTCATTATGTTGTAAGGTTACAAATTACAGCAGGAGTCTTTGGTAACTAACTTCTTTATGTATTTCTAGGTGATTCAAGAGCTGTGGCAATGGAAGCAGTCTTTGTAAGCAAGAAGTCAAATTGCTTCATTTCAAATGATGGTCATGTGTGCTTAACCATTAATACCTGACTGAACCTTTCTCTCCAGAGTCCAATTAATGTCGTCCACATTATTTTGGCAAGAATGTATGGTCCGCAATGCCTGTTCATTTTTTTTTAATACCAAGATTCCATCCTTTTCATTTAAAATATGTATGGAAATGTTTTGATAATAACATAGTAGTGGTGATCTGGGAAGAAGGAGACTAAATGTAAATGTGAAAATAAAATTTTAGTTTTAAATCGTTTTGCTGCTTTGTTATGGGAACAGAACAATTCTGTATGAATTGCCTTATAGTCATACCAACTTTCGATCACTTACTACATTTGCCCAAGGGACTTGCAGATGCTCACTTTTCCACCAACCCATTCATTTAGTAATGCTTTTCAGAATTTACAATTCCTGCTTTAAAAAAAAAGTGAGTTACGGCAGTGCACACAATGCATATTAAGTCAAGTCGTGTTCCTACACAGAACTGATCTGAGGTGCTTTTCTGTATCTTCTGAATATCATTTAAGGTGCATTTTTCCTCCTTTCTCTCCCCTACAATCAGTTCTATCTGGCCTCACATTAGGGATTTGTACAAAGCAGAATATTTTTCACATTTTTGAACCATCCATCTCCCTCAGAGGGAGTAGTGGCGATGTAAACGTGCTTTGTTCGGTGCATAAAATGAATGAATGCTTCTTGGACATTGGTTGCAGCATTCCAGGCAAATCATTATCTTAGGAAGATGGATCGTTTTAAGTGTTCCTGGTTTTGGCTGAGACAAATCCAGAGGAGTCTTTAGGGCCAAAAAGATCAAAGCTATGTCACTTTGACCGTTTCTTCTTCCCCCATCATAACTACTGGCTTGGTTGCTGGATCTTTCCATGTTCACCTGATAACGTCCCTCAGCTGCACCCACCCAGCGAGCTTCTAATCCAGCCTCAGCCCATGCACTGCCAACTTTCTCTTCCTACTTCAGAAATTCTGGGTGACTCAACTAGTCAGTCTCTCAAACCAACTTGGTTTAATAAGGTGGTAGTTGTGGGGGACTGATGGGAGCCAGAAAGTTGCAGTGCACCAAACCTGTCTGCCTAAATAAAACAAAACTTCTTAAAAAGAGAGATAAAAGGAATGCTGGAGCTTGTATTTCAGGTCCATGTGCAGGCAATGAATGCAAGCTTTTAAGTTTTGTAACCATCTCAATACTGAAGGGTATGTTAAATATTTTGCATAGATCTACTTCATAAGTTTTTTGTCCTGGATGCTTTGTGGGCTTATGAAAAAAAATGTTCCTCTTAAATAAGAAACCAAATCAGATTGATATAACAAAGAAAGCTTTTATTTTCTTTGTTGTACATGTACAAACTAATAGTGATCACTAGGCCCCTTGTTAAAGAACTGAAAGTCTGGAGCAAATCAAGGCTTATAGATTATATGTTGGATTTATTAGATAATAGCAAAAGGGATATCAATATGACCCCTGCACTGGAATGCTTTTGATAAACTATTGGAATGATAATTCTATTTTTTATAGTGGAGTCCTATCCTTTTAGGTAATTTCAGTATATACAAAAAGTTGTATATACTAGAATATATAACTAGAAGTCAATGGTCGGCAACCTCGTGGGCATCCAAAATAGATGGCAAGGAACACATCAACAAAGATGCAAGCTGTGGGCCTGTGCCCTGGAGACGCCTAACGGCTGACGGTGCAAAGTGGTGTTGAATGATCTGAATAGTGGACCCTGCACCTGCGGGAATCCTCTAGGAAAAGAAGAGTATATATAAAAAGTTGTATCCATATTGTTTCATGCATTCTACTTGTTCTGAGGGAAACTGGTTTCTTGTTAACCTGTCTGCATTCTGAGGTTGAGTATTTTCTCACATTTCATTATTAAACTAGGTATCATCACATTATACTGTGGGTGTTAACTAATTTAGTAATAAAATACATGCGAGAAAACCAAGCTCAAAGAGCACCAAAAATCCTACCTCGCAACCACACTTTGTGAACTGAATGCTGAGGCACAACCAGTTCTTTAGCTACATGGAGACCCAGTAAATATTAACAGCAAAAGTTTGCTGGTTACAATTTATATTTTCTCTTTCACACATGCACACATACACTCCTCCACGCCCACCTCAGCTAGGCTATAGGTAATATTATTGAGGGTATGGCATTTGTCAAGGAAATCTACACTTGCTAGACACAATGCAGTCCTGACAGCCTAGAATTCTAGTTCATTCTGTTACGTGCCTATCCTTGGTGCACCACGGGGGACGAACTAGTTTTACCCCAGCTGACGAGCGCTCCTGGCTAGTCTTCCCTCACCCCGCATCATGTCGCAATGCCTTGCGCTCAGGCAGACTCCAGCACCAACCTCTACTCTCAGCACACACCAACAGAGCGAGTTGTTTTCCACTAAAGTGCTACCCGTTTATCTACTCTCAACATTGTATGCTTTTGAACTGGGTGGCAGCAGCTAGGGATCAGGTGACCGGAGCTCACTCTGTCTCGTAGAGCTGGGCTCGAACTGCCAGAATGCAGACCATTTTTGGCTGGCAGTTCCTGTATCATTAAACCTCTGCAGTATGTGTTCCCAGCTAGTAAGTACAAGGAAGATGGATGGAAACCACCAAATCTGGTGGACTCAAAAGGTGGGTGGGCTTCAGAGCCTCTTATTCACCAAAGTTCTTATTTTGTTGATCCTCAAGTCTGGCAGCAACTCTTGCATTATTGATTTTCAAGTCTAGTAGCTGTCGATGGGATTTGGGGAGACATTTCCCATGTTTCAGGCCCAACTTCTTTTGTCTGGTTTAGGTGATATGTTTCCTTTGTTGCCTTAATGACTTAGTTCGTTCCTATCTATCTCCCTTATCTTTCTCCCCAAAAGGATCTTTTAGAAAATATTCCTGGGTTTTGTCCACCGTGTTTATGTGCCTGCTTCATTTTAGATAATCTGGAATGTCACTACTAATACATAGTTCAAAGGATAAACGTCTGGGCCATTTCTAGAACAACCAGATTGGTATTGTCTGGAAGAAAAATGAAAGCTTTTGTTCCTACTAAATTGTTATCCATGTTGAAGCAAGTGGTCGCAGCTGTATAGTACATTTTTGTTTGGGATGAATATCTCACACACCAGGCTGTTTGAAGAATTCATTGATTTATCTCTTAAAGGAAAATATCACAATTGCTGCGCCAGTGTGATTTATATACATCGAATCTGCACTTATGGAGTAACCTATCAGGAAGGAATTTGAAAAGAAACAATGCCACTGCTTTATGGAATGCGCGCATAAAACATAATATAACTCCTAAAACAGTGGTCCTATTTTTTAGACTTGTGTGGAAGCCTGGGAAAAAAATGAACAAAGTGGTGCTGAGCCCATATAAAATTTGAACCACTTCTTTCAAAAACGTTTTGTGTGGCTCTATTCATTGTAATCAGAAGTTAGCAAGAGTTTTAGGAGCTTCCTGAGAACCTGAATCTAGTAACACTTAGATTTCCTAACTCTTGTCAGTTTGGCTGCAATGACTTGCTGGATTTACCACAGGTAATGTAACTATTCCAGCAAAAGAAATGGCTTTTAAAGCTGAAAACATTTATTGTGCTTCATACGTTGTTTGGTGGAGGTGCGATAGCTCAGTGTCTTAAGATGCCAGAGAAGGTCTGTGCTCCAGTGGTTTTGAGTCCTACCCCTCTATGATGGAATGAGCTCCCGCCACTTGCCACAGCTCCTGCCAGCCTAGCAGTTTGAAAGCATGCAAATGCGAGTAGATAAATAGGTACCACTGGTGGGAAGTAACAGTGCTGTGTTTTGCTGTATACTCTGCACTACAGCTACAGTGTGACACAGAAACGTCTTCGGACAGTGCTAGTTCAATGGCCTAGAAACAGAGATCAACACCGCTTCCTACAGTCAGCTATGATGAGCAGCATAAAATTAGCTGGGACTCCTTTATCTTTATATGTTGCTTTGAGTATTGAACATAATATTTGTGTTACTGTTTTCCTAAATAAAATCAGTAGGATGTTTTTGAAGTATAAGATGTGACTTTTTTGTTAAACAGAAAGCTCCTTTTCATTAATTTAGTTAGTTGAAGTTGACCTCACACTCAGCATTTGATGCTGCTTTGCAAATTAATACTGCCTGTAACAAATGTAATTTCTCAAGAGAGTGACACTAATTTAAAATCCAACTTGTTTAGTGTCAAGTTACCACACAGAAAGTGTTAGAAATTAAGACTTCACAGGAAATTATTGTATGAAGATACTGCTTGCTTACTTTGCCCAGAATAGAAGTGATTCCTAAAGCAAGAAGTGGCTTTGAATGGTTGTGTGGATTTTGCTTAATAGGAAAGCAATTGAATAGCATTTAATAACGCCTATAAAAAGATAAAGGTTCCCCTCGCATATATGTGCTTGTGTTCCCAACTCTAAGGGGCAGTGCTCATCTCCATTTCAAAGCTGAAGAGCCAGCGCTGTCCGAAGATATCTCCGTGGTCATGTGGCCGGCAGGACTAAATGCCAAAGGTGCATGGAACGCTGTTACCTTCCCACCAAGGGTGGTCCCTAGTTCTCTACTTGCATTTTTGCATGCTTTCGAATTGCTAGGTTGGCAGAAGCTGGGACAAGTAACGGGAGCTCACTCGGTTACGTGGCACTAGGGATTCGAACCGACCTTTCTGATCGACAATCTCAGCATCTTAGCCACTGAGCCACCATGTTCCCCTAATAATGCCTATAAACAGATACAAAAATGTAACCTAATATGTAATGTTCTTTGGTAGTTCAGTGTTTCTACATAAAGTCTCTATTTCAATATTGATATTTCCACTATCAACTTCTAATTTTATAATGAACTTTCAATAGTTTTTAACTTACAAACAAAATTGTTATAACAGTTTTGGTGGAGAAGCAAGATCTAAATATAAATCAGTCAATCAATAGACAGGCATATTTGTTTTAGACTTGCACATATTATCTTTAGCTACATAGTATAGTGTTAAATCATTTTAGTAATGACTCTAATTAGTTTTATTCAACTGTTGTTGTGCCCTTTTAATTGTTTCGGCAATTTTGCTGTTAAGGATGCCTTTACTTAAATGAAAACCAACATTAGATTCTCAACACTTCCACCATGCTTAATTAATACTCCCAAATTATTTGCTTTTCTAGTTTATTTCATGATATCAGAGCTGTTTGCAGTACTTTGAAAAGTTCCATCAGAGATTTATCATCTTTGTTGTTGTTGTTAGTTGCGAAGTAGTGTCTGACCCATTGTGACCCCCTGGACAACGTTCCTCCAGGCCTTCCTATCCTCTACCATCCTCTGGAGTACATTTAAGCTCATGCCTACTGCTTCGGTGACTCCATGTAGCCATTTCATTCTCTGTCGTCCCATTCTTCTTTTGCCCTCAATTGTTCCCAGCATTAGGCTCTTGTCCAGTGAGTCCTTCCTTCTCATTAGGTGGCCAAAGTATTTGAGTTTCATCTTCAGGATCTGGCCTTCTAAAGAGCAGGCAGGGTTGATCTACTCTAGGACTGACTGGTTTCATCGCCTTGCAATCCAAGGGACTCTCAGGAGTCTTCTCCAGCACCATAGTTCAAAGGCCTCAATTCTTTGGTGCTCAGCCTTTCTTATGGTCCAACTTTCACAACCATACATTGCAACTGGGAAAACCATAGCCTCCCTTGACTATACATACGTTTGTTGGCAGGGTGATTTGTTTGTGCTAATGAAACTTGCTTTATATTAGCAACAGCCCCCTGCTCAAATATATGTAAATTATGAAGGACAATCCAAGTACCTATGCAATTTATTAAATCATATAATTTGAAAAAGTGGTATGATTTGTGCCATACCAGAAGATCATTTATCTCCAACTGAAATCAATGGGAAGCAATTTATTATGGCCTATAAGAAACATAGAATATGTTTATCCTTAAAAAGACTTTTCTGCTCCAAAAGGAACAAACAAATGCAACTTATTTTCTTCCATATTTTAGATATGGAGCCAAACCTTTGCCCGCAGTGTAAATATCTTCAAATTTGGCTCTCTCATAAGAGTTGCTGGTTCAAAAAGAAAAAAGTGGATCTTTTCCTCAAATAGCAAAAGCAAGTTATTTGCTGCAAAATGCCATTTTCACCTCTTGACCACTAGATGGCAAGCGAAGTGTTTGGAAACTCTTTCAGACCAGCAACTGGTGGAAAACAGCTGGGGTGGGAAAATTCCTTTGACTTTTTAAAAAACGTTGTTCTTGAAAACACGGGGGGGGGAGAGAGAGTAAGAGAGAGAGAGATTTAGACGAATAATATCTCAGTGAGGCAACAGCAGCAATTTAAAAAAAAATGGCTTTGTAAGACCAACATCATGCTAATTGTACATAAGTAGGCATGTTTTTTTTCTACAAACCTGTGCCAATTTCCCTACACATGGCTTGTATCAGTAAAATATATAAAACCAAAAACTTGACAAAACAAGTAATGCAAATTTGGATCAAAGCAGAACATTGCATAAACATGGAAAACAGTCATATCAAAATTCAACTAGGAAATGGACACCAAAGCCAAATATAGAAGAAAGGACCTGTAATGGGAGATTATCCTGTAGATCTTGCCAATGTTTACACATTGATGGTACTGACACAAGGATGTGCCTTGATCAGTTGGACTAATGAGGTATTGAAATGCCTCTTTGAACTGATACACAGGCCACCTTTCCCAGGATGGCTGGGGACTTAATGTTCTTCTAATAATCTTCTGTAAGAAAGCTATCCTCAGAGCGTCGTGTTAGTATATTCTCATCCACTGATTCTGCCAATCATCAGTCTGGTGATCAATCTGGCTGTTTCAAGATGGGCATGGCCCAGTATTCAACCAGATGTTCAATGAATTCAAGGTATTCTTTGAAAAAAAATGCAGTCTTCGATCACAGTGTTTTCTGAAACAAGAAAGTCATCCAGTGCTTTCTCCTTGGCTTGACTTCTTATTGAGATTAAAGTTTTTTTTTTAGTCTGCTTATAGAGGGAGAGTGCTAGCATTCTAGCACTGCTTCTTGGAGGTAAATGTGTGGCAGTCTTTGCAACTATTGGTAGATTCTCTCCTTTTTCCTTTATCTTTCTCACACATTGCATTTGTCAATCTCTGTCCAAATTGTATCATCCAAACTGAGTAAGTTAACTCTTCCTTACTTGTCTATGGAGATTCTCAGTCATCCAGGACATGGTTGTCCCAGAGATGCTCTTTCAAGAGGCACCTGGACTTTCTGGTTTTTCTTTGAAGACGGTTCGCTTCTCATCCCAGAAGCTTCTTCAGCTCATTGACGTTTGAAGTGGTATTGCTTACACAGGTTCAATGGACTTGTTGAGACTGGACTGCCATTGCCCTTCAGACACTCACCATGCCTAATTTTCTTTCCAACATTACTGCCTCCCCACACACATATAAAGCTATGTGTTCATATAGTTTTAAGGTAAGGCAGCACTATTGCAGGTGTCTTCCTCCCAGCTTAAGCTATTTCTCCCTATTGGTCATACCAATCTTTCCCAACTTGGTAGCTTTCAGATGTGTAGCCTTTCAGTTCCCAGATGTCCAGTACTTAAGGAGCTGGAAGCCCAACACATCTGGAAGTGGTATGAATAGGACAGCTTGATTTAGGCTATTTCCCTATTATATGTTGGTAGGACCAAATTAAAACTGTGGCACTCTTGGTGTGTGGTAAAGGAGTCTAAGGAATCTCCACACCTCACTCCATAAATAAAGGACCTGTTTACAATCTCAAGTACTACACCTTAAGCTTCTTACTGCTTCTTACTGTGTCCTTCCTTCAACTGTGATCCTAGAGTAGGTCATATCCATCCCCTTCTTAAGCAGAGACTCAACCATACTTTCTTAGCATGCCATGAAAGTTTTAATTCATGCCATAGCCACAGCCTTTGAGACACACCCCATCTTTCCTTGAGAGTGCTATATAAAAACGCAGGTGAGCAGGTGGGTACAGCAGCTAGGAAAATAAAATCTGAAGCTTTGTTTTTTAAAGAAGCTGACTACCTTGATATCTGCTGAGACATCTGTAATATGTTTCCAAAAGACTATGAATGAGATGCTCAAACGTGCTCTTTAGTCTAAAAGACACAAATGTATATCCCACACATATATTACACAAAGATATATAATATATATATATATATATATATATATATATATATAACACACACACACACACACACACACACACACACACACACACTTCCAATAGAGGATGAAGTTTGATTTAAATACAACTAGTATGATTGGTCGGTCATAGTTTTCATTGAGACCTGCAATGAATCAGAATCCATGGGCAAATGGGTAGATGTGTGGGTGTGGGGAAGTGAGGATGTGAGGTCGGATTCATTTCTTGTGAAAAAGTACATGTATTGCTCTAAATAAGTGCAAGTGTGTTTGCCACTCCCCCCCCTTTTTTTTTTTACAAATAGAAAACCTTAGTCTAAAATGACAGCAAGAAGCCCAAATCAGGGATTTGAATCCAGGTTTATCAAAATATTATCCACTCACTGTATAACACTGAGTGTTAGTTGTATTATCAGTTCCACTGGGATGCTTCCAAACAATGGCCATCATTTTGGTATACTGGTTTGAATGTTGGGCAAATGCACACTTTAAAATCTCCCTAATTTAGCTGAAAAAAACAAATAGGTTTTTTTAACATACAAGATTAGGCTCTGGATGGGAGGAGGGGCACAGGAGACAGACAAATAAATCTTAATCTGCTCCCAAGGAGTTACTCCCTTAAATAAGGGATGGATAACCTTTCCTGGCTGAGGACTGAACTTAATATTTTTAGACAGCTGACACCCACAGAGGATAGGGTCACATCATACATAAGATTGGGGCTAATTTCAGATCTCTTTTAATAAAGATATTCCTGTTAAAATGTTAGGTACCTCAAATATTGGCCAGCTCTTTTCCTTGGCCATCTCAATGAGGGGATTTCCACAAAGGATTGGGATCACAGGTTATCCAGTGCTGTACAGAAGAGCAAAACAATTTGCTGTTGTTAAAATCTGCAGGGACATGGCGATGCTTCCATAATGGGCATGCCATTATGGTGAGGGGGGACAGGGGGGGGGCAGTAGGAAAGTAGAGTAAGAAAAGTAAGTAGAGTGAGGGAGGCAGAAGAAAGGAGCTTAGACAGAGCTGGATTTCATCTGGGGCCTGCTCTTAAAAGATGACCTGATCTGAGACTTTTAATTTCCAGGACAGCTGGAAAAAAAAAATCTAGGCAGAAGCAAAGCTTCCTCTCGTGTTCAGCAAGCAAAAGGAGCTGGGATTTCCAGCTGAATTGAGATCTTCCTGAGACTGTCTCCTCTCCAGTGACAAACCGATTCTAACAGGCTCTCCATCCAAGAAGTGTCTGTTTCAGCCCAGGAGGTTCCTGGGTTTGCAGATTTTGACTTGGGCTCCAACATAGGTGAAATAAGGAGCCCCTTCACACAGCCATGTAACTTCCTTTGATTTAGTAGCTTCCTCTTAGAACAGTGAAGGGTTTTTTTTTTTTACTGCTCCTAGTTGTCCTTTGGAAAGATGGGGTGACTTCAGGACCCTGCTCAATAAATTGAAGTGTTGGGTTGTCCTCCCAACATAGCAGGGCTGACTTACTATACCTAGCCACAGAAAGAGCTCCTCTTGCATCACGGTATTTATCAAACTCTTTTCTTACTCACAATTTATAGATCATATCCAGGCAATATCAGTGTTGGCCTCATCTTGTCTCCAGCCTAGGATTTAAACTGGTCAATCCGTCTTATTCCAGAACAACTAAATTGTCCCTGCTTAAACTGATTGGGTCGTGCCAGCAGAGTGAAAACCAGAGTTCTCTCCTATCTCTTTGGAGAAGGGAAGGCCAGATCCATGCGATGTCTTGGGAAAATAATGAGCTTTCTCCCATAGATGACAGAAAAGTGTGCATTCAAGTCATCTTGATTGGCCTTTGGTCTGAAAGCATCAGCGCTCAAAGAGTGGCCAGGCATTTGACTAGCATGGAGGGTCACGGGACAGAAGCGACCACCCAGTCAACCTAATTTACGGTGGCCATTCTATTGTTGAATTGTGGCCATCTATGGTTATCAAAACTATAGCAGCATGACATTTGCGCTTCTGATTTCTGATCCCTATTTCTGCCTTGGCTGCCTCAGTTGTCAAGGCCATTGTAGCCAATTAACTTCCTAAGGTAGAGAGTGACAAAGCCTAAGCAACGTGGTCTTTGGACAGTGTTGGAATAAAGAAGGAAGGCTATTTAATACCAGCGTAGCTAAGGACAGCTTAAGCCCTCTCACTTATGGACTAAGAATGAGATGAAGGCAACCACAGGAGACACAGCAAGAAATGATCTCAGTGCTGCAGGCCATGTTTGTGCTGTAGTTAAGGACAGGGAAGGACCCAGACGCTTCCATGAATGGTGCTTTAAACCACTAGTAAGGAAAGATGTTCAAGATACACCGGCAGATTCTAAGAGGCAGGATGGAAAGAGGACAGACCTGGGGAGGAAACAACATCCTCCCTCGCCCAGCCCCTGTCCTCCTTCTTCTCGATTCTGGATTGCGAAGTGCGCTGCTACTGCAGGCAGGGCCCGGGGATAAGGGTAAACCAGACAGAGCCAAAGTTCCCGGCTAGTCCAACATCACCTTTTCACTTGGGCTGGCAAAGGTCTGGAAGGCGCCTCGCCTGTACCGCCCGCCGCATTTGGAAGGGTAGACTGCCTCTGAGCATGGACGATCGATCCGGGCAAACAGCCCTTCCCAAGAGAGCGCGCTCTCTCTCCCCACCCTTCCAACCGCCCCAGCCTCGGTTTCGCCTGTCAGCCGCCCGCTTCTCCGCACCAGAAGCCTTGGCCACGCTCGCTTTGTCCCCGAATTGCTGCGGTCGCCGTTGGCTGCCCAGGTGGAGCTCCACACCCGCCACGGGACTGGAGGGAGGCGGGGGCCGGCAGCCAGCTGGCTTCTCGATTGTCCTTCGCCTCCAGCAAGTGCAAGCAGCAGCCAGCACCTCCCTTCACTGGCCGACGATGCGCGCTCTCTCGCGCGGTGGGGAGGATCTTGAGAGAAGACAAGGGGAGGCTAAGGCGGAGAAGGCGCTGAAGCGGCGGCGGGGCAAGGCCGGTGGCCCATTCGGGTTGTCCTTGGCCGAGCAAGCCCTCGGCTCTTCCTCTTGGATGCCCTCGCCGGGAACCTGCCCGACGTCGCCGGGAACAGAGGGGGGCAGTTTTGCGCTGGCCGGAGGCTGCGCTCGATCAAGAGGAGGGAAGGGTAGCAAGGCGGGGAGTCCGCCGGGATCCGAGAGCCATCCTTGAGTGGGCTGGATCGCTAGGGCTGCTCTTTGGTCAGGGCAAGCAGCCGGATCCGAGAAAGAGACGGGAAGAATAGGCTGAGAAGGGAGGGGGGGGAGAGGCGACCGTGGGGGGGGGGCAGGCTTGTTTGCTGACGATTGGAAGTTACTGACAATCAAGCAGGACCTTTGCAGCTCCAGAGATCGAGCACGAGAGAGAGAGAGAGAGAGAGAGAGAGAGAGAGAGACACGCACACCCGCGCGCACGCACACACACACACACACACACATCCATCCCCAGACCAGGAGGAGGAGGAGAGAGTGGTGGTGGGAGGGGGGGGGAGAAGAGGAGAGCTGATGTCTAAGGGAGTCATTCGGTGGAGGCAAAGCAGGCAGGCTTTCAACTTCTCCTCACTGCTGCCGAGCGCCAAGCGAGATCGCTGGAAAGCGGCGGAGCTTCCCGGAGCAGGAGCCTGCCCATGGCCAGCCTGCGGCGGGGGATTTGACGCCGTTCCCTTGAAGCCACTTGACCAACCCCCGCCGCTCCACCTCACTCAGCGATGTCTTATTCCCCGCTCTCCGCCTGCACTTGCCTGTAAGGATAGCGGCGTTCTATCTCTCTCTCCCCCCCCCCTCAACGCTCCCGGGACGCGCGCTTGCCTGCCTGTCTGCCTGCCCTTTTTTGCTTTCTCCAAGTCTCGGTTTGGGTGGTTCGGGTCTATTGCGGCGGCTGGGGGTGGGGGGGGGTGAAAGGGCGGGGTGGGGTAGGGGGGTGCGCGGCGGTGGTTTTCCCCCGAGGAAAACAAAGCAGACTCTGACAGTCTTCCTCGCGACCGTTATAAACAAAGCCACTCGCGCGTGGGTCGAAGTTTCCCGTTTCACCTCTGATCTTTCTCTCTCTCTCTTTCTCCTTTCTCCCCAGGTGGTTACATTACCTGCTGCTCTGCATCCAAGTCCAGGTAAGCGCCTTCTTTCCCCCCTCCTCTTCCCAGCTCTGACTTTCTCTCTCTCCCCCCCCCAAAAAAAACTCTTTCCGTTCCTCTGAAGCGCCGGCGTGGATTTGGGGCATTAACCGAGGAGGCACCTTTCAGAGCTCCCGTATCAAAGTCCCGGGCGTTTTGTGTATAGTATATATATATATTGTAGCTTTGGGTTGATTCTACCATTGCCCTGCAAGTAAAATCGGCGGATAAGCCTCGGGTCCGCAAAGCGGCTCCTCTCGCTCCCCGAACTTTTTTTTCTTCTTCAACCGGAGCCGCAAAGTCTAAACCAAAGCACCTTCTGCGTTTGTAACACCCACCGAACACCCACCCCGGAGCCACTCCGCCCGGCCGCTCCTTCCCGCTGGTGGACGGCAGAGCCTCCTTAGTAGCGAGGGCTTTTTTTTGCGAAGAGAGGCCGGCTAACGAGGTGAGAAGGAAAAGTTAGCCGCCGCAAACGTTGTGCAAAGTGCGGGCAGGAGCTTCTGTTCTGGGAGCCCCGGAGAAGGGGGGGGGCAAGGGAGGGAGGAAGGGAGGGAGGGGGGGGGACGTGTGTGCGGTTGCAGTTTTGGGTCAGCTCAGCTTTGAAAGCGTCGAAGTTTGTTCCACAAAACCTGCCGGGGTGGGGAGGGAGACCGACAGTGGAATCGAATAGGGCAAGTTCTCCCCCCCCCACACACCTTCGTTTCTTAAGAGGAAACCAGCCAAGATTGCGGGAAGGACCGGCTGTGTGTGTGTGTGTGTGTGGTGTGGTGTGTGCGAGGTGGGTTGGAAAAGGAAGGAAGCTTAGAAACGCCGCGTTACTCTCCGCGTATACCTGTCGTTCGAGGTGACGGACGTGAGATGGGGAGACTCACAAATAAATGAAATGAATTAAAAAGGACGGTGGAGGAGGGTACCGTAGTTCGGTGGAGTCGATCCCATGTCTTTTTCAAGATACGATTTCGGCCGGGCTTTTTTTTCTTAAGCGTGTGTGTGTGTGTGTGAGAGAGAGAGAGAGGAGAGGAGAGAGAGAGAGAGAGAGATGGAGGGAAAAAGGGAAGGAGGGAGGGGGACTCTCCTTCTCGGTCGACGGCTGGACGAGGAGGTAAACGCAACACGTGCGAGCACAGCCCCGCCCCGCGATCGGGACGATTCCAGCGCTTTGGCAGAGCAGGTGCTTTGCGCCCCCGGAGGCCTCCCCGGCAGCCTTGCGGCGCTGCTTCCCGCGCAAGTTGCTCCGGCGCAACTCCGCCGGCCGCACCTTTCCCGGTTCGCTTCCAGCCCGACCTCCCTCCTTCGCGCCCGGAATGCACCTGTTTGCCAGGCCTTTTCCTCCTCTCTCTCTGCGGATCTTTTTTTTCTCTTCGCGTTGGGAAGGAGCTCAACCCCCGGGGAGAGGGGAGGGGGGGGGGAGAGAAATCTTGAGTCATCCGGCGACCGGAAAGCGGCGCCGTTAGCCTTTACCTTCCGGGGAAAAAAAACCAAACCAACAAACCACGATCCAGTTAGAGTAGGGAAGGGGAAGGGGGGGGAAAAGCCTCTCAACAACCCGAGAACGGGACTCTGAAGGGAAAGTGAGAGAGAGGAGGGGGGAAAAAAAGGAAAAAAAAAGCGGCAGAAAGCGACTCTCAGAGCTTGGCTGGAAACGGGTTTGCGGTTAGAAGGAGAGGCGTTTGCGCGCGGCAAATGGGCGCACTTGGCAGGGGGGGTGGAGAAAAAAATAGGAGCCCCCCCTCCCCTCTTCTCTTTTTAATTTGTGCGGTAACTGAAGTTAATCCTCCCTCCTCCCTCGCCAACTTTTATCGGACCCCTCCCCCCCTCTCGTCCACTCGTTGCTTTTAGTGAATCAGGCGGCTTCTGGCTGGTTGCCTGCAAAGCACTTGCTAAAAAATCTGATCTCTTGCTTCAGCAGGAGCCTTAAAAACTTGGGAAGTTATTGGCATTTATACAGTTGGAGCTCTCAAGCTTTCCAAAGTAATAAAGTAATGAAGGGGGGGGGGCGGACGGGGGCAGAAGGGGGAGGAGAGAGAAACTCTCTGTACTTTCCTACTATTGGAACCATACTTTATTTAGTGCTGATTATGCAACATTCCGCGCACAGGAGATCTGACAGGCGGATTTACTCTGAAGAAATGAAAAAGTCAGCCTCCTTGTCCTCTTTCCTTCTTTCTTCTCTTCCTCAGAGGGCAGGGCACTGAAAGAGGATTGGTGGGGGGGGGGGAGAGGGAGGCCCAGTTTCAAATTCTCATTGGATTTCGGTATCTCCTGGGTAGGATGGGCTGACTTTTGACCAATCCCTGCCTCTCAGTTCAATCTACTTCGCAGGGCTGCTGGGAAGCTTAACAGAAGAACAGAGTTGGAAGGGACCTTGGAGGTCTTCTAGCCCAACCCCCTGCTTAAGCAGGAAACCCTATATCGTTTCAGACAAATGGTTCTCCAATCTCTTCTTAAAAACCTACCCAGGACTTCTGGAGGCAAGTTTCTTTCCTGCCTAAGTAAAGTAAACCTTAATTTTATGAACTGCTCAAGTCTGTCAAGATTCTTCTGAATCTTGAGTCTTTCTTCCAAAGTGTTGGCAATTCTCCCCAGCTTGGTGTCATCTGCAAATTTGATGAGTTCCCTTTTTATACCCTTATGTAGTTCATTTATGAAGATCAATCATTGCAAAGCTGGAAGGAACCTTGGAAGTCTTCTAGTCCAACCCCCTGCTCAAACAGGAGACCTAGACAATTTGAGACAAGCGGCTGTCTAATCTCTTCTTAAAAACCTCCAGGGTTGAAGCACCTACATCTTCTGGAGGCAAATCGTTCCACTGATTGATTGTTCTAACTCAGAAAATCTCTCCTTAGTTCTAGGCTGGTTCTCTCCGAGTTTCCACCCATTGCTTCTTGTCCCGTGACCCGTCAAAACCGCGGTCCACTAAAGCGCGCCCGATTAAAGCGCGTACCTGACGTCATCAGCAGCGCGACAAATAAAATTAAAAATAAATTAAATTAAAATTAAAATAAAATTAAAGCAAGCCGATTCAAAAGGTAAGGGTTAGGGTTAGGGTTAAGGTTAGGGTTAGGGTTAGGGTTAGGGTTACGTTAAGCGTTAGGGTTAGGTTTAGGGTTAGGTTAAGGGTTAGCGTTAGGTTTAGGGTTAGGTTTAGGGTTAGGTTTAGGGTTAGGTTTAGGGTTAGGTTAAGGGTTAGGGTTAGGTTTAGGGTTAGGTTTGGGGGGGTTAGGTTTAGATTTACGCGTTAATTTTAAGTTTACCGCTCACAGCGTGCTGTTTTCGTCGCGCTGTGATGTCACGTACGCGCTTTCGTCGAGCGTGCTTTAGTCTACCGCGGTTTTGTGGTAGAACCTCTTGTCCTACCCTCAGGTGCTTTAGAGAAAAAGTCGAACCCCTTCTTTGTGGCAGCCCCTCAAATATTGAAACACATCTATTATGTTACCTTTAGTCCTTCTTTTCATAAATTAGGCCTATCCAACTCCTGCAACCATTCTTATATTGCCATTGGTTCCTGCAGAATAGGGGTGGGTGGGTTGTAAATAAAGCAAAGAACCAGGTGTTTTCAAGAAATAAAAAATGAAAAGAAAGCCAGGATCCCAAAGCAGCAATGACAGAGATCAAGGTTCCAGCCTGTGGCTGTTCTGTACTTCAGCCTTAGCTTAAAGAGGTGGGGGGGGGAGATAGGAGATAGAAGTCAGGTTCCTTGAACAAAAGTTGAGTGTTGAGGCAGGATCTGGGAGGTCTAATCCTTGGGAAGGACTGTATTGTCAGTCATTTGATCAAAGAAAGAAATAAGTGAGAAATGGGTTCCCTTCTTCATTCGTCTTCTGATCTTCTTGTCTTTTAATAGAGGCCTGCTATAATAGGTATTCCTTTACAAAGCCAAAACATTTTATTAGTTTTGCTCAGAAGCTTTGAGTTAGTGTGGAGTGTCTTACTGAGACGATGAAAGCACAGCCACATGGCTGCTAGTTGTGTTTTTTTTTTTTTCAGTTACCCACTTTGCAGTCTGGCCTTTCTGGATTGATTTGAGTTGGATGACTAGATTGGAGGTTGAAGGAGAGGTTGGGGTGGATTTTGAATACAATAATTGTCTTGAGAAAAGGTTAGCATTTGGTGACCTGACATGAAGACTGTGTTTAGCTTAGATTTATGTCAGGGACATTAAATTATTGCTAAAAGGCCTCTGTTGTATTAATACAGATAATTTGAGATTGTTTCCCAAAGTGTCTACATTAGTTTTATACTGGTTCCCATCAAACCATAGGAATTATGCCAGCAAAGCAAACATGTTTAAGGAAAGGGTTTTATACACTGATTGCGTGTTACTTGGTAGTTGGCTGATCCGTGGCACGACAAAACTGCGCTCCACTAAAGGGCGCCCGATTAAACCGCGTCGCTGACGTCATCAGCAGGGCGACAACAGCGACCGCTGAGAAAAAAGGGCGCTTTAAATAGCGCTTTGAAAGCAAGCTGATTCAAGTTAAGGTAAGGGTTAGGTTTAGGGTTAGGTTTAGGGTTAGGTTAGGGTTAGGTTAAGGGTTAGGGTTAGGTTAAGGGTTAGGGTTAGGGTTAGGTTAGGGTTAGGTTAGGGTTAGGGTTAGGGTTAGGGTTAGGGTTAGGTTTAGGGTTAGGTTAAGGGTTAGGTTTAGGGTTAGGTTTAGGGTTAGGTTAAGGGTTAGGTTTAGGGTTAGGTTTAGGATTAGGTTTAGGGGGTTAGGTTTAGGGGTTAATTTTAGCTTTAGCGTTCACAGCGTGCTTTTTTCGTCGCGCTGTGATGACGTCAGCTACGCGGTTTCGTCGAGCGCGCTTTAGTCGAACGCGGTTTTGTGGTGGAACCGGCTGATCAGCAGTTAACCTAATGTGTCCAGCTTCTTAAATATTTTTGCATCCATTACTTGATTCTCTCTTGATTGTAGCTAGGATTTTTCTACTTACATTGAAACACTTCAGGTAACTCCCAACATTTTGCAATGGATCTAATCCACAGCAATTTTGTCACTGCCCTCCATCCACATTGCTTGAAATGAATGAAAAGTATAATATCAGCCCTAGTAATTGCTGCCTAAGCTACCCAGAAAAAAAAAATCAAGAAATTTAGTTAATGGAGATGATGATGATGATGATTTTCTGAGTGGAAAGTAGTCTTGATTGGTATGTCCCAGCACCAGTATACTTGGGAGCTAGACGTTGTTGGGAGGAAAGAGAAGAGAACAGTTTTGAAACAGGAAGGGGGAAAAAGGGGGAAGTGAGATAGCTAGGCCAAATACAACTATTTCTGCTTGCAAAGAACGGGGATGGTGTCCTTCTTACATGAGCATTGTGGCAGTCTACTATTGTCTTTGTAACAGCAGCCAGCCCAATATTTGTAAAAGTTTCCAAAGACAGGCAGGATAGATACTGTCTGTATTCTTATATTACACTAGGCTATCATATGATTCTTTACTTAGAGCTTGATGCGTTGCATGAAGCCAATTATTCAAGTTTGTAAAGCATGGTTTTGGTTTTGTAAACCCAGCCAATTGTGGTTTATTTATTGGCCGGCTTATGCAAACAGGTGTGTAAATAGCATAATCTGTGATACCCATCAACAGCTGGCAGCTCTTAAACTATGATGTCATCATACACTAATCTTAAGATGCCACTGAGTTTACATTTCCATTATCTGAAATGGCTCTCTGGGGGATCTCATGATCAATAACCAGAGATGAGGGAGAATGTTGTACATGCTGCACAGAGGCTTTAATTCATCTAGAGAGTTTGGTAAAGCCAAGAAGTTTTAAAGAGTATAACGCGTGCATTTTAATGAGTGCCTATTGCTCTCCGAGGAAAAACAAAAAGACCAAGAACCAGACTGCTTCATTGGTTAAGACCATACGATTGAGACTGGAAGCCCTTGGTTCAAAGGTCTGCTCAGTCATAAAAAATAATTGAGTGATCATCAACTCTCAGTTTAATTTTCCTCCTTGATTTGTTGTCATAATAAAAGATGTGTGCACTTTTGCATGCGTGTGGGCATAAAACATCCCACGACAGGAGGAGAGAAGATGAATTTGTGTCGTTTAAGAACTGGTGGCTTTTTATTGCTTCCAATAAGGGATGGCATTGAGCTAATAGCTTCATGCTGATGAAGATCTAAGGTAGGGTGTCAAACTCAAGGCCCGGGGGTTGGATCCGGCCCATGGGGTGCTTAGATCTGACCCGCAGAGCCACCCTGGAAACAGCCCATTTTCCCTGGCAGAACTTTTGGGCCACCACAGGCACCCGTGACATGAATGATTTATAGCTGGCCAATCCCATCCTCGCCTCCTGAGGTCAAACAGTGCTGATGTGGCCCTCAATGAAATTGCATTTGACACCCCTGATCTAAGGCATACACCTTACAGCATCTTTAAAAGGTCACCTATAAGACGTGGCACGACAAAACCACGCTCGTCAAAATAGCGGTGATAAAACCGCGTCGCTAAAGCCGCGACGTCATCACCGCGCGTCATCACCGCCGCGACAACAGCGCGGCGACAGAAGGGCGCTTTAAAACAGCACGGCGGCAGAAAGCCGATTTAAATTAAGGTAAGGGTTAGGATTAGGTTTAGGGGTTTGCTTTAGGGTTAGGTTTAGGGTTAGGTTTAGGGTTAGGTTTAGAGTGCTTCGGAAGGCGCGGATTTGCCCTCCGCGGTTATGTCATCGCGGTAGGGTCGCGTTTTCCTTAGCGCTTCGGACGGCGCGGATTTGCCTCCGCACTTATGTCAGCGCAGATAAGGGCTTCGCGGTTTTGTGGTGGAACCCCTATAAGAATAAGAAAGGCTAATCTTAGCCAAAAGTCTGATAATAAGCTAGATCTTTTGATTTAGATTAATTTTTCTTATCCTAGTGTCTTTCAGATATTCACAGCATTTCCTGGGTGATGGGAGTCATAATCTGATATTTTGACATATCTAGCCTGGAAAGGATTGGTTTGGCAAGAGCAAATTAAGTTACGCATATGAGGCAAAAGGATCTGCCTCTCAGCCATGGTTTTGATACCTTTTTGTGAGATTTTCACCAGTATCCAATATTCCTTTTGGCTCTGCTAATAGTCAGGTATCAAGTCAGCTAGGTCTTACTACAATCCTATTATTAGAAGTTCATGATCAGACTTTTCCCTTCCCACACTTGGCAGGCTTTTCAGCTTCGGGGGGGGGGGCACTTAGTTTATATTGGAGAGGGGGGAGACATTTTTCTGCTTGCCACCTTAATGGATTGGGTGAAGTCCAGCGGATCCCATCCAACAAAATGCAGTGGTTAAATGCAGCACTGCAGGCTACTTCAGCTGACTGCAGTTCTGCAGTTCGGCTGTTCAAATCTCACAGGCTCAGGGTTGACTCAGCCTTCCATCCTTCCGAGGTGGGTAAAATGAGGACCCGGATTGTTGTTGGGGGCAATATGCTGACTCTGTAAACCGCTTAGAGAGGGCTGAAAGCCCTATGAAGCGGTATATAAGTCTAACTGCTATTGCTATTGCTAATCACTGGAATAGAATCCTCTTTATCTCTTAAGAGTCTTCTGCATGCCCCCTCGAGGAGAAGGCTGAGGAACCCTTGAAAACAAATTTGAAGGAGTTAGAAATAAAGGGTGTTTGATATACCCTGGTGCTCCTCCTCCTTTGGCCTGTTGCAGAGTTGAAGAGTGCTGCAAAGTTTGGTGGTCAAGTGGCCAAGAAATTTAATTTGTTTCTGTTGGCTAAAATTACTCTAACATTTGGTGATCCAGCAGTAACGCTATGTTGCCAGTACTATTAATGATCTGCTGGACTTGGGAAATTTAAGCACCTAGATTTTTCTTTTCTTCTTTAAATGAATGTTTCCATCGGTCCATGGAAGCTTGGAAGTAAAAGCCAAATTTATGGAAATGTCTTTTGGGGCTAGTTTGAGAACAAACAGTAATACTTGACTTGGCAGTAGGGAGGCTCAGCTGAAATAAGGTGATGAGTGGGGTCACCACGTTTTATGAGTGCGGTGGAAAGATTAAAGAAGGCACAGAACTGAAGGAAAATGCAAAGCCTTCAATATGCGAGATAACTGCATGGTTGGAATAGGCACATGCAGAGAATTATCTTGGAGCTGTTTCCCTTTCTTAATTTTTTGGACTTACACTGTGCTTGTGAGTTCCAATGTCTCCAATCCATAAGGGCACCTGTAGTAATAAGAGAGTGCAGTGATCCTGCTGCCATGGTTTTATGCAGATCGAGAGAAACTCTATTTCTATTATGACTGTCGGGGGTGGACCCACTGTTGCTAAGTTCTAACTGAACTTGCTTCTTTGCTGTTTGCTGTTCCCAAGAATCAGGAGGATTGCAGACCGTGTGCCGTGTGAAGGCCTTGATTTGTCAACCCTCTGGATGCAGGTCTTGGGAAGGTACCATGAGCAACTTGAATGTTCGGGCAATGGAGCAATTAAAAACAGTGCCTGCACATCCAAGCCCCTTTAATGACTTTGAACAGCTGCATGCTGGACAGAGCTGAGTATGAGTGAGCACAGGTCGTTTTTGGCTTTGTCGACCCTTTGGGACTCCTGAATGTCAGGATCGGCCAAAGTCATCTTTTGTGAAGTCATTTGAACTGTTTACAAGAGCCAAGAGCTATTTCCAGATATACACAACAGGCGATTGTTCTGTAGGGGATAAAGTTATGCTGTTGTCTGAAAGAAAAAGCAGAGGAACCCCAAGTTTTGAAAAAAAAAGAATCTGAGTGATAGGATGCTGTGAGAGGCCATTGCTTTTGCTGGACATGTTTCTGGCCTAGTTGCATTTGATGCATGCCAAAATTTCCAGCCATTAGCAGCAGAGACTCTGTGGATGTGCCTGTGTGTGGGCCATGGATGTATAAACACCTGTGTACTCATGATCTTGCTCCTCATATTAGTACTTCTGAGAAGTTTGGGTCCCCATTCAACTAAATGTGGAGAACCTTCATTGTTTCCTTTGCAGTCACAGCAAGTAGAAGAGCACTGAGGGGTTCATATGCAGCATTTCATTACAGTGATAAAAAAACCCCACAATAATTCTTGTGTTGCAGCCTCAGAATACCAGCTATATTTCTTACACTCTATTTTGGGCAGTACTCACTTTTATATCAGGAAAGATTCATTAGGAAGACAATTGAATGTGTTCAGCAGAACTAGTTTTCTAGCTTTCCCTTGAGCCTGGAAAAGTAATTACATATTGGCAGAATTTAAAACACTAATGAGGAAATGCAGTGAGACAAGCAAAAAGAAACCACAATCCATTACACAAATTAAATACTTTAGGTTACTGCAGTTAAAGTTACTGCACGGTAATAATTATTCTTTTCTTCTCTGTTATTGGTTATCAGAGTCAGTTGTATTACACCTATCAGTGGTAACATTTTGGTGTTCTCTTACTATTGGGGCATGTATTTAACCGGGGCAGTTCTATGCATATCTACTGAAGAAGTGAACCTCACTGAATCCTGGACGTGCTATCATTGTTGGTATGGATGAAGTAGATGCGTCAATAGATGCACAGCTGCTAAACCAGTGTAGGCAACTGGCCTGATAGAGTTCAATAGGGACCAAGCATTGAATGGAACAGAGTCCATTAATGTAATATTAAATCTTCCCCTTGCATATATCTTTATACGGTGGCTGGCTTCTGAACATAATTCAAAATGTTGCTGTTTACCTTTGAAACCCTTACATAGCTTAGGAGCATCTGATTATTTAAAAGAACGTCTTCTGGATGGAATTTCCTCAGCCCCGCTACAAAAAAACCCTGTTTCTTGAGCCCATCTCAGTTGCTGTTGGATGAGATCAGAGCCCTTGCTTTGCATGATCTGTGACTGCGCAAATAGGAATTAAAGTGAAATCAACATTGCCGGAAAAAAAAATATGTAGCCTTCACGGAGAACAGCGAGTGAGTTCACTCCCACAGGTATTGGTCCCTAAATCATGAAAATAATGCTCAAATTTGCAGGTTAGAAAATGAAAAAGGCACCAGATCCTAATAGGGATTCTTTAAAAAAACAACAACATAAAACGTTGTATTTGTTTCTGAGAGTGAGATAAACATGTTATAGCCAACAGCCTAAGCAATGGCATTTTATGTTGAATCAGTTGCCATCCACATGAATTTGGATTCAAATTCAGACTTGCAACTTATTATTTCTTTCCTTTCCTCGATAATAACTTAAATTGCTTTTTCATTTAGAGAATAGCCACAACAATTTGGGGGTGTTGGAAATGTTTGGATAGTTCAAAGATTTAAGGATTGAGTATTTAATAGGCCAACCATCTAAGAACAAGCAATACATCCAAGATAATGGAATAGGAGCCCACTTCCCAATTCATTTCAGCATTTAAAGATGTAACAGCTTACTCCTGATCTCGTTTAGAAGTACTCTATGTCTTCAGGTTCTGAAGGGAGATGACCAGCCTTGAAGACAGTACTGACAAAATATGTAAGGTCTTGTTGCATGATAATCTTTAATAAAAGAAATTGGTTAATTTTTTTTAAAAAAATTCCATTCTATTAGGAATTTTAGCTTGTATCAACAGAATATTTTGGTCATGAGTTTTAATTTGTACAGTATTGTGATTAAGAACGATGATTGGATTTACCCAACTGAGAGAGGGTGATTCTGGTAAAGTTTTCAATGAGATTTTTTTCTTTGTTTTGCTCTTTTCATGGAATCTTATAAGGAACGACCCCAAGCTTTGGGCACCAGGGACCTGTGGAGAGGGTTTTTCATGAACCGGGTGGAGACTGGTTCTCGTGCTGACTTGCCTGCATCCCACGGAGGGGTCTTGCTTGTTTGTGCAGCCCCGGTTCTGGCATGCTGTGGACGGTGCTGATCCATGGTCCAGATGTCTTCCAGGTGTATTTTTTTCCCTTCCCTCGCCCTCAACCTGTCTCTTTTCTTTCCTTGTGCGCTGGCAGCCATTCATATGGAAGAACTGAAAGTTGTTTGGAAGAATTTATCCTTTTAAGAAGTCCTTCTAAAAAAGGTTCTTAAAACAATGGCTACAGATTCACTAAATTGTCCTGTTTGGCACAGTATACAATCATGCAACTGCATTAATATATTAGACCAGTACTGAAATTAATGGAAAATAATAGAGATACATCATAGGAATAACTTACAAATGTTTTTCCCAATTTATAGCAAAAGTAAAGATAGCTTTTCCACAAGTAGCACATAAAATCAGTAGGTTCATAAGGAACTGCTTCATTTCCTAACCCACCTACAGGTGTCGGTCTTCTAATAACGGCAAATACTTTGGTGATTCCAAAGATCCCAGAAGCCAAGGCAACAACCTTCCCTGAGAGCACCCAAATGCTCAGTGAATGGATTAGGTAAACACAAAGCTACGAACATGCATGGCATGACAAAACCGCGGTCCACTAAAGCATGCCTGATTAAAGCGCATACCTGACGTCAGCAGCGTGACAACTACGACCGCGGAGAAAAAAGGGCACTTTAAAAAGAGCTTTTAAAGCAAGCCAATTCACGTAAAGGTAAGGGTTAGGGTTAGGGTTAGGGTTAGGGTTAGGTTAAGGGTTAGGGTTAGGTTTAGGGTTAGGTTTAGGGTTACGTTAAGCGTTAGGGTTAGGTTTAGGGTTAGGTTAAGGGTTAGCGTTAGGTTTAGCGTTAGGTTAAGGGTTAGGTTTAGAGTTAGGTTTAGGGTTAGGTTAAGGGTTAGGTTTAGAGTTAGGTTTAGGGTTAGGTTTAGGGTTAGGTTAAGGGTTAGGTTTAGGGTTAGGTTTAGGGTTAGGTTTGGGGGGGGTTAGGGTAAGGTTTTCGCGTTAATTTTAACTTTTCCGCTCACAGCGTGATGTTTTTGTTGCGCTGTGATGACGTCAGGTACGCGCTTTCATCGAGCGCGCTTTAGTCTACCGCGGTTTTGTGGTGGAACCACGAACATGGATAATTCTGGTGCAGCTATGGTAGGGGTCAGCAACCCACGGCCCTGGAGCCCCATGGGGTTCTTTCTTTCCCTCTGCTGCAGCTCCCTGTCGCTCAAAATATGCGTCACAACCACCAATATGTGATATCCGCTGGCACGTGATGTATTGAACTTTTTGACCCCCTCAGTAGACCAACCATGGATAAATCCAAGAAAAGTTTCAGAAGAAAACAGAACATTTAATTCAACTGCATAGGCTAGTCCTGTGACCGTTCAGGAAATAGTCGGGCACAGGAAGGGGTTTTTTATTTTTTTTATTTTTTATGGTTCAAAAGTTTTATTTCTTTTAAAACAAACATTTCATCATTCCTCAATCAGTAAACATCGAAGTACAATTTTTTGTAGGTCAAGATAGTTCTAGTTTCTAGCCTAATGTATGCCCCCTCCCTCCCTCCACCCCCCAACCCCCTCCTCATTCCCCCCCCCCCGACTTCCCAGAACCCGTACACGGTATGGATTTTTAACAAACACAGTCTAAAATCTATTGAGAAAAAAGAAATAAAGAAATTAATGACATTCTACATTGACCTTAGCTTCTTCTTACTGAACTAACTTTAAACAATTTAAATCATTTCTGATCTTAAGCATAGGCTAACTGGAATTTCTTGGTCCCGTATTTATTTTGTATATAGTCAATCCATTTTTCCAGTCTCGTTTATATCTCTCATTTGAATGATCTTTAGATATGCCGATATTTTAGCCATCTCAGCTAAATTTGTGACTTTCAATGTCCATTCTTGAGTTGTGGGCAAGTCTTCCTTCTTCCAGTCTTGCTGCCGTTATTAAGTGCAGAATCAAGTTAGTCTCTACCACTGTAAAGTCAGTACATATACCTAGTAAAAATAACTGAGGAGTAAACTTTATCCTTCTTTTAAAGATATTTTGTATAATCCACCATATTTTTATCCAGAATGCCTTAACCTTTTGGCAGGTCCACCATATATGATAATATGTAGCATCGAGAGAGGAAGGGTTTTGTGGCTCCCGGTGATTTCTTTTCTGTGGGAAACAGGTCCAAATGGCTCTTTTGAGTGTTTAAGGTTGCCAACCCCTGGGCTATGGGATGAAATCTAGCCCAGAACAAGTTTTGTTAGTCAATGGTCATTACCTTTGAATTGCTGAGAAGAAAAGGCATGGGGACTGAAGGTTTTATTAACAGCAATTGCAGTAGAAAGCGGGTGCCTTTCTGTTCCTAAGGATAAGCCGCTGAAGTCTAATGTAGCCGGTGGGATAGTCCTCAGACTTGCTTTGTTCTTGCTGTGTAGCCTGGACATTCCCCCTCCCAGCCTTGCCCTTGTCTTCAGGAGACTCTGTCCTCTCTTGCCGTGAACTTCTCTTGCCGTGCCGCTCCTAAATCCCAATGCCAGACTGCCACCACGTTGATTAGTGGCAGCAGCCATAAAGGCCTATTGTGTGCTCATTTGTTCCACCGTAAGCCCATGTGTGATGAATATTGTTCGGGGCTCCTAGTTGGCCAGGTGCAACCACCCAAATTCGCGGGGGCTGCTGTAGCCTACCTGATGGGCTCTCTCTCCCTCCACAGAGGCAGGAGACTGGACATCTAAAGAAATGGCCGGCTGTCTGAAGCCGCCCAACAATTTCCTTATTGGCATTCAAAGGCATCACCTTAGGATGGAGAGCAACATAAAAGGAAAGAGGAAGGGCCCAGCTTAGGCTGTCATGGTCTGAGTATTTTTCTTTGTCAGAGGGCCTTCCACTGATCAGAGTCTGGGTGGAGGTGGGAGGTCTGGGAAAAGGCTGCCTACTTTTCTTCCTTGTTCAGGAAGGAGGGTCCCAATTTTCAGGACTCCAGAAGCAAATCCCACTTTGGCTTTTATTATCACAGCGGTTTCCCCCCACTTTCCCACACTTCCTCCCCCCATACATTAAAAATGTTCTTTTGTGGCTGGGCAAGGCCTCTCCACAATGAAAATCTCAGACAAGACTCTGTTCAGGAATATCAAACCAAAGGGAGAAAAAAATTAGAGATCAAGGAAGGAGGAAACAAAGTGAAACCAAATTATGGTTTATTGGTTCATTTGTCGAGTGAATGAATGAATAGATAAATCCACAGACTTTTCACCTCTCAGTTTGGTTCAGAGATTTCAAAAGGAAAGCATTAAAGCCTCTGTGTAAAAAAATATAATAAGGAAAGAAAAACCTTTCAGAAGAATGGGATGTATTATCTTTACATTAAGATTTCTGATGACTAAAATGAAAATACAAGGAAGCCATAGGATATTCAGTATTCCTTCATCATTATTAAACAGTTACATTTGCTTCATTTGTTCACCAGAAACAATTGATTAGAGAAACTCAAACTCAGCAAAAAATAATAAACAGCTTTGTAGTTTCCTGAAAGCCTAATGTATGGATATGGCATAATACATTTTCTTGAACTCCAGTCCACTTCGTCGAATATACTTAAAACAAACATTTTGAAGATTTAGAATAACACAGTTTTGGGGGGAAGGAAAAAAGCATCTGTTAGCATTATAATAAACAGCCTCCTGACTTATATGGCAGAAAAAGCCAGATTCTATGCCTACAAATAAACGTGCAGAAAGCAATCTTCTTCATTATGCCACTTTATTGGGGTGAATGGGAATTTGTGAGACAGAGGTGAGGAGATCAGCCATGAAGTGAGCAGATACAAAAAAACAGAGCCAAAATTCCCTGTGTGCAACCGTGCATTCCTACTTGCATACAAAAAAGAGTGGAGGCCATGTCCCTCCCTTTCCCTCCAGCGAGGTAAGACACTTACACAGAATTCCCCAATTCCCCCAACAAATGGGTGTTCTGGTAAAACAAGGATCATGGAAGAAAAAATCAACCCCAAACCCTGTATGTTTAGAAGTCCCCATTCTCTCCTTTAGATCCCCAATCTCTCCTTTAGCATAACTCATTGAACCATGGGGCTGCTCCATAGAATCACCAAGGTCATCTTTCCTACTGCATCATTTGCCAATGAGGCAAAAAGGTTGGCGTGACTCTTCAGCAGCATCCATTCCATCCTTATGTACATGCTAGGGAAGGGGTTTCCTAATTAGCTAGAGCCATTAGCCAAACAGAAAAGGTAATTGATGGCTGCTACACTCCTGGAACAGAAAAGCAGGGGTTGGGGTGAGTGGAAGTACAGCCCCTGACACCTCCTGATTCACTTTTTGAAGATGAATCTTACCTTGCTTCATTGTATTTTTGTTGATTTTAACCTTATGAGTGTTGCTTTGCAATTTTCTCCCTCCACTCTCCGAACGCATTCTTCCCTGGACAATGGTGATGAGCTAGGATTCCCTTTCTCCTGCCCAGACCTTCTTACTTTAAGAAAGAAGGAGGCTTCTAAAAGGCAAGACCATGTCAAAATTGACCTTTACCTGCCATAAAGTAGACTTTGGAAATAAATGTCATACCCTTTCACCCCTGGGTGGGATTCCCCATTCATTTGAATAGAAGGGGGCAGCGCTCTTTGGCATAATGAGTGCTATTCTCTGTGGTGGAAGCTGTGCTAGTTCAACAAATAAAAAGGATCAGGGGATTTCATTACATCCTAAAGTGATTTGTAGCATCTTGAATGAGGTGGGATCCATCAATCTGTTGGCAGCGTGCTCAGTCTAAAGGACAGAAAATTATTTTAGTTAATGGCCCAAACTGTAACAATATAAAAGTCTAAGAAAACTGTTAACACTCATATTTACAACATGCGTTCATTAGATCTACATCCTGATTTTCTTCCAAAGCTCAAAGTGGCATAAATAACATCCGTACTTATATATTTCTCCAATACAACAGCTATGGGGTACACTGGCTTGAGACAGAGTAAGTAACTCTAGTTTATTGTCTAGTAAGCTTCTATGTCCAAGGGTAGACTAGAACTTGCCTCCCCGTAGGAACACTCCCAAAACCCTAATCCAGTGTTTCTCAACCTTAGCAACTAGTGTGGATTTCAACTTTCAGAAATCCTTAGCCAGAGCTAGCTGGTGAATTTTGGAACTGCCCTAATCACTACACCACATTAAGGAAACACTACAATCAACCTCATTGAACCCAGGGGTGTCAAACCTGTGCTGTCACATTGTCATGTGATGTATTGTGACTCCCCCCCTTCACTTAACCGGGGGTGGGCATGGCCAGTGTGTGACTCATCTGGCCCATGGACCGCGAGTTTGACACCCCTGATTTAGCCTATAATAAGCCAGATCTCAGTGTAGTTACAAAGAAACAAGTGTGGATACTTTGCATTGCAATGGCTAGAGATAGGATTAACAGGAAAAACTAGAAAATATAGGAAATATAAAGACTTCCAAACAGAGGTCAAGAGAGTGTGGAAAAAGAAAGTGGTGCCAATAGTGGTCAGTGCATTTGGTGTCATACCAAAAAATCTGAAAAACCACTTGGACACAATAGGAATAGGCAGAATCTCAATTCAAGACATCAATTACAAAAAGTTGTATGACTTGGAAGATTTGGAACAATAGGCAAATATTGTAGACTGGTAATTGTCTAGCTCTAAGTAACTATTTGGAAGAGTTTCCACTTCATATTAACTACTTGGCCTATTTGGGATTTTGTAAATTTGGATGATCTAGGGTAAGCAAATCTGTTCCCTCAAGGAGGGGTTGGAAGGGTTTAGTTAACTGACATGTCCTCCCTTTACATTATTATAGCTCATTGGTTTGGGAAGATTGGACAAGCTTAATATAGTAGTTTGTAAGTAAGCATTTTTAAAGAAGGAGCAGTGAATAGGATGTGGTCTTCTGTGATCCTATAATTCAGGTGTGAAAAATTGTGGTCTGACCCAACATGTCCTGACCTCCAGCATCAGTTCTGTACTCCCCTCCCTCCCCCTCCCGGTCTCAAAGTGGATGTTGCCAAAGATCCCCCATTTTTTTGCATTTTTGATTATTTCGGTATTGAATTCAGGGGTGGGATGGGGTGGTATTTAGGAGATAACATCTTCCAAATGATTAAGATGCACATTTCACCCCTTAAAACTCCTGAAACCCTTCTCCTAATGAACTCTATTTTCTTATTTTTTGGAGCATCCGCTCCTCTATATGTTGAACAAAGCCCACCAAAGTAACCAAAATTAGGCACTATTGTCCAGTACCCTGTAGGCATTTCAAAAGAAATTCAATAGAAGTAGACGGATACATTCCTAGGAAAAAAGAGAAAGGTGATACAGGTTTCCATAAAAAAGTAGAGGGAAATATGTAAATGCAACAAAGGTTAGATTGGAGGGAGAGAGGGGTAGTAGGAAGGACAGGATGGAGAGGAGAAAGGAGAGAAACAGGAAAAAGGGAAAGGCAGAAGAAGGGGGGAAGGTTAAAAAGGAGGAAGAGAAAGGAGAGAAGGGAAGGGAGAGGTGGAAAGAAGAAAGGAGAGAAGAAAGAGAAGAAAGTGGGATAGGAAGGAGAGAGGGAAGAAGGCAGGGAAGCAAGGAGGGAATGAGGGAGGGAAGGAAGGAGAGAAGGAGAGTAGATAGGAAGGAGGGAAGGAGGGAAGAAAAGGAGGGAACTCAAGAGAAGAGAATGGAAGGAGGGAAGGAGGAAAGGAGGGAGGGAAGATATGAGAGAAGGAGGGGGGGAAGAAGAGAGGAAAGGAGGAAGGGAAAAGAAAGGAGGGAAGGAAGGAGAGAAGGAGGGAGGGAAGGAAGGGGAGTGGGAAAGAAGAAACAAGGTAAGGAAAGAGGGAGGGAGGGGAGAGGATACCCAACCTTTGATGCCTATAAGGATTTTGATATTATGGGAATGTCTTGAAACACAGTCAAATGTAAAGTGAAACAGTGGATGTTGTATTGTCTTTTACCAGTTATTGGTTGTTGTATTTTTCTTTTACTAATAAAAATACTTAAAAAAAATTTTTTTGCAAATGCAAATGTAATTGTACAGATGTACATTTAGAAGTCATGAATAGATTTTACAAATGGTAATTTGTGTCAATTTTATTTCTGAATGTGCAGTTCCATGCATATTTATCTGGAAATATGCTTAATTGAACTTCATGGGTCTCACTTGGTTTAGCCTGAACAGATCAGGCTGTATTTTTCATTGTATTTTGTAGCCCATGATGCTGCGTCAAAATCTGTTTTTAAAGATGTTCTTCACCTGTGAGAGAGGCTATTATACTTCCGCTTCATTCTCAGAATGATTTACAATTGGAAGAATGTAATTTGAATGTATTGTTGAGCTGAATTTATTATTGTTAAGTGTTGGAAAGTGCTGGTGTTGACTTACATTGTACACAACGTCCCATTGTCTTGAACACTTTCTGATCTGAATAAAACAAACAAACAAAAAACAAAACAAAGAAAGACTTCCCTCGTGGTCCCCTTGTGGTGTTCAGTAGAAATTTGCAAAGCCAGGGAGGCTGCCGACACCAGGAGAGATTACTGTGAAAGACAAGTCACAACCAATGGTGGGATTCAAATAATTTAACAACCGGTTCTCTGCCCTAATGATTTCTTCCAACAACCAGTTCACCAAACTGCTCAGAAGGTTAACAACCGGTTCTCCTGAAGTGGTGCGAACTGGCTAAATCCCACCACTGATCACAACCCCCATCTCAACTTCCAACAAATGCCCCAGCGATCTCATAACTCAAAGGTGAGAACATGCACTTAACCCATGAGAATTCTGAAATCTTCTTTGAAATTGTGCTTTGAGAAAAAGAAAAAAAAATGAAATGTTTTCTTTTTCAACAGACTGAGTTAGAATAGTCAGGCACTTTGGTTAAAATCAACTTCAGAGGAGTTGTTCATTGTTTTTATTCCTCCTTTTAGATTTTTTTAAAAAACTATTTTATTAGTTTTTTAATGTTATTTTTGTATTTTATATTTCTTACATTTTAAAATCCCTTGTACCTCGCCCTCCTTCTGCTGGTTTTTTGACCACAATAAAGGTGGATTTGATTGATTTGATTTGAACTCTGGAAGGAAGCTAGCTGCTTTGAAAAAATTCACATGTTATTAGAACTTGTGCAAGCCAGAGTTTGATGAAATTCCTCAACATATTTCTTTCATGTTGGTCATTCCTTTTTATATTTAGTACATATTCGTTTATCACTTATTCATTCTTGAACCTATCTCTTCTCGCCTTTACCAAAGATACTTTTTTGAGTATCCTAGTTTTACTGCATTGAGTTTACTTCTTATTTCTCCTGATGTATCCCAAACTCATTTTCCCATACCGTAATAAAATGAGCATAAGCATGTTACTCATAGCCATTTTCGGTTCTTTGATGAATAATAATTCCTCATGACACGGCATTCATTTCCTTCCTACTAGTATTTGCACAAGTTAACATTTGCTTAATATTCAAGCTACTAAAGCAAGTGCTCCTTTCTAATAAACTCTAAGTCAGTGAGGATGTATTGAAAGTAGTGGTGGGATTCAAAAATGTTTTCTACCGGTTCTGTGGCATGGCATGGCTGGCGTGGTGTAGCTCAGTGGGCATGGCTTGGTGGACGTGGCAGGGGAAGGATACTGTAAAATCTCCATTCCCTTCCTACTCCAGGGGAAGGTTACTGCAAAATCCCCATTTCCTACCCACCCCACTAACCTGCTTTCCAGCTCCGTTCTCCTGTGCAGGGCAACAAAAGAAGACCCAGCCGATCAGCTGGGACTCGGGAGGCAGAGAATAGATGGTGGGTGGGGCCAGTCAGAGGTGGTATTTACTGGTTCTCCGAACTACCAAAAATTTCTGCTACCGGTTCTCCGGAACTGGTCAGAACCTGCTAAATACCACCTCTGATTCAAAGTATAAAGTTTGCTGTAGTTGGGAGCTGATTTCTGCAATAGGTGCCTGAAGTAGAATTGCCTTCTTTTTCAAAAGCAGGATCTGAATGGAATCCTGTATTTGAAATAAACCCCTAACTAAACATTAGCAATTGCAGTGCTGCAGAATCTTTAATGTTTGTGTTAGCCTGCCAGTTATACTGTTGGGAAATATTGCTGAAGACATACAAATTTTGGAATAGATGAGGAAAACAGGTGATAATAGGATTCTTAAACAGCAAGGGCCATTCTTCTCAGATCCTTAATTTATGAAAGATCTTCAGCAAAGATATTTTCCATACAAGCTTATCCCCTGACTATTTAAATATTCATATCTGTTCATTTGCATAGTAAGGATCACAGGGGCAACATCAGTGGCCCAGGTAGGGTTTCCATTAATATCCACATACTATCAACCTGTGTTGATTATACATGTATAAGTGCCTTTAAACACCACCAATCAGACACAGGAAGTTTCACAGGTAAAGGGGCTTTTCCACATTAAATTGTGTTTGTGTAAATCTAGTTTAATATGTTGATCTAAAAAGGATTGAGTTAGATATCTATAAATTCAGCCTCATCAGTGATCTTAAAAACAACTGGAAGCCGGATATATATTTTTACTAAAGAAAAGTATTTTTTTTCTAATGAAGTAGAATGAAACAGTAGGATTTTGTCGAATGATTCAAAGTTCTATTACTGTCCTTTATAAAATAATATATGTCTCTGAGTATTTCTCCTAGTTTGCCTTTTTAACTTAAATACTCACCATTTAAAAATAATCATCAAGAAAACAATTGCATTCATTGAGAATTCTCCTTGGTATTTCTAAAGTAAACACTGTATGAAAAGAATTCACGTAAAAAAAAAGTATGCATCAAGTATTAACTCTGGTGCGATTTGCATTAACATCGCTTTCGCTGTACTGTAAGTTATGAAGTTAGAACATAGCAATTATTTTTCCTTGGTTACATTACAACTTCAAATTCTGTCAACTGTTTAATAGGCTCATCAAATGCTGACTGGGCCTACAGCCATATCTGGTGAAATTGCTCAAGCTGTAATGCAGAAAACTTAGATCTTAAATCACTGGTGCAATCAAAGAGATAACAATATATGGAATTCCATTAGATCCAGTATCCCTCCTGTCAGCTGTCTGAGTAAATTTAATTATCTGCTGTAGGATTCTTATAAAATGAAACAGCTGCTAAAACAGAGATAGCTGTTAAATGGAAAAACAACGATAAGTATCTTTATATGACAGATATGCAAGAACACAGCAGAATAACATTAACAAACCAGTTAACAAATTTCATTAGGTGTTATGCTTGGATTATGATTTTCCATGTAAGATATAAAGGGACAGAGGTCCTTTTGCTTGGCCTTAATCACTGGGGGCCTTGTACTACAGCACTGTCTATTATATAGCACAAGTTAGTATTGATCATCTGTAAAATAAATTATGATTGATGTAATGGTGGTGCGTGACCCTGTGGTCATGACCTCCGTTCGATTGTTAGGACTCCCTTTTAGGTGAGATCAGAATAACAAACAGTCCCATTGCAATCAATAGATAGAGAAACCCAATATTCTAACAAAAATGCATCGGGTGTGTCCCAGTGACTCGTGCAGTATTTAGGGTTTTACATGCTGGCTGTGGATTATAGGAATTGACGTCAGAGGTCCCCGGAGATCAACCCTGTCAATAGAGACAATTTTGCAACCCTATGAGCTTGGTAAATTCAGGAAACAAGAACTACATAGGTTTATGAAAAGCTTACGATGGCCGATGAAGTAGAGAACATTGAAAGCCCATTAAAGCGTTTCTCCAGAGTGAAAAGCTTTACAAATGCTAAACTTTCCTCACTGAGTGGCCGCTAAGTGAGTTGTGCCCAATTTTACGACCTTTTTTTGCTGTTTAAGCAAATCACTGTGGTTGTTAAATGAATCATGCAGTTGTTAAGTAAATCCAGCTCTCCCCCCACTGACTTCGCTTGTCAGAAGCCAGCTGGGAAGGCTAAAGCAAACGGTGATCATGTGACCCTGGAATGTGGCAACCATCATAAATACAGGTAGTCCTTGACTTACGACCACAATTGAGACCAGCATTTCTGTTGTTAAGTGAGACACCGGTTTAGTGAATTTTGCCCCATTTTATGATCTTTCTTGCCAATGTTATTAGTTAGTAACACGTTATTAAGCGACGGTGGCTTCCCCACTGACTTTACTTGTCAGAAGGTCTCAAAAGGTGACTACATGACATTGGGACACAGTGATGGTCATAAGTATGAATCAGTTGCCAAGCACCTGAATTTGGATCACGTGATCATGGGGATGCTACAAAGGTCTTAAGTGTGAAAAACCATCATATAACTTGTTTTGTACTTCCCTCCCCCTGAATTGTGAGCCGCCCTGAGTCCCCTCAGGGAAAAGGGCGGCATACAAATAAAGTTAAAAAAAAATAAGTCACTGTTTTCATTGCCGCTGTAACTTTGAACGGTCAGTAAATGAACTGTTTTGAGGATTACCTGTACATGTCCATTGCCAAGCACAAAAATTATCATCCTGTAACCACAGGGATGCTGCAACCACCATAAGTATGAGGATTGCTTATAAATCACTTTTTGTGATTTCAAAGGGTCATAAACCAAACAATCGTAAGTTGAGGACTATCTATATTTTGCGGTTAAGGGAGGATACTTAACAGTTTTCCATAACTAGTTATAGATATTCTCCCACCCAAGTCAAAGAGTGAAATGGAGCTTGTTATCCATTCTGCCTAGACAGCAGCGGTGTCAAACGGGTGGCCTGCGGGCCGTATGCATCACACACAGGCCACGCCCACCCCAGTCCCGCAAATGGGGAAAAAACATTGTGAAACATCACGTGATGTTTCTGGCATCATGACGCCACGAGTTTAACACCCCTGGCCTAGAGGGTCCCAACAAAATGACGTTTGAATCTTATTTCAGCACTGATAATTTGTCAACTGAGGTTTGAACATATGGGGGACAATTGACTAATTTAAGAGAGATTCCTGGGCAGACCAGAGGTGATATTCAGCCGGTTCACCTGGTTTGGGCAAACCGGTTGCGGTGGCTGTGGAAGGCTTGGCCCAGCCTCCCTGACGCATGCGCAGAAGCCCGCGGTCACATTTGCGAACCACTAGGGAAGGTACGTGAATCCCACCACGGGGGCAGACTGTTTTATTTTCCAATGGGGGAATAGCCAGAGGATTGTCACTATTTTTCTCCTCCCCATTGTTCAGTATTTGCCTAATGCTGGGGCTGACTCTCTCTGAGATAGTTCTGCAGCAGGCTATTCTATTTGGTTTGATTTTTTCCTGTTTACCGGTAATTTGGATTAAGATTCAGTTTGTTTCCCTCATGTAGGTTGATCAGTTACTGTGTGACTCTTTCACACATTACCATAAGCCATAGTTTTGTGTAACACATGGGGCTACCCTTGAAAAGCATTCGGAGACTGCAGTTAGTTCAGAATGCGGCTGCGCGAGCAATATTGGGTGTGCTGAGGTACACCCACGTTACACCTGTCCTCCGTGAGCTGCACTAGCTACCAATTGGTCTCCAGACTCAATTCAAGGTGTTGGTTATCACCTTTAAAGCCCTACATGGCTTAGGGCCAGGGTACCTTCGAGACTGCTTGCTGCCACATACCTCCCAGCGGCCAGTAAGATCCCACAGATTGGGCCTCCTTCAGATGCTGTCAGCCAAACAGTGTCAGCTGGTGGGCCCTCGGAGGAGAGCCTTCTCTGTGGCTGGTCCGACTCTCTGGAACCAGCTACCCCGGAGATCCGGACCATACCCACTCTCATGGCCTTCAGGAAAGCTGTAAAAACTTGGCTGTTCCAGCAGGCCTGGGGCTGTTGACCTCACTGTTGAGGTCCAGCCCCGATTAGAATGAATGTATGAGGGTGTTGCTGTTTTTAAACTGTTTTCTTTTATCGTTATGTGTTTTTTTTCTTATATTTTTTGTAAGCCGCCCGGAGTCCTTCGGGATTGGGCGGCATATAAATACATTTAATAAATAAATAAAATAAATAAATAAACACTGATTGACTGACTAAATCATCACTGGTTGGAGTCATACAGCATGCTAAGATAAAAGCAGGTGAGCTTCATTATAGCAAGTAGCCTATGGGATCCTTTCCATGCGTATTTTAAAAAGGAAGTAGTGGGATGTGTGTGAAATACGCACTTAACTACTGTTTAGCAGCAAGCAAATGGAAATTTTGGTTGTTTCTAGTGCCTACTGGTTCTAGGTAGACTTGGCCAGTAGTCAGGGAATCCAACATTAACAACGATTCATGTCTTGGCTCCCTCTTGAAATAGTGATCTATTGCTGCAGCTGAACCAAGAGCTGATGCTCTTAAATCCTTGTTAATTTTAACGGCTAATTAACCTCAGTGCTTACTGTGGGAAGAGTAAATGGATGCTTAGTATAAATGGTTGTATAGTTTAATTTCAAAAATAAAATATTCCTACTCTCACCCTTAATGAGAGGATAGGCCACAGGTTCTGTTGATATTTAAATGGTACTTAGTGGCCAAGACACTGAGCTTGTTGATCAGAAGGGCCGGCAGTTAGGCGGTTCGAATCCCTAGCACCACGTAAAGGAGTGAGCTCCTGTTACTTGTCCCTGCTACCGCCAATCTAGCTGTTCGAAAGCATGTAAAAATGCAAGTAGAAAAATAGGAACCACCTTTGGTGGGAAGGTAACAGCGCTCCATGCACTTTCAGCATTTAGTCATGCTGGCCACATGACCCCAGAGATGTCTTTGGACAGTGCTGGCTCTTTGGCTTTGAAACGGAGATGAACACCGCCCCCTAGAGTTGGGAACGACTAGCACATATGTGCAAGGGGACCTTTACCTTTTACTGTGATATTTGTCAATAATACCAAAATGGTGGTGGACTAGAATTGGAAGGCCCAGGTTTGCATTTACCCAAAACTCACTGGTGATCTTTGGACCAATTACTTTTTCTTAGGGGGTGGAAATTTGGCAAGGAATTGCTATGCATACTGCTTTGAGCTCCTGGAGGAAAGATGGAACATACATCTAAATAATAACAATATTACTTAAAAAAATAATTTGCAGCAATGAAATCAAGCTCACGCAGTGACTGGGAAGATAGACTGCAAAGCAAATTCTTCAGACTCTTTAAGGGGAAAATATTTTGGGCATTTATTTATGTGTACCAATGGATGTCATGGAACAGAAATTCAGTAAATACAAACACTGGGGATACCCATGAAGAATATCCACATTATTCGATTTATTTAAACCAGATAGCTGAAGGGCCTAGTTCTCTGGCTTACTGTGCATGGAAAAAAAAAGTGTGCGAAATGCAGAATTGAGATGTGATCGTTTTCTAATGGAGATCTCTTCCCTACGCAGTTCATCTACCCTCCCATCTATTTATTTCCCCTATCCACCCACATACAATTCATCCCTTTTTCAGTCTACTGGGGTAAAGATTGTTTAGCTTGGCCCCTCTCTCTTCTTCACTTTAAAGACTTGGGTGAGAGCCTGGCCACACTTTGCCAACAGAAATTGGCCTGGGAAGAGAGCTCATTTTGTCCCCCAGCTAGCCTGGCCTCTGCAGTTTAACCTGTCCAGTTCTGTACTCCAGCCCGGTTTATTCATGACCAATGCCTTTTGGCTGATGTACAGTATTAACAGTACCTGCTGAGGGATATATGGAAGCTCAATTAGTCAATCAAATAATTAAATAAACTCAATCAAATTAATAAGTAAGTAAATGAAAGGAAAGACGGATTGCACTCTTGCTTATTCTCACTCCTAATGAAATACAACCAGCACTGACCAAAATGGCATTTTCTCAAAGAAAGACAAAGCCATGCATTTGCTGAGTGGTCATTGTTGGTTCCAGTCAATGGCATTTGGCACACGAGGGGGTAGAATTGGGATCACTGTCCCTGGTGGAGGTGCGAGAGCTGTGCGGGATTAGCTCCTCAAAGTGTGGAGTACGCACTGAAGGCTGACTCCCTCTCTTCTAATTGAGGCACCTTTGTCCAGATGGGTGCTGTTGCTGCTACCCAAGTAGCCCTAAAGATGGAGTTGCTGACTCATTTTAGAGGTGACTGCTGGAGAATAGCTAGAAAGCCGATTAGCAAAATATCTGGTTTTGTATGTCGTATGATAAGAATGATAATAGTTGTGTTTTTCAAGTGTCTAATATCTGCGGTTTGCAGCAGAATGAAATACATGCCAAGAATCTGAATGGTGCCAAAGTTAGGTAGCTGCTTTTCATAAAGTTCCAGCACAGCATCTCCATTGACTTTAGCTGGATCAGTTCACAGCCAGCCAGAAAAGCTGTACGAATCCTAGTGCAGGCCCTGGCCAATTATTATTAGTACTGCTATTTTGTTCAATATTTGTTGCTTGATTTGTGGTTTTGTTTATTTAGTTTTAGTTTAGTTTAGTTTAGTTTAGTTTAGTTTAGTTTAGTTTAGTTTAGTTTAGTTTAGTTTAGTTTAGTTTAGTTTAGTTTAGTTTTGGTTTATTTGTATGCCGCCCTTCTCCAGGAGGGACTCAGGGCGGCGAACAACTCAAAGGGGAAAGGGAACATAAACAACAGTACACATA
Organism: Thamnophis elegans; assembly: GCF_009769535.1. Lineage (NCBI taxonomy): Eukaryota > Metazoa > Chordata > Lepidosauria > Squamata > Natricidae > Thamnophis > Thamnophis elegans. The sequence continues at coordinate 18,413,910 of NC_045543.1, read as the reverse complement.
ATTAAAATACACGAAAATCACACAGCCATACCAGTCGAGAGGGGAGGGGAACTCATCAACCCCAGGCCTGCCGGCACAGCCAGGTTTTGACGGCTTTCCGGAAGGCCTGGAGAGAGGTGAGGGTCTGAATCTCTGCGGGGAGTTCATTCCAAAGGGCCGGAGCTGCTACAGAGAAGGCCCTTCCCCGGGTAGTAGCCAGATGGCATTGGCTGGTGGACGGAACCCGGAGGAGGCCGACCCTGTGAGATCTGACCGGTCTTTGGGAGGTAATTGGCAGCAGGCGGTCTCTCAAGTACCCAGGTCCAATACCATGAAGGGCTTTATAAGTTACGACTAGCACTTTGAAGCGTATCCGGAGACCGATCCGGAGGTTGTTGATTAAAAAACAAATTGCAGATTTCTTCATACAGTATTGCTGCAATCTTTTTGCTAGGATTGAACCTGGAAACTACAGACCAATCAGACTGACATCAATACCTAGGAAAATCCTGGGAAAAATAATCAAAGTGGCAGATTTGTGAGCATCCATAAATGTACAAAACAATCACTAGAAAGCAGCATAGGTTTGTTAAAAACAGATTGTGCCAGACAAACCTTATTGTCTTCTTTGATAAAGTGACTACATCAGTGAAATTCTGTATATATCGTTTATTTGGACTTTAGTGGGGCATTTGATAAAGTAGATCGCAACCTACTTCTTGGTAAGATAGTGTGGGATAGGCAGTACCAACACAAGTGAATTTGCAATTGGCTGACCAACCACATTCAGCATGCAGTTGTCAATGGAACTACATTTATGTGGAGGGAAACATGCAGTGGGGTGCCTCAAGGTTCTGTCTTGGGGCAGTGTTCTTCAATAACTTCATAAATGAACTACATAAGGGGACTCATCAAAATTGCAGATGACACCAAGCTGGAGAGAATTACCAACACTTTGAAGAGAGACGCAAGAGTCAGAAGAATCTTGACAGATTTGAGCATTCGGCCCTATCTAACAAGATGCAGTTTAGAAAAGTAAGATGTACTTAACTTTACTTAAGTAGGAAAATCAAATGCATAGGTATAGAATAGGTAGTACCTGGCTCAACAGTAGGAACTATAAAAGGGATCTAGATGCCCTAGTGCAGAGGTCTTCAAACTTGGCAACTTTAAGACTTGTGGACTTCAACTCCCAGAATTCTCCAGCCAGTGAAGTCCACAAGTCTTAAAGTTGCCAAGTTTGAAGACCTCTGCCTTAGTGGACCACTGCTTAAGTATGAGCCAGCGTATGCTTCAGGTGCCTAAAAAGCCAATGCAGTTATCCCTTATTAAATTTATCCCTTAGTAAAGATAACATCAAGATTAAAAGAAGTGATAGTAACACTCTAGACCGCACTACTGAGGCCACACTTGGAATACTGCATTCACAATATAAAAAAGATATTGAGATTCTAGAATGAGAGCAGAGAAGATCAACAATGATGAAAATGGGCTCTGGAGGTTAAAACACATGATGAACAGTTAAGGGAACTGGGTATGTCTAGCTAAGGAAGAAAAGGATTAAGGGTGACATGATAGCAGTCTTCCAGGACTTGAGGGGCATCATAAAAAAAAAGAGGGAGTTGATTTATTCTCCAAAGCACCTGTGGGCAGGACAAGTAGCAATGGGTAGAAGTTGGTTAAAGAGAGAACCAACATGGAACTAAGGAGATATTTCTTGACAGTCAGAACAATTAATCAGGGCAACTGCTTGCTCTTGGAGTTGTAGGTGCTGGAGGTTTTCAATTGGACAGCCATATGTCTGGGATGGGATAAGGTCTCTCTCTTTGGGCTTGGGGATTGAACTAAAAGACTTTCAAGGTCTCCTACAGCCCCATGATTCCATGATTGCAAAGAACTTTCTGGTCTTGCAAAAAAAATAAAAAAACCCAATCCACAAATTCTCAGGAGCGAGATTAGTTAATAAAACGTGGTCCTTTTACCCTGCAATTTGAGTATCTTGAAGATGAGCTCAACCACTGAGAGGAAGGCCTGAAACCTTGTGGGCTGACATGATTCTTAGCCATTCATAAAAACACACCATGGGCTGGTAGAAATATTTTAGTAAGGGATAACTTTATTTGACTTGCTAGGCTTGGCGTAAAAGTGTGGCTCCACCATCAAAACCGCAGCTTTCATATTCAGCAAGAAGCTTCTTTTGCATGGAGAATGCCATGCTTTTCTCCAGGAAGTTTATTCATAACTTTTTGCCCCAACAGGCATACATTAATGTTGGAGATGCCATAAGATTCAGTGCTTCAGGTATGTATAGAGCCAAACAGTTATTGCTGTGGTTGCCTGGGTTAAATATCTGCCATCTCCAACTTTGTGCTCAACAGATGTCTGGGATTGCAATTTCCAAAGAGAATTTCTTGTAGTCCTTAAGGCAGTTTTCCAATCTTTTCATTGCAAGTGGCTCTGATCACATGCTTCCTCCCAATGAGGGCATCCACAAGATTATTATACTTCTAAAATGGCACCTATCAACCCACGTCCGTTACAGTCACAGATGAAAAAAAAAGGATAGGGATTCCCAGATTTTTGCCTTTTTAAAAATATATATGAGATTTTATACATTTTATTAGTTCATTTGTTGCCTAGCACTTGCTTTTATTGTTAATATTGATTCAAGAAGATTAGAGCTGTAGTCAAAACATGTAGACGGCAGAACATCCTAGTTGGAGAAGGCTGCTAGAGAGGAAAATAATTAAAACAATGATGAAATGGGAAGCAGAAATATAATTTGGAGACAGACAAAGAGTTATGAGACATGTTTATTTTAAAAAGTTTTTTTTTTAAGGCTAAGGGATGTCCTGGATCACTAACTAATTTCCTAACCCTGCATTCCAAAAAGTAGACAACTTGATTTCCTAAATAATGTTAGACTTAATACGATCATCTACTATGCATTTCATTGCTTTTTTTTTCTAATCAGCTCAATTGTTACACTGCAGTGAGAATATTTGGAAGAACATTGACAGGGAAGAATATATTCACGTTTGAGGAAGGCCACATGTAATCATCGGTGTCAGATTGTATGCCTCTGATTTAAACTACGAGGTTTATATGGATATATGAATGTAAAACTATGAGACCTCATTCCTAAGCATACGTAGAATGAGTAAGCTTCATGTAGTTAGTGGGACTTATTTCTGAGTTGATTTTAACATGCAGAGGACTGTAGCCATAATTGAAAAGTTTGCATTCCACATACTGGGTTCATCCACTGCAGCAAGGCATACCATGACTTGCTTTGCTTTGGCTTGGCTTGTTGTGCGAACCCAGGTACTGTGAATCACAAAGTAGGCTACATGGCTTAGCACAAGGTGTAAAAAGGGTCTTCTTGGCTAAGCAAACAAACCATATTCTGTAGTGTCCAAACCTAGCTATAGAGATTCACTTCCACAAATCAAGAATTTATCGAGTGTTGGTGCTTCAGATTGGGTACCGCCCCTGCCCCCTTGCCCCCTTGAATAGCAATCCTTTGAATTTTTGATATTTGGGAAACCTTTTGGTTTCTCTGCCTTGAATTCAGTAATGGCTTTAGATAAAACCAGCTCTTCCTCTTCCTTCTCTTCCTAGTTGGTACTGTGGGAGACTCTTTTAATCTATTTTACAATATTGTGACAAATATTGATGACGGACAGAAATATTCTAAAAAAGAGAAGTTTACAATATATAATTATTTCAAATGTTTGTTTTGAAAATTCATGCAACCATTTAGAGCAGTGGTCTCCAACCTTGGCAACTTTAAGACCTGTGGACTTCAACACCCAGAGTTCCTCAGCCAGCTTTGCTTTGCTGGCTGAGGAACTCTGGGAGTTGAAGTCCACAGGTCTTAAAGTTGCCAAGGTTGGAGACCACTGATTTAGAGTACAGTGCTTAACTCTGGGCACTTTAAACTTACACTTTAAAAGGAGAAAAATGCAGACAGTTCTTAAGACCATTTGTTTAGCATACTTGGCCTACACTTACACTAATGTTGAATTTTCTGGTCTCAATTGTGGTAACAAATTGAGGTCTTCCTGTAGATTATGTTCAATGAAGCACAAGAAAGATATGGATATCTTATAAGATGTTTTATGAAAAAAAAACCAACGTTCTTTAATCTGCAAAATTGAACATTATAAAAGGAAACATGCTACCTTCTTTAAACACTTGAAGTGCTATATTAATTTATGGAAGGTGATGGCAGAAATGTCCTCTGTGTTGCCCTGAAAGGCAGGGTAAGATGTCAAAAGTTTGTTACAAAACTAGAGATTCTGGCTGAAGAATCAGAACATGTTTGATGGGGGAATAGTTAGTTATATGTTCACAATTAGAGGAGAGGTTGAGAATCTGATGTCTTTAAAATGTTTTGGAGTCCTACTTTCAGTAGCTCCAACCATTACGGCAAATGGCGATGGATTATGGGGATTGTAGTCACACAATCCATTGCCATTAATTGAAGTGAAGAAGACTGCAATTTAGGTTTCTCATGATAAAGTTGGTGGATTCTTCTTTCCTTGAAATAGCCATAAAAAGCTAGACAACTGTCTTTTAGGAATGTATTAGCTCTTGGTTTTCTACATGTCTGTGATTCTATGAATCATAAATATTTGGATGCAGATTCTGAGCGAATAGGGCTGAATCAAAATAGAGGGCAGGATCTGGTAAACTGTTTTCATATAAATGTTGTTGTTGTTCTTGACAACCATGTCAATGGCTCACAAAGGGCCTTCTAGAGATTCCTGAATAAAAATGAGCAAGCCCCATGCCTCCAAGGAATTTATCCTGTAAAACATTTCTACAGGAAAAAAAAGAAGGGAAGGGAGAGGCAAGATAGTAAGGTGGGAAGGATGAGTCACACACTAGCTATGTATGCCCGGACATCTCTGTTTGCTTGAGGTTTTTTTTTGCAAAAATGATATTGGAAAACTTAAATGAGTGTCCAAGGGATGCCTCATCCCGGCCCTTGAGCACCCCCATCAAAACATATTCGGATTCTATTCCCCCCCTTGCTTCTCAAGAGTGAAGGCAAAACCAGATCCTGCAAATCACTGCGAGAAAGGGCTTTACTGACAGTAGAGAAATGGTCTACTCAATGAATGGAATATATCTAGCTGCATGGAATGAAAGAGAAAAAGTTAACAGGAAGAGAGGAGCTGGCAGTTCCTGATTGAATTTATGCTAAGCCATTATTTGCCCCACATGGTTTATTAAATTAACCACAGTAGACTGGGTTTATGCAATGTTTTGTTTACAAGCCACAAATAGGTGGATTTCCCCCAAAATAGTTAGCCAAAGTCAATAAAAAAGACCAAGGCTAGCATGTTGTGTGAACTTTGCCTGCATGTAAAATGTATTCTCTCCCCGCCTCTCTTTTTTTACATTATATGAGTTAGCAGCTGGAATGCAGTTAGTTTTTGGCTTGTGCACATCTCAATTTTACACTGCCATTCCCTGATTCAAAACCGTATATTCAAGTAAGAATTGAATAGATTTAATGTATACATTAGAAGAAGCCATGTTCACATTGGTACATGTCATTGGAAAATTGCATACCAAAATACATAGGGTTTTCCTGGTGGAGTTTTTAAAAATCTCAGAATGATGCAGATATAGGTTTGACAAACAAATAACCCTACCCAAAATAGGTAAATTCTTTATAACAAAACTGTCAAGAGTGCTTTATATCATGGCTAAAATTTTCATCTATTCTAGCTGCAAGGTGGCCCATAGTTTCAGCCTGGGGGGGGCGGGGCAACATGAGGTATTAAATAGTGGGTTGGGGGCTGCAGAAGTGAACATGTGTACCCGCACATTAGCAATACCACTTAGACTTATATACCGCTTCACAGTGCTTTACAGTCCTCTCTAATCAGTTTACAGAATCAGCCTATTGCCCCCAACAATCTAGATCCTCATTTCACCAATCTCAGATGGATGGGAGGCTGAGTTAACCTTGAGCCGGTGAGGATTGAACTACTGGCAGAGTTAGCCTGCAATACTGCATTCTAACCACTGTGCCACCATGGCTCTTAATCTCACTCCACAACATAGGATAAAATCTCTCCTGCCTGCCGCAACCTTGATTGCATCAAAATTTAAAAATTTCTTCCCAGCACTCCTGATACAACTGCCATCACAGGAAAGGAAGTGTCAAACGGACACCCCATTTCTGGGCTTCTGCTAAATGTGCTCAGACGCAGTGGTTTCCAGTGGTTTTCCTTCTTCAAGAACCCTTCTGTATTCCAAAATGCTGTAAGGACCTATGATGTGATGCAGCTCAGTAATGCCTCTGAATAGGAAAGGGAGAGGAGAAAGAGCAAGTATACATTCAGGCTGTTCAATTATTCTTTTATCATTTGCATATCATGGCCAGAGAGAAATCACACTTAAGCTGTCCTGTCCCATGCTCATGCAGATTGGATTCTAAACCATTTGAAGAAAATCCAGTCTGGGTTGAAACTCTTTGATAAAAGCTTGCAAATATTAAGTCTGGACTACAGGACTGGCTATTTTGCCTTCCCCTTGGACTATTCACCTGTTGCCAAGCCTTCTGAACCTTTTGTCCCAGAGAATGGGCAATTGCTTTTCTTCCTGTTACTGTGCGTGCATGTAGTACAGGTGTGTGTGTGTGTGTGTGTGTGCATGTATGCATATCTCCATCCATCCATCCATCCATCCATCCACCCACCCACCCACATATCCACATATCCACGTCTGTCTGTCTGTCTGTCTGTCTGTCTCTCTCTCTCTATCTAGGGAGAGATAGATATCAGCGGTTCGAATCCCTAGTGCTGCATAATGGAGTGAGCTCCCGTTACTTTCCCAGCTTCTGCCAAGCTAGCAGGTCAAAAGCATGTAAAAATGCAAGTAGAAAAATTGGGACCACTTTGGTGGGAAGGTAACAGCATTCCATGTGCCTTTGGCATTTAGTCATGCCAGCCACATGACCATCTTCAGACAGTGCTGGCTCTTCGACTTTGAAACGGAGATGAGCACTGTCCCCTAGAGTTGGGAACGACTAGTATATATATGCGAGGGGAACCTTTACCTTTTATATAGATATAGATATGTGTGTGTACACCCAACCACACCAGTATATACATATTAACAACATTTTAATAAAACTAATATTTATTCTGTCTCTGAGGGAATTGTAAAAGGTACAGTATTAGAGACCATAGTACTGTAAATCTTTATTCAGTTGAAGGGACAATCTTTCTGTTACAATTGCTGAGATTAGCCTGCACAACTGAATGGTGCATTCTGAGGAGGCTAAAGGTGATAAAATATATATTTTGGAGGTGGAACAAAAAATACACACTTTGAAGTCATTTTCACAAGTGAGCAGGGGAATCAGCAGAGGATGATCTCCTGCAGAAATATCCACTGGCGAGTGAATTAAAGTGAATGATCATTTGAAGCCGTCCCTTTAACAAGGAGTGCAATGGGGGAAGTGCATGAAGACCAGCCTGTCACACCAACTAGCATTGTGAACTGAGTAGTTTCACTCTAATGTGCTTACCCCAGGCTAAACAGTTGTAGATCTGTATATTAAGGTGTATGTAGAGGTGTATTAAGCCATGATTTATTTTAATCATGGTTTCTTGAATAAGCCACAATAGGCTCTGTTCAGACAATACACAAGCCCAAACCAAATATGGGAAGTCCTCATTTAGTGACCTTTCTAAGTTACTTAACAACCATTGCAGCATCCCCATGGTCACATGATTAAGATTCAGACACTTGGCAACTGGCATGTGTTTATGATGGTTGTGATGGTTGTGTGTGTGTGTGTGTGTGTGTGTGTGAGGGATGGGTTCCTGCCAGTTCTAACCTCTTCTGTAGAAGAGGTTCCACAAATCCACAGTGCCATTTAGAACCAGTTCCAGCTCCCTCCCCGCACCCGTCCGCACATCATCAAGATGAAGAGCGAGAGGAGGAATTCTGGGAGTTGAAGTCCACAAGTCTTAAAGCTGTCAAGTTTGAACACCCCTGGCCCTTTTTTCTAAAGGGTTAGGGGTGCAAGGGTCTTGTAACTTGACAGCTTTAAGGCTTGCGTGCTTCAAATGCCAGAGTTTCTGAACCAACGTTTTGGTTGCTAAGCAAGAGCATTGTTAAGTGAGTTTCACCACATTTTACAAGTTGGCCACTCCCACCCAGTCACATGGTCAGCGAGCCACTCCCACAAAGCAGGCCACACCTACAGAAGAGGTTCTAAAAATTTTTGAAACCCACCACTGGTGTGTGTCATGTGATGCCGTTTTGCAACCTTCTCACAAGCAAAATCAATGGGGAAACCAAATTCACTTAACAGCCATGTTACTAACTTAAGAACTGCAGTGATCCACTTAACAGCGGTGGCAAGAAAAGTTGTAAAATGAGGTAAAATTCACTTCACAAATATCTCACTTAGCAACATAAATTTTGGGCTCAATTTGAGGACTACCTGTAAACACCACAGTGGCTTAAATGTTGTAATATAACAATCTGTGTTATCTCAAGACTGATTGAAGGAAAAACAACTACCACAGATACTCGAAAGGTCTTCCAGTGAAAACAATGTTAATTTAAAATGTCACATTTACCTGTTGTGAGAGTCAAGTTGAAATCTTTCTGCTGTGAAAAGATGTTGACCCAGATTATGGTCAGTCTGTGGCAAAGATCAGCCAAGGTTTAGTTCTACTGAATTATCTGAAAATTCAGCACTGAGATTAATTAGCCTAATAGTAGGCTAAAAGGTAAAGGTTCTCGCAAATATGTGCTAGTTGTTCCCAACTCTAGGGGGCAGTGCTCATCTCAGTTTCCAAGCTGAAGAGCCAGGGCTGTCCAAAGATATCTCTGTGGTCATGTGGCTGGCATGACTAAACACTGAAGGCGCACGGAACGCTGTTAGCTTCCCACCAAAGGTGGTTCCTATTTTTCTACTTGCATTTTTACATGCTTTCAAACTGCTAGGTTGGCAGAAGCTGGGACAAATAACAGGAACTCACTCCGTTATGTGGCGCTAGGGATTTAAACCGCTGAACTGCCAACCTTTCTGATCGACAAGGTCAGCGCCTTAGCCACTGGGCCACCGCGTCCCATAATGGTGAGCTAATCATGATTAATTTGTGTTCCTTCCTCCCTTCAAAGAAAGCAAGGCTGATATTGATTTCTTTGTTTAACCACCCCTATCTGTTCAGAAATGATGACCCACCCAACATCTCTCCCCCCTCAATTACCTTCGCCTAACTGGCGCATCATTAAGTCCTCTAATCTTTTTGGTTGTTGTTAGTATTTATAGACCTGAAAGTTTGTGATTTGTCAGCACAGCTGCCAAAAGGGCTTTGTTTATTTCCGTATCAGGCCACACAAGGAGCTACCTTCTTATAGCCTCACGCTTAGGATACTCTCCTGCCATTACGGGCATGTCAGCACTTACAGGTTCAAAGCTGACCTATGTAGTTTTTTAAAAAAAAATATATAGCTATTTAATAAAAACCATCTTCCTAGGTTTGGGAATGGAATAAATTGGGCTTAAGGGGAAGAATACTGCAGAACTTTTCTTTTTCAAATTATTTTTATTCCTTTAGAAAAAAAATATTTTTTTTCTTAATGTTGTTCCTAAAGGTGCTTTCACATGCCTTTAGGAGGCATTAGATTTATAGAAAAAAAATTAGAGTGTGTTGTTAAATTATTTGCTGCCAGTGAGCTTAAAATAAGAATTGGTATTGATCATGTAGGGTGGAGTTGTGTGAACCTGGCATGTACAAAAAATCATGGTTGAAAGTCCAGAGTTAGCATGTCTTAACTAAATTAATATATCTTTTATTAGTCTTCAATCCTCTCTAAAAGATCCAAATTGCAGTAATTCTGGCAGAAGCTACACAAAGCCTGTGTCAATTTTTATCTTGATCTTTTCTCGGATAGAAATATTGTTTGATTTGATATGATATGATTTCTTTCTTCTGCTACTGTAAAGAGATCAGAAACGTGCCCTTTCATTTTCAACTAACTATGGCTTGTTCTAACGTCGGACCAAGTGGCAGCATTAATTTTGGCTTATTGGAATAGGCTAGAACACAGGTGTCAAACTTGATCAGGTCACGTGATGTAACATGATGTATTGTGACGTTTTTTGCCCTTGGTGAAGCCGGGGTGGGCTTGGCCTGCACGTTATACATCCGGCTTGCAGGCTGCCAGTTGTACAGGCCTGAGCTAGAATCATTTACCATACCTCGCATTTGGCTTGTTACAATCAATTTTGATTAATCTTGATTGCGGCTTGTTCCAAACCAGACCTGAATTCGCATAGTGTTACCATATTAATTATAGAAAGGGATCTTTGTTGCCTCATACTGTTTACAGGTTTAACTAGTTTTGACTTAGTGCAGAGGTGGTATTCAGCAAGTTCTGACCAGTTCTGGAGAACCGGTAGTGGAAATTTTGAGTAGTTTGGAGAACTAGTAAATACCACCTCTGATTGGCCCCACCCCCATCTATTCTCTGTTTTCCGAGTCCCAGCTGATCAGGAGGGAATGGGAATTTTATAGTATCCTTGCCCTGGAGTGGGGTGGGTATGGAGATCTTACCGTATCTTTCCCCTGGAGTGAGGAGGGAATGGAGATTTTATAGTATCCTTCCCCTGCCACACCCACCAAGCCACGGCCACCAAGCCACACCACGCCCATCAAGCCACACCCATAGAACCGGTAGTAAAAAAATTTGAATCCCACCACTGACTTAATGTTGTTGGTAATTTGTAAACCATAGTTTGAGGCAGAGTGCATAATCCAAAGGGCACAGTGAACTATGTAAACACAACAGTAATGACTTATTCAATAATCTATGATCCAAACAATTCATGACTTAGCACAAGATGTTAATGTAACCATTGAGTATCACTTGAAATGGAAGCAACCAATTATTTCAGTCTCTAATTTGTAATTGAACTAATGAAGAACCCTAGAGTTGGAATATTCATATAGGCTATTATATTCAACATCCTGCTCAGTATTAGAATCAAAATTAAGACACCATAGACAAATAGTTGTGGAGCAAGAAAGGGGAATTCTTCACCTCCTAACATTCCTAACATTCAATAGTAATGGGCTTTCCTGGAAATTAGGATTACTATAGTCTGTCCTGCACTCTGAGATGATAGAGAACAGGTCTGGATCCTCAGATGCTATCACATTTCCAGCCAGCCAGCCTTTTTTCAAGCTAAACATAGCCAGTTCTTTTTTTTTGTAACTACTTCCAAGTTTATGGTCAACCTAGTTATCCTCCTTAACATATTTTCCAGTTTCTTTGAGCTGGGCAGCTTGTGCCCAACATTATAAACCCTAGCAAATATTGTTATAATTGAGAAGGACTTGATAGGTTGCTAAAAATGTCAAAATACAGCCTAAACATCTGTCTGATTATGCAATGAATCATAATAATAATAATGAAGACCAACACCAGCTAAAGAACTGGCAGATGTGACTTCATAGTTGTGAACAGAGAATAATTGTATCCAAAATTCATCCAAATTTTGCTAAAGACAAAATTGAATGGTAGAAACACCATCAAGGCCATACCTGTGATATGAAGGTACACTATTGGGCTTATTAACTGGTTACAAGCTGAATTGGACAGTTTGGACTGAAAAACAAGAAAAGGAGTATTCCTTATGCATTACACCCCCCATTACATAGTGATAATGATAGATTATATCTGCCTCTCAGAAACGAAGGCAGAAGTTTACTTCAGGTCAAATAAACTGTCAAAGAAAAAAAGTATGAATTGGCTAATTATGTAAAGGACAGCCAAGAACAAGCATTGATGCAAATTAAAAATTGGAACTTACCAAATCTAGAGGAAACAAAAATTGAATATCAAAATAATGTAATAAAACCTAAATAGAATGTAGCAAGGAAAAGCATAACATGGTCAATTTCTACAAAAGATTGAGGGGAAAGTGGATAAAGATAAAATCTGGCAATGGCTGGGACATTAAAAAAAGAAATTGAAGTGTTGATTTTGGCAATGAATTGTTCGAATTAATGCAATCAAGGCCAGAAGTGAAAAATCATCAAATGATTCAAAGTACAGATTGTGCAAAGAAGCAGAAAAACAGTAAATCATGCAAGAAGACCGCACAAACTGATCATAAACAACATAACACAGTTGCTAAAAATATTCACTGATCATGTACCAGTAATTAAAAATTGATGGAAACACATAGTTGATAAAATAGTAAAGGAAGGAAGAAAGGTATGTGAGAAGGAGGGTGGGATTGAGAGAGGAAAAGGACGGGGAAGGAAAGGAGAAAAAGAGGAAAGAAAGGAGGGAAGGAAGGAGAGAAGGAGGCAAGGGGGGAGGGATGAAAGGGGTATGGAAAAAAAGAAACGAGGGAAGGAAAGAGGGAGGGAGGGAATAAGATACCTAATCTTTGATGTTTATAATGATTTGATATTATGGGAATATCTCGAAATGTAGTCAAATGTAAAGCAAAACAGTAGTGGATGTTGTATTGTCTTTTACAAATTATGGATGTTGTATTTTTTTTTACTAATAAAATTTTTAAAAAATTTAAAAAAAAAAACATAACACAGTTGCTAAAAATATTCACTGATCATGTACCAGTAATTAAAAATTGATGGAAACACATAGTTGATAAAATAGTAAAAAATGAGCAGGTTAATTGGATTTCTGAATACAGACTGATAACATCTTGGGTCATAACATATCGGATATAACTGTTGCTGAAAAGAAAAAAAAAGTGTGGATAATTGTTGTGGCAATACCAGGGGATAGAATAATAGAATACGAAGGATTGGAAAAAACACAAAATATTAATATCTGAAAACCAAAATTTAAAGATTATAGCATAAACCTGCCTAGGTGGTCCCAGTGATTATCAGCACTCGGTGCCATATCAAAGTAGATCAGCCCTTCAAAAATCTGTGCATTGACAAGATTTCCTTTTTCAATTGCAAAAGGTTATACTGCTTGGATCTCTCCTGTCTGTCCTGTCTCTGTCTGTCCTGTCCCTCCCTCCCTCCCTCCCTCCCTCCCTCTCCTATCATCTATCTATCTATCTATCTATCTATCTATCTATCTATCTATCTATCTATCTATCTATCTATCTATCTATCATCTATCTATCTCTGTCCCCCCTCCTCCTCCTCCTTTACCTACCTACCTACCTACCTACCTACCTACCTACCTACCTACCTACGGTGAAATTTAGAATTTTTTACTACCAGTTCTGAGGGTATGACTTGGTGGGCGTAGTAGGGGAAGAGTACTATAAAATCTCTATTCCCTCCCCACTCCAGGGCAAGGTTACTGCAAAATCCCCATTCCCTCCTGATCAGCTGGGATTCGGGAGGCAGAGAATAGATGGGTGCAGGGGCAGTCAGAGGTGGTATTTGCAGGTTCTCTGAACTACTCAAATTTTCTGCTACCAGTTCTCCAGAAACCGTCAGAACCTGCTGAATTTCACTCCTGATTCCTATCTACCTATCTACCTATCTACCTATCTACCTATCTACCTATCTACCTATCTACCTATCTACCTATCTACCTATCTACCTATCTACCCATCCATCTATCATATAAATCCAAACAGCTGTGAGTAGTTGATGAGGTGCTATATGCCACATTTAACTGGGCTGAACAACCTCCCACTTAATGAAATTGAAAGAAAGCAAAAGAACAAAAAGAAAAGCTTTAATGTGAAGTCCTAAAATATGAGCTTCCTCACCCTGTATCCTGAAACCAGATCCCCTCCTCCTTCCATGCTTCTGTTATGACTCGAACAAATTTTGGATTGCAAGAAGTTGTTCACGTGTAAGCCCATGAAACCACATAAGATCTTGTACCACATGAATGAAGTGGAATGCAGCAATGACTGTTGAGTCTCCACCAAGTCATTCCCATTGGGTTTTACTGTATTACAGCACCCTAATACTGTACTGTAAGCCTCTTTTTGTGGGTCCCTTCTACCTAGGACAGGTGGTGATGCTAGCTCTCTTTAATAGGAAGGGGAACACAGGAGGAAGATAACTTACCTTCCTGAGTTATTTGAGTGGTTTGGGGGAATGTGGAAATGAATCGAACACAAAAGAGGCAGGAAAAGCCATTAGTTTTAGAGCACCTGTCCATTTTTCCAAGTGAACCAACAATAGGGGCTCTTGTGACATAGCCTCAGCAGTTGGCATTAGTCTGCCCAGAGGGTGCAAAACTTGAGAACCCCAGGTAATCAGGGATGCCAGCAGCAGGGTTGAGGTATTAGGAAGGCGATGTGCAGCCGTGCGATACCATCTGGTGAGAAAGAACTACTTGAAGACACATAGGGACGCGCTATTAGCTATTAGGTATCAAGAACTTGCAAAACTGAACTCTGACCTTGAAAAGAAAATTGAGGTAAGTCTAAAACTATGTGCTGATTTCCCCAGTTAACATGCTTGTGGTGAAGAGGCGGGGTCATGTTCGGTACAGAAATCAATCATACGTTACTCTTTCAGATTCTTTTTCCCCACTGAGAAATCCTCTAGGATTTCCTTACATAAAGAAACACAAAGCAGAAAGAATCTTAGAGATCATTGGCTCCGTGCAAGTAGTGATGTCATGAACTGCCTCTCCATAACATCCAACAACTTGTAGGACTGATGGGGGATGGCAGAAAGGGGACTGTAAAAGAGGCTGTGGAGCATTACATGTTTTGTCTAAAAGGAAACATAAGGAAAAGAATCTAAACACAAGTCTCTTAAATTAAAAAGGTATCACTGTGCCAATATACTGTTTTCTCCAACTGCAATAATTGCTGTGGGACTGTCCATAGTGATACAATAGTGTACATCGGGTGTACTCTCTGTCCATCAACCCAAAAACAGTTTAATTGAGGGAGGAGCTGATGATGCATGCCTCATGTGCTTGGTTTGATTTATAATTAGTGGCACATGGCACTATGAAAGTAGTGGGAGGCTGAAGTTTTTCTAAGAAATTAAAAACAAATAATGCATAGGCATTTGCAGAGTTACACAAGAATGATGCTTTTGAAATGAAGATGGCATGTAGCAACGGGATCTACATATTAAAACACAGATTATAAGGAAAAAATAATGGGGAATTTTCTGCTTGGAATTCCTTCTTCCCACTTGCTGCTTGAAGTAAGGGGAGAGGGGGGAGGAAGCATAACATTGTTTCAGCTTTAATACAATTTTCAGTATTAAGAACTACAGCAGCTCTAGACTGGACCACACAAATTCAGTAGTGCATGGAAACCACAGTCCACTGGGGGAACAAAATATGAAAAGTGTCTGGGAATAAATTGAGTACTGAGGGAAAGATAATGTCAGGAAATACTGTGTGTGATGCCGTGAACCAGATGCTTCAGACCACGATAAAACCCTAATGTACATTAGCACTCAGGGTTAATATCTTTTGCTGATACCAGTTGTTCTATTAATTATGGTTTTGCTGTTCCAATTGCTGCTTTCTGAGCAATTCAGTAGAGTTTTGTGCTTGTTATCATTCTTTTACAAGGCAACTCCTATATGTGACAACTTAAAAGAGTTTGTATGTGGAGAAGAGCTTCTTCTGACTCTTACAGTGTCAGGATCACATTATTTTTTCGAAGTGTTCAGGTTGGGGTATTTTCTTTGTGGAATGAGGTGTCATGCTCTAGGTTGTGAAATATTTGTTAAATTTATTTGCCGCTTATAGTTGGTCAGGGTGGAGATTCTGAACTTGATCTCTTTGCAACTTGATTGCTTATATTACAACATGAACATAGATTACCAAGTACTTTTCAGGAGAATAACAAAAACACAGGTATCTCCCCATCCTGCCCCTGGGACTTATAAACTACAATTCACAAGTAGAAAGAAAAGGGAAAACACTTGCTGCTCCTTAAAGTACTTCCTATCATGCTGGAAACCCAGGTTGAACCCTGGGCATTTCGGGTTAAAAGTAGAATCAGGTAGCAGGACACACAAAAAAGCTTTGGTTTGATAGGCTTAGAAACTGATGCTGGCTAGGACCGACATTCTTATTTGAGATGGTATAATATTGTAAATCTCAGGTTCGTATGCAAGCCAAGGCATGATATTTCAGTTGAATCCATACTGAGGAATTTATTTTCATGGTGCTGAGCAGGGACACCATAGCTTCACATGAAGGAATGGATTTGAATGCATTTAGAGAGACAATGCGATATAGAACAACAGTAGTAATGTATTAGTACAGTTGCCTAATTCTAGGAGAGGCTTTTTAATTGTCAGCACAATGTGTCATCTGTGTTGTAAAGTAGAGCTGTATAATAGAATCTCCTGGAAGGCTAGCATGAAAGCCAATTGGTTAAGCCAAAGCCAGACTGCCTTCACTGGAGTCCTCTCAAGCCCATGTGTTATATAAGACTTAATAGCATTTCCCTCTAGACTCTGGAAAAGAGTTCTGTTGGATCAGTCTAAAGATTTGTGTTCAATCTTTATTGAACACAAATATTGTTCCCATCTTGGCCAAGTCACAGCCGGTGGAAATCCCACAAATAGAAGGTAAGCATAATGACACTAATTATTACTACGGTGCTCTCCCTGGTGCCACAGAAGTCTGGAGAGGGTAGCAAGCCAGGTGTCACATTGTCTTCACACCACCAGGTAAGGTGTTGGTACCTGGAAAGCTTCCATTTTGGGCCCCAGTCTAATGGGGTTACAGCTAGATAGCAGCATCTGCTTGTGTTTTCCAGTAATTCATAATTATAGACAGTTGTTGAACTCTTAACAGTGCAAGGTCCAATGAATGTCTCTCATTTGATGGTTTGTCAATTAAGGAAATCATTGCTCTGTATTAATCTGTAATCATCTCCAACCTTTTGAAGCATTGCGGTCTTTGGCTTCAATATATCGTAGAACAACGGGGAAACACATAAGAGAGAGAGCTAATACTCATTAAGTCTCCAAACTTTCTGTGCCCATTTCCCTCTGCTATTAATTTACTGGATTGCTACATTGGTTTATAAAATATCCACTCGACATTTCTCTTTCTCTTTTCTCCACTTTTGCTTTGCTAAAGAGCACGGAAGGGAGATGTATGGGATTATGGGCCTGAGTTTCCTATGGACGTCTGCAACTCCTTCTCAGGGATTCTGGAGCCAGGTGTTTCTCTATACTGAGACCGTCATGGCCTTGTGCTTTTGCTGATTCTGATTGACGGAAGACCCCCTTGTCAGAGTCCTGCACAGGCATCACCTCTGACTCTTTGAAAGTACTGCAAACCAGGAAACAGACTCCACAGGAAGGCTAGGCTTCTGCTTTGTTGAGATAGGCTGCAGTTGGATATGATTATTCTACACTATCATGCTCATATTTATAAAACTCAGTGCCTCGGTGAAAGGTAAGGATGACTACTGCGTTTGTGGTGCAATCAGAACATTGCGTGTGTTGAAGTTGTTTTAACGCAAACCAAAGATGCCTTTTAAAAAACAAGTTTACATCATATTCTTATGCCTGCCAGTGCTGTGTGTGAGGTAATTTAAGGTGGTTCTGACAAGTATCCTCGGCCTCTTCATATCCGGTCACATGGGCGGCAAGCCACTCCCATCCGGTCACATGGGCAGCAAGCCACTCCCACAAAGGAGGCCACACCCACAGAGTAGGTTCGAACAATTTTTGAAACCCATCAATGCTGCAGTAACAGAACGTTGCCAGTCTTCTCTTCCATCTCTCTTGCACCTTAGGGAGATGGGAGTGGTGGGGAGGCTAACCTGAGCCTATTTCTAATACTCCCTTGACTGTAGGCATGTTTCTTCTGTTCCCAAGCTTCCCCTAAAGATCTCTGGATTCCTTCCCCAAGGTTTGCTACCTGCTTTGCAACACCACCAGTGTGTGTAGATCAGCCCACTGAGGCAAAATCTCCAGGCCCTGATCAGGCCCCAGCAACTTGTAGGCTCCTGATATTTAGTGTGAGATGTACTCCCCCACCATCTTTGCTTCCTTCTTTTCACTTCTCAAGTGGTGAAATGGCAGCGGTACCAACTCCCCCCCCTCATTTTCTTTAACTGAATAGGGTGGTTAGACCTGCTAGAAAGTGATGTACAAATGCATCAGTGCAATTCAGCCGGTACTATTTGGTTCGGGCGAACTGGTAGCGGTGACAACGGGAGGCTCCGCCCACCCACCCGGACGTCATCGCGTCCCGTTTTTGATGCTCTGTGTATGCACAGAAAGTCCTGCGCATGTGTGGAGGTGGTGCGAGTGAGCGAAGCGGGAATGCTCAAACTCACATTTGTGAACCGGTAGCGAAGGTAAGTCGATTTCACTCCTGAAATGCATCTCATATCTTGAGTTCCAAAAGGACTCTTGGTGACTCTTTATGGGCTGCCAAGAGATCCAGGAGTGAAATGAAGTGAATGGATGTGGAGAGAGAGAGAGAGAGAGAGAGAGAGAGAGAGAGGGAGGAAGGGAGGGAGAGAGAGAGAGAGAGAGAGAGAGAGAAGAGAAGAGAGAGAGAGAGAGAGAGAGAGAGAGAGAGAGAGAGAGAGAGAGAGAGAGCACTGCATAGTGAGGTGGTAAGCAAAAAGTGATCAGGGAAGAGAAGCAAAAAGAAAGTGTTGGACCAGGATTCCCTGGATAAAATATGAGGTGGGTAGAGTGCCTTGCCCCTCATCTCTCTGGCCTTGCTACTAGTGATGAGGAGAGAGAGACTAACATGAATCAGCAGCAGTCTGATCAGAGTGTGGTTAGCAGGTGGAGAAAATAAAATTCTTCCTCCTGTTTTGCTTTTCTCAACTTTGTATATTTGGTTGGTTTCTAGAAAGACCCACTGGCAAGATCACATGCTGTTGGCTTTGTGCAAAATGCACAGGTTCAGAGCCCCAGGTGCCCAGCAGGAACCGAACAGATGTCCATGTTTGGCTGCTCTGCCACCTGTGCCACACAGCCTGAATTATATGTTTTGTTTAACTAAAATTGTGCTGAAAGCACAATCATCATTTGTGTCTAAACCTACAAAATGTAGATCGGCAATGCTCCTTCCCTCTCCCATTTTTTTCATTATCTCTTTCTCCGTTTCTCTCTGAGTTGTTCAATCTCCTACACTCTTCCAAGGAATTTGGTCTCTGGCACATAATTTGGATTCCTAAGAACTCTAGCTTTTTTTTTTTTTTTTTTAAAAAGAGGAAGGTCATAGCCTTCATAGTTGTAAAGATGCATTTAAAATTATATGTGAGGTTTGCTTCATCTGTGCATTCTCCTCTGTGTTGCCCTGTAGTTTTTTGACAGCTTTCAAGCACACAATTTTTGCTCAATGGAAGAATCTATTGGGAGAAACCATGCAAACTCTTGATTTGGGGTGTCTGTTTTCTAGTACATACGCACCATACCCCTTCTTATTTCCCTATACTACTCATGGTCATGGGCATGCTCCACACTTGTGCAAGTATGGAGAAAAGATGTGCCAAAAATCACCTAGTACAATCTTATTCCTTTCTGAAACTTCATATCATACCTTTATTGTCAATGCACAACATGTGTACAATGAAATTGAATGAGTCTTCCTTGGTGCATTCCCCCCTCCCCCACCAAAAAAACACAGAATACATCTCAATAACTCAATAAATAAAAGAAAAAGAAATCCTTAAACCCAAATAAGTAATAACTAGCATACATCCCCACACACATATACCGTATATACTCGAGTATAAGCCGACCCGAATATAAGCCGAGGCACCTAATTTTACCCCAAAAAGCTGGAAAAGTTATTGACTCGAGTATAAGCCTAGGGTGGGAAATGCAGCAGCTACGGTAAATTTCAAAAATAAAAAATCAGTGTTATTTGAAACTCAAAGTTATGTTTATTCAAGGGACCCGCTTAATTAAAGTGTTCTATAATATCAGTATGACTTATAATACTGCAAGTCTGCAATATTAAAATACTTGTATAGGGGATCCCCGGGATCCCCCGAAGAGATCAAATCACAACCAGTATGCCACCTTCTTGGTATATTGTTTTTATTTTCACTGAGTTTTTTAAAATGAGCATTATTTCATCCTTTTTTTCTTTATGTTTGATTGGTATCTGCAATTTGTGTTAATTCTGTTCATACATATAATATAAATGAAAAACCCAGCTCTCTTAAAAATATTTTAAGTTCTTTCTGGTGCTCCCTTTTAGAATTGGCCAACTAATATTTCTGTTCACCCAACTAATGTCAGGCAGAGTTAACTGAAAAAGTAATTTTTCATGAAAGGACATTTTCCTAGGATTTTAATTGTTCTTACTGTCAGATTTCTCGTTATTTCCAGCTTGAGTCTCCTTCTGACAAGTTTCCATTGCTTCTTGTCCTGTCCTCAGGTGCTATTGCTGCCGCCGCCTCCTCCTCCTCCAACAGCACCAGCACATTTGCTGCCCAGCGCTGCGGCTGAGGTGAAGCCGCCAAAGCTCCCGCTGGCGCCCCCGCAGCGTTGGGCGGATATCCGGCAGTGCTGTTGGAGGAGGAGGAGGCGTACCAGCCTGCCATCGCCGGCCACCGCTAGCCCCGCCGCTCTTCCCACCCCCTTCCAAGCCCCACCAGTCCAGCGGATGGAGCAGAAGCAGCTCGGGGGCTTCGCTGCTGCTCCCCGCATTTGCTGCACGGGGATCCCTTGGAGAGGGGATTCCAGCCTGCCATCGCCAGCCACCGCTAGCCCCGCCGCTCTTCCCACCCCCTTCCAAGCCCCACAGTCCAGCGGATGGAGCAGCGAAGCCCCGGAGCTGCTTCTGCTCCGTCCGCTGGACTGTGGGGCTTGGAAGGGGGTGGGAAGAGCGGCAGGGCTAGCGGTGGCTGGCGATGGCAGGCTGGAATCCCCTCTCCAAGGGATCCCCGTGCAGAAAATGCGGGGAGCAGTAGCGAAGCCCCGGTGCTTCGCTGCTCCATCCGCTGGACTGTGGGGCTTGGAAGGGGGTGGGAAGAGCGGCAGGGCTAGCGGTGGATGGCGATGGCAGGCTGGAATCCCCTCTCCAAGGGATCCCCGTGCAGAAAATGCGGGGAAGCAGTAGCGAAGCCCCGGGGCTTCGCTGCTCCATCCGCTGGACTGTGGGGCTTGGAAGGGGGTGGGAAGAGCAGCAGGGCTAGCGGTGGCTGGCGATGGCAGGCTGGTTCGCCTCCTCCTCCTCCAACAGGCAACAGCACTGCCGGATCCAGTTGTAGACTCGAGTATAAGCCGAGGCGGCTTTTTTCAGCCCAAAAAGTGGGCTGAAAAACTCGGCTTATACTCGAGTATATACGGTAGGTTTATAACATTATTTTATACCAGTATAAACATGTTGTATATTATGCTGGCCCTGCAAGTCTATCATATTAAACCTGATTGTGGTGTTATGTTGTTTTTAGAAGTCTGATGGCCCATGGAGAAAAGTTATTTTTCAGCCTATCCGTTTGGCTGACAGTGCTTCTATATCTCCTGCCCGATGGTAGGAGAGTAAAGAAGTGTTGACCATTCTCTCCGAATAAAAGTTATTTGGAGAGAATGCATAAAGAAAGCACTTTTGTGGCAAAGGTGTGAGGCTTTTTCGCCCTACATAGGAACTATGTATAAATGATTTGATTTTTGTCTCTCTTGCTATCACTACATAAATTTGAGGTGCAGCATTCTATCACCTCCCTCGCAATCCCTTTGCAGAAGCCCAGATACTTTGGCTTGCGAACATCAGGCTGGAAAACCTCAGCAGGGCTGAACCCCCTCCTGTGGTGCCAAAGTTTAATTTTTAAAGAGCAACAGAGGGGAACTTGGGATTCTTGCTTGGCAGTGAAGTTATAGGTACATTCAATGCCTGGGGAGGGCAGAAGATAACGTAGGGAGGGGACTTTTGCGTTTCTCCTCCCACAGTTACAAAAAAACCCTTGGCCAAGAACAATCTCTGTTCCATGTATGTATGTATGTATGTATGTATGTATGTATGTATGTATGTATGTATATAGGTATGTATGTGCTCACGGACACACACACAGACACACACACACACACACACAAAGACAGACACAGACACAGACACAGAAACAGACACACACACACACACACACACAAAATCTCCCCTGTTTCTTTTTGTATATTACCAGATCAGGCATATCTAATATTCAGCTTATGCAGGGACTTCCCCTTAGGCTTTCTTGCTCCCCTCACTCCTGATGAAAGTGCGTTGCTCGTAGATGCCTTTGCCAGTAATGCAAACCAGGTGCTTTCCCTTGTGTGAGTTTAACAACCTCCAACTTGTACAGCTGGCTCTGAATAATGTCTATCCTGATGCGATGCTGTTGGTTGGGGTGGTCCAGAGGGATCAAGCTGTTTGATTAATGCACAGGGCTTGCCATTTGGCCCGTGTTTTGTTTAGCACCTTGCACAACTGGAGCAGTGTACCTTTCCAATATTAGATGGGCAGCTAATGAGTTTGATTTGCCAAACTTGTGCTACCCTTTGAGAAAGGGACACGTTCATCCTTCTAACCGACCCCTTTGGATTCCTGGCTCTGGGACATCTCCAAATAAGTTGCAGTGCTAAATGTACAAAAAGCTGATGGTTTCAGATTCCTTCCTAAAGGGAAGAAAAGAAGACTGGCATCTTTCACAAACACAAGTATTTGCTTGAGGGGTATGGGAGCTGCTTTCCTTAGATGATCTTGCAAGGTGTGAGCGGATCAAATCAAAGAAAGGTAGCCAAAGTTAATATCATGGGGTGTTTCTCCATCCAATCAGAATTGATCCTGTTTTGCCAAAAGTGAATGATAAGTTGGAGTAATCGTTGGTTTCTGTAGCATGGCCAGGATGCTCAGAATACACGCGTCTCTGTGTCTAACCGGTGTTAATTTCAGGATCTTTTGCGAGATCTTTTTAATGATGTCATAAATGCAAGCTGGTTTTATTAGGCTAGAGCCACAGCTGATTTAATGTGCTTTATGTCAGGTGATGAGGCAGCATAAAAATATCCCGGAATAAGTTAAATTGCCCCAATATGAAGCCTCTGCACTGCCTTGATAATAAGATTGTTAATTGCTGCTGACCTGATAGCTTACCCTGGATCAGATGAAGGTGCAGTGATTTGTGGATTTCTTGCCATAGAAGAAGCATCTTCCAAATTCTGTCCACCCTCTGGTGTGAGGCTGTGAGAAGAGTAGAATTTTGATAGCTAGGCAGACTCAAGAGTTTAGTTATCTGTCAGAATCTGATATGCAGAGTGGATAGGGACTTTCTATCCATTACACCACGGGTGTCAAACTTGGCGCATCACATTGCCATCTTGTGGCGTTTTTCCCATTCAAGAGGCTGGGGTGGGCGTGGCCTGCATGTCGCGCATCTGGTCTGCGGGCTGCCAGTTGGACATCCCTGCATTACACAGAAGAGGGGATTGACTTATTCTCCAAAGTGCCAAAGGGTAGGACAAGAAGCGTTGAGTGCAAGCTTATTAAAGAGAGATCCCACCTAGAAGTGAGGAGAAGTAAGCATAATTAATTAATGGAATAGCTTGCCTGCTAGAGCTGTGGGCTCTCCATCACTAGAGGTTTTCAAAAAATAGACTGGACAAACATTTGACCAAATATTTTTATCTCTGTGTGTCTTGCTGTTGTCTCACTTGCTCATCTGTTTCATTTGTACATCCATCTCCCTAAATTCTCATTCCTTCTCACTCTCTCTCTCCCCTGTCTTTAATGCACCCTCTCTCTTACTCTCACTGTGTCCTATGCTCTTTTGTTCTATTTTTTTACTCTATCCCTTCCTTACTTTTTAAATTCATTCATCCATCTCTTTTGCTTCCTCTCACTCTGATGCTCATGCTCTTACTCATGATTTTGCTCTCTCTGTCTCACTTTGATGGGGAGCTGTTGACCAGCCTTGGACAGGGGAACTCTAACCTTCAACTGGTGTGGTCCACTGCATGAACCATCAGCCATTTGTGACCTTTTTTTACACCTGTTTAAATTCATGTTGATAAGGAGCCTGTGTAATGTGTGGCTGGTGGTTTATGAAGCTCGAACAAGGCTTTATGTGGATAAATGCCTGATGCTTGATCACTCCAAAACAACAATGGAGGGAAGTCACACTTTCAACCTTGTAGAGGAGAGGCAGAGTTGGAGAAGATGGAGATTTTTACATTGGATCAGACAAATAATGAAGCTGGGCAGACTTGGCTATGTGACAGTTATGAGAGGAAAGATTCTTCATGCAGGTGTTTCTTTCAAGTTGATATTAAACAGCTGGCTAGATCAAATGGATTTTGAGTACAGTTCATCCCAAGGCAAACTATTAAGCAAGATTTTAAGAAATGACGCCTTTCTCTTACAACAGTCCATTTACTATCAGTATCACGAATATACAGATGCGTATTTCAGCATCAGAAATCTTCCAAAAATGCCTTTGAAATGACCACCCTGTCTTAGCTTATAAGTCTGAATCAAATCTCAGCCCTGCCATTAATGGAAAATGTTGCTTTTTTAATGTATGTGTGGATTGGGTTAGTTAAATTGGATTTCTCTGTGGACAAATGGTTAAGAATGTTCAGTCTGTGTTTTGAGTTTGTAACACAGGAATAAAAATGTCCAGACCGCAGACGATGGGTGTGCCACACATTCAGTGATGCCATTTAGGCAGTTCCCAGGATATGATAAAAAATTGGCAGCTTTGAGGCAGGTTTGGAAATCACAATCAGTTAATGAATATCTCAGCTAACACTGCTTAAGGTTCAGCAAGGAATGTGTTTGCTCATAAATGTACTAACTGTCAAAGAAAGAAGTAAGTTGCAGGAGAACATTGCATAGAGCTCACATATTTTAACCTGCCAAGAATTGAGAAATAGTTCAGTTCTTCATGGATATCTATTGAATCCTTTATGCCTTCTGTACCTTTTGCATTCAAGAAATGATACTTGAGACTCTGGGATGGCTACATGGGAAAGCTCCCACACTTGTATGTTCTTCTGGAAATTCTGGAGACAGGAGGCCCCACAGACCACGCCACTTGGTCAGTACTTTCTGATTGGTGAGGTTGTTGGTTCCAAACATCGATACTTAATCCATGTAACATGGCTTCTTTTCTTCTAATGTGTAGAGTTTTACTCCATTGTGCCACACGATCCAAATACTTTCCTCCCAGGTAGCACTTCATGTTATGATGAAGAACAATTCTTTGAAGCAGCCTGCCCTCCCACCATCCAATCAGCATACTGATTACAACTTCAAGAACCTTATGCAATGTAGCCCTGTGGGTTGGAGATTCCTTTTGGATGTTATACATAAAGCATCCTCTTTTTGAAAAAAATAGAGGGAGCATGAAAAATCGGTCTTAAAAGAACCTGATGGAATGGACAGCTGCTCAAAGGTTGATCCAGGTCATCCCTTCCTAAAGCTCTATATGACAGATGTGTTGGAACATACCTCTAATTATCTCTAGTCAATGTGATTGGAGAAGACTGAGGACAGTTTGATGAAATCTGGGACCCTGTGTATTTTATTGGGGAGTGGAGACAAGTGTTCATAGATTGATTTTCTTTCATCTATGGGCCCTCCGTAGCCTAAAAGTGACCTTAGATTTTAATAACTAGCATATTTACACATTAAGCTGTCTCTATTAAGGGTCCTGGATGCTACTTGCACCCATTTCCCACTGGATCATCCAGCCATAATTAAGAAATAAAAAAGTAAGCAGCAACAAGGCTATATGGGGCTGTTGACTCCAGGAATGAGTTCCAGCCCCACCCAGATTGAGTGTATGGTGCGTTGTTTTTAAATTGTTTCCTTATTTTAACTCTTTATTAACTTTTTCTGTAAGCCGCCCGGAGTCCTACGGGATTAGGCGGCATATAAATTTATTAAAAGTTAAAGTTAAAGTTAAAGTATATGTTAAACATCCCACTGTTTCTCTTTGTTATGGCTATAGAAGGACAATTTAATAGTGAGACCATGTAGTACGGTGGTAAAAAAAAATCAGACAAAAACAATTAAGATGTAAGGTCCACACCTCATGTAATTAGTAAATTGGCTGTTCATCATCATATGCAATGGGTGAAACTAATCAAGGAGAGAAGCAACTAGAACTAAGGAGAAATTTCCTGACAGAACAATTAATCAGTGGACCAACTTGCCTCCATAAGTTGTAAATGCTCCAACACTGGAAGCCTTTAAGAAGAGATTGGATAACCGTTTGTCTGAAACGATAAAGGGGTTTCCTGCCTAAACAGGGTTGGACTAGAAGATCTCCAAGGTTCCTTCCAACTGTTCTGTTCTGTTCCGTTCCATTCCGTTCATCATTTAGCCTGATCTACTTTCTAAGGCTGTTGTTTCCTTGAATCTCTGGAGATAACAAGGAATAGTATATACTGAATAATAGCCAACATTACTACATCCCCCGCAGGGTATCCCCTTATGCAAGATCTGTCACTTGTTTGAAGAATTAGGTTCCATTCTTCTGTCTGTTATTTTGGAAAGCCCCTTCCCCTGACCTCTCTGGGCCAACCGTTTTATTTGGGCTGGTGGATATTGTAAAAGCCTTCTGTAAGCACATGAACGACCACTGAGTTTTTCCAAGGATAAGACTCCCTTGTCTAAAAATGAGAAGTGTAGCCAGGGTCAGAATAAGTGAAAGGCATCCTCAGATTTATTGTCTAAGTATGTGGAATGGAGAAATTACACTTACTTGGTGGAAATAACATCATGCATGTGTTTGGAGCCAGGGAAGCAATATTGTTACTTAATATTTCCCCCCGCTTAAGAATGTTGCACCATTAGTTCATTTCTTCACCCCTTGGACTGGGTCTTACCATTTGTCACCATAAAGTGGATGCAGCATTGTCCAAATGTTGTAAACACATATTTGAACTTCATAGGGAATGGCCTGGCCTTGAGGTTTCTGACTTGCTGTAGTCTGGATTCTGCTGGCTTTGCTAGGTGAAAACATGGGGCAACAAGATTGTATTTCTGGTTACATCCACTGGTGATGCAAAACAGCCAATGTGTCTATCCATATAGTGTATAAAACGATGGAGCCAATTGTGCAAGCTGTTTGGCACAATGCTTTGCAGAATTAGTTCTCTAATTCTTCATGTGATGTGCTGGGGCAGTAAATCCCAAATTTCTCTAAATGTTACTAAGCTTACAACATCTAGCATGCCCTGTTAGCAAGTGGTTAGATAACAGGAATTGCATTGCACTGAGATCTGGAAAACCATCAGGTATAGTCCCCAAACAAGTGATTAAAAAGTGATCCAAATGTACTTTTGGAAATAAGTTGCAGGGAAGTTATCACAACTTAAAGCACGATTGTAAAATTTTCTTGCTGTTTACGTTTGCAAATCACATCCACAAAAGGACAGAAATTTACTCCATTCATGAAGACAGAGACTGGGCAAATTAGTTTAACCAGGTACTAGAAAAGAGGTATTTCCTATATGAGGGCATGTTTAAATATGTTGCGACAAATGTTGGGTTTGTGTGCAAATAACCACTTTCCCCCATTGTGTTTCAAGTATGAAAGCCATTTGTGATCAGGAATAACTCACAGAATTTCTTGCCTTTGTGGTTAATAAGAAAAATTGCCATAAGGATTTTTTTAAAATAGCAAGCTGAGAGGTTGACCTATATACTTTTGAACTTCATATATTGTCCTTCTTATAGTCTGTTCTATGTTCTATTCTGTTCCTCATATATACTGAAGAACAGAATATTGTTCTTCATAATTGGTATTTCTGTGTCCTGGGATCCATCCTTGAATGAAAAGAAAATTAAAATGTAAGTCAACAAATATACATTCTAGTCCTATGCCAATACTTAATTCAGAACTTTTCTATTTTGTCATGAAGCCTGTAATTTTGCCTAGCATGTTCTGATTAGACATGGTAGAACACATCTCTATTGTTGAAGGTACAATCTAGTCAGGGGCGTCAAACTCCAGGCCCGCTGGCTGGATCCAGCCCATGGGTTGGTTAGATCTGGCCCGCAGGGCCACCCTGGAAACAGCAAAAGACCGCCCTGTAGTGCCTCTGCCAGTGAAAATGGAGCTCGGAGAGGGGGGGGGGGCTGTGCGCAACCAAGCTGGGCCCTGTTTTAGGCCACGATGGCCTCCTATAACCCTCTGCAAGCAAAAACGGAGCTCTGTTTTCGCTGGCAGAGGTCTAGCAAAACAAACTAAAAACAAAACAAAAGGAAGGAAAAATAAGGAAAGAGGGGAAGGAAGAAGAAAGAAGGAAGAGAGAAGGAAAAAGAAGGAAGGAAGGATATTATAAAGAGAGTGAGTGAGGGTCTTAGGGAAGTTCTGCCTTAGCACTTACCACCACAGGTGCCCCTGACATGAATGACGTCAAGCTGGCCATGCCCACCCTAGTCACGCACACTGACCATGCCCCCTGGCCAAGCCGCCACCCCTGAGGTCAAACACAACCCTGATGCAGCCTTCAATGAAATCGAGTTTGACACCCTTGATCTAGGTCCTCAATTGACCCCTCACTCCCCCTCCAAAGGACTGCAGTTTCTCCTAGGCAGGGAGCCTGAATTTATGGGAGCATTTATCAGAAGCAATTCCTAATAGACACCTGGCTCTAGAACCTGGAGGTCTTGGCCTTCCATTAGGCAGCATCGATGGTTGCTTCATGTACTAAAGAGGCTGGTGCAATGACAACAATGCCATGTGGCCTGCTCTGTGCCCTTTAATCCTTAAAAGACTCCAACGTTTTTGTTATCTAAATTGCAATTTCCTTACAAAGATAGGAGCTTTATTTTTTCTGGACTTCTAGTCTTAACACGGCCTATGTTATGATTTGCACTCTACTCTGTGATTTGCTTAAAAACTATTATGGGTACGTCTAGAAAGATATTATTTGACCCCTTTAAGTTCTTGGCAGGATTGGCTCTCTTTTTAGTGGAAATTCAGTTGTTTTTCCTCATTGAAGGCATATTTGGAAAACCTTGGGATAGAAGTTTAAACTTGATCCTTATTCTCAGGATCCCCATTCTCATGACACATGACACTTTTTGGATACTACTCAATTGAAAATTGCAAGAAAATCTTTTTTTTCCCGGAGCCCTTGGGCAGAAAGTGGTATTAATTCTTTAGGTTTGCTCATTGTAAACGAATCTATTAAATCATCTGCTGTTTTGCCAGAACAATTTAAACAATGGCATTATATTAAATTAACAGTCCTCTCAGCTGTACAATTTCAACCTGATGCATTGGCAGTATCTGAATCCCTAAATATTATTAGTGAAGGGAGTTTTGGGAGATTCTCAATTTACAATCCATGTTTATAGACAATTAAAGAATAATAAATCAGATATTGGTAATCTGCAAGAATTTGGGAACAGAAAGTCCCATGTTAACAAATCAATGGAAGTGGGTTTTAAAGAATGTTAAATATGTTTCCCACGATATTAGAGTATGCAAAATTCTACAAAAGTTTCCCTTTTTAAAAATATTTATTGGACTCCTCAGAGGATGTTCAGAAAAAGGTTCATTGTCAAACCTCATTATGCTCTAGGTGAAGGGGATTTTGACATAGGACTGGAGCAAGTTCCGCAGTTTTCCTGTTTTGATTATCAGGAATTTAATAGCCTTAAGTTTGTAAATATGATTTGGCAGATGGAAATAAGTGGTTTAGAGATGTGAACATGGTGCTGAACTACACAATAACAATTTGGAATTTATCAATCTATAACAAGTGTATTGTTCTTGGAGTATATCAAAATAGTTTGCATTGTTATGGTGGAAATATATTATTATTCCAGTTTTAAAATGTTAGCCTGAAGATACGTGTTTACCCTCTTATCTGTGTGTAGACAATACCATTTAATTAAAGTTTAAAGTTTAATCAGCTATTTAAAAATAGCTGTTTTCTTTCTTTAATGCAGTGTTTCTCAACCTTGGCGACTTTAAGTCCTGTGGACTTCAACTCCCAGAATCCCCCAGCCAGCACAGCTGGCTGGGGAATTCTGGGAATTGAAGTCCACAGGACTTAAAGTCGTCAAGGTTGAGAAACACTGCTTTTAATGTATTGCATAATGTAGTATGTGTATTTTTCTCCCCTTTATTTTTTGTATTGTTGCGTTGTGTTCGTCTTCTTTTGTATACATAAGTAACACAAGTCATTAAGCAACAACAATAACCTATCCCTGTGCTTCTGTAGACTCTGTTTGGGGAACATCCCAATACCTTTTCTTTGAAAGAAGGGGTTCAGGGCATGGTGAAGAACTGAATAAACAGTGCCACTTTTGCAGTCCAGTTTATTCTTACATGCTTTCCAGTTTTTTTTTTTAAAAGAGACATGCTGAGAGAGAGAGAGAGAGAAAAAAAAATCAACTCAGGAATAAATAGGTACTTTGTATATCAGGGAGGATTTCAGGTAGAATTTTTGAGCAGACACGGAGCTTCTAACATTAGACTATTCACATTCTGCCTGGCCACTGTGTGAAGTTGCACAATTAACTCTTTGCGGGTTTAAAAAAAAAAAAAAAAAACACAGGACTCCCTGGGACACACTCGATCTTACACAGACGCACATGCACACACAATTGCACCACTAACCTTGTAAATCCTGAAATGACCTTAAGAAAATAATGTGGGGATTTAATCCTGCTTGGTGATTTCTATCTGTGAATTTTTTGAAGGTTGCCAATCTTTTTTTTTTCGTACTTTAGGTCAATTTGATGCTGCTGAAGCATTGCAACATAGGCTTGCTGCATTCCTTGTAAAGGGTAAAAGTTTGGTTAGTAGTTTCCACTCATTGTAACCAAAAAATGTGTAATTTATCTTGAAGCGTCAGAAATCAATTCCTTTGTGTGTGTATGTATGTATGTATGTATGTATGTTTGTATGTATGTATGTATGTATAAATGAAGGTAGGTAGGTAGGTAGGTAGGTAGGTAGAAAGATGATAGATAGATAGATAGATAGATAGATAGATAGATAGATAGATAGATAGATAGACAGACAGATAGAAAGATAGATAGAAAGATAGATAGAAAGATAGAAAGATAGAAAGATAGAAAGATAGAAAGATAGAAAGATAGAAAGATAGAAAGATAGAAAGATAGAAAGATAGAAAGATGATAGAAGAAAGATAGAAAGATAGAAGAAAGATAGAAAGATAGATAGAGATAGAGATAGAGTTTAGAGTGAGTTTAGAGTTTAATAAATTTATATGCCGCCCAATCCTGAAGGACTCCAGGCGGCTTACATAAAAAACAATTTAAAAGAAGACTAAAAATTTAAAATAAAAAGACAAGGCAGTTAAAAAGACACAACATGCACTCCACCTTAGTAGGGCTGGACCTCATTCAAGAGGTCAACAGCCCCAGGCCTGTCAGAACAGCCAGGTCTTAGTAGACTTTCGGAAGGCCGAGAGAGTGGGGAGGGTCCGGATCTCTGGGGGTAGATCGTTCCAGAGATATATAGAGATATATCTTCTTGGGAACCTTTCTGTTTTTAAGAAATGGTCTCATGAAAGAAGCAGCAACTGATATGAACTCTTTTTCTTTAGCAGTAAGCCAGTAAAAACACTCTGTGTTGCCAAAACAGTGTTGCTTTCTCCAGTTTTAAAGTTTTATTATAAGGTAAAAATATAGACAATTTGCTTCGGCACAATAGATCAATGGCCCCCAACTTTTTGGGCAATAGAGACCGGTTCCACGGGAAGAGGTTTTTCCGCAGATTGGAGGAGTTTGCATGCTGCCCATGGATGGGGCCTTGCTTGCTTGCATGGCCCACTTGCTGACATGCTATGGCCTGGTGTTGGTCCATGGCCTGGTGGGTTGGGGATCCTGCAATAGATTACAAAACTAATACAACACCAACCTTTTGCTTTACATTTAACAACATTTCAAGCCATTTCTTCAATTGCAAAATCATTCTAATCTTCAAAATCTAAAATCAAAATTTCATTTTTTTTTCACTTTTGAGCAAAAGTCCAGAAACAATTTCCAAGTAGAGATAAAACTAGATAAATTATTTTCTTTAATTAAAACAGTCCATTTTGCCATCTTCACTAACAACATCACCTGTTGCCTTCTCATCCTTACAAATGCCCTCAAATTGTAGCTATTTAACAAATATTTTTTTAAAAAATTATCAGGTAGTAAATGGCCTAAAATTTAAATTTAATTCAAGCAACTCTATCACAGTTTTTGTGAATTGAACATGTCCAGCCATCTCATGATAGGGTGTGATGAGAAATATAACTGTTGAAATGAGAGAAATCCTATGAAACTATCCGTTTTGTTTTTTCTATCAGTTTTACTATGTCTCAGTATATTTTTATGAGTTGATTAACTAATTTGCATTGTAATTTGCTTTTTAAAAAAGAAAATGCACAAAACATGTATTTATGTTCATTTCTCCATTCATAAACTGTTTCCAAATACATACATTTTGGAAAGAATTTCCAATAATATTTTGCAAACTACACATTTGTGCATGTCCGTCCGTCCATCCGTCCGTCCATCCATCCATCCATCCATCCATCCATCCATCCATCCATCCATCCATCCATCCATCCATCCTTATCATCTATCTATTTATCTATTTATCTATTTATCTATTTATCTATTTATCTATTTATCTATCTATCTATCTATCTATCTATCTATCTATCTATCTATCTATCTATCTATCTATCTATCTATCTATCTATCTATATATCTATCTATCTATCTATATATCTATCTCTTTACCTCTCTACCTCTCTACCTCTCTACCTCTATCTCTATCTATCTATCTATCTATCTATCTATCTATCTATCTATCTATCTCTATCTCTTTACCTCTCTACCTCTCTATCTCTGTACATCTCTATCTCTATCTCTATCTATCTATCTATCTATCTATCTATCTATCTATCATCTATCTATCTATCTCTTTACCTCTCTATCTATCTATCTATCTATCTATCTATCATCTCTCTATCTCAATATAGAGTTTTCCTGTGGAGTATCAAACTGCACTGCAAAGCTCAGATAAGTGCTTATTTCAAAGCATTATGAATGTTTAGTTTTTCTGTGAATTTAACATTTACATTCAAATAGAACAAAATATTTTGTTCCTATTATACTGTACATTAACTAACAACTGTGTTATTATATAATATATATAATAACACAGTTGTTAGTTAATGTACAGTATAATAGGAACAAAATATTTTGTTATATATATAAAATATATATCTATATCTATATCCTACTTTCTGGCTTTTAGCACTTTTCCCCTGGTTCAGTAGTTCTTAGTGTTAGCCAAAGCAAATGTTTGCTTAATTTCTTATTGCTTTTTATAAAACGTTCCTAAAGCCAATTGCTTTTTATGGGCAAACATGAGATACATATGCACCTTTTCCTACTTCTGGCAACACCATGGGATTGTGTTCTTTCTGATCTCGAAATTCTAGAATCTAGTGCTATGTTGCACAGTATGCTGATTGTCAACACACACACATGTGGGGCTTCTAAATGCCCAAATAAATAACCTGATTGCACTCTTCTGAGGAAAGGGAAAGTTTTTCTGAAACTTAAAATGCTATGACAGATTATGTTGGGCTGATGAAGTGTTAGGTTCAGTGATGCTTGGGTATTCATCTGACTTGTTCTGTTGTATTTTCAAGAAATGTGGGAAATCAAGTATATCTATTTTACCAGGCAAATATTGGAAAGTGACCCACAGTGTGTGGCCTTCCCCTCCAATTTGACACCGTAATCTCAGCTGGCCATTGTGACATGAATTACTGGTTTCTGCTATGTCTCCTTTGACCTGTTCCATGCTGTGTCATGAATTACAGCACCCAACCTTAATCTGACATCCTCCAGAGTTGTCTTTTTCTAATCTCTAGACAGTATGGCCAACTCTCCAACCTTTTTTGACTGTGCCAAAAAAAAAAATTCACAAAATTTCAGCCCCTACAGTTTTCTAATAGGCAAACACATCCAAAGATAAATAAGCAATATTCCAACTATCTGTAACATGGATTGTGATAGGTGAAAGGCAGATATTTGCTTTGTATTCTATTCTTTAATTCTATTTTTTGGAACCACAACTATGCCTGCCTCTCTTCTTCGGCAACAGCAACTCTGATAGGATTATGGTGGGGTACCATAATATTGATATTACATCCTTATGTATTTACTTGGGGTATAAGCATGTTGTGATGTTATTAGAGGAAGACAAAGCAACTTCAAGTATTTTTCTTTTTGAAAATTTTCATTCAATCAAAACAGTAGAAGCAAATAAGCAATTCTTTGAGAAATCGTGATACATTTTGAAAGAAAGGAATTTTAGCAAGTGGACGACTGGAATTAAAATCTAAGACTGAATCCATTTAAATATTCTGAAACAAAGATATTATATAATATATTCATTACCTATAGCTGGCTGAGAAGGACATAAAGACAACCATAGCTGGCATCTTAATTAAAGGCATTTATTATGGCTGTTCTTTTTATTTTATTTTATTTTATTTCTGATGGCTCTAATAATAGCAGTAACTTAACAACTGCAGTGATTAACTTAATAGCTATGCCAAGAAAGATTGTAAAATGGGGCAAAATTCACTTAACAACTGTTTCTCTTAGCAACAGAAGTTTTGGGCTTAATTTGGTCATAAGTTGAGGAATAATAATACTAATAATATGCTTGATAGCTTCCCATATTCTCAAAGCTTACGCTCTATTAACTATGAGAATCACACAGATTGTTTTGTGAATAGGCATTTCTTCTGTAAAATAGTTACGATGGTGGATGGGAAAAGAAGTTTGTTCATAAACCTACCCTTGTTTTTTTGTATTTCTTTTACATATTTCCATAGCTGTTCACAGCTGTTGTTTGATGTTTTACAATTAAGCCTATTGTATACAACTAACTGAACTTTCCAGGATGGATCAAGTTTCAAAGTTTGTGTAGTAACACAATCCTGCTGTGGCCTGAATTGCATTCTGTTACAGCGTGTATCAAGAGAATACATGGAAGGAGCCTTTGTAAAAGGTATTTTGATGGGCTCAAAGTTTTAAAAGAAGTCAATTTTAAAAAAAAGAGTGATGAAAAAAGAACCCATGGATCAATATTCTGATATGACTTCTACGAAAATGCAGGATTTGTAGGAAGTATTAATAGTTAAAATTAAAAGATGGAGCATATTCCTGGTGTTTAATTCATTGTATACTAAGTTCAAATGTGATAAAATAAAGCAAAGGTTAGAATAATTGTTTTGAATGTCATTCCAATTCAGGGAGGACCTGTCAGCTTCTCTCCATCCTCCAAAGGTGCCCTTGTATTTCTGTCCCATCTCATATTTCTAAATTCTGGCAGCTGTAGGGAGGTTTGTCCCAACAGTCAGCTTCTTCTTCCTGTTCAATTTCAGTTTCATCTCCTAAGTGCTTTTTACTTAGATTGCATTAACAAAGACTTTTCAAGGGAACGTCATTGAATTTCACTTACCCAAAAGCACTCCAATCAATGATGTAGCAGAGCAACTCAAATTAGATTCCAAATTGGCTCCAAAGAGAAACAATCAACAGTGATGAGAAGTTTTCAAGTAGGATGATACTGCATATCAAAATTCCAAACAATTGGTAAGGGGATGGTGTTACTGCCAAAGACTAATTGATTCAGGAGAATGGAGTCCAGTTGTTCTAGTATGTTGTCAGATACAATACTCCTTGAAATGTTCTCCAAGTTTACAATCAATTGGATCCTCATCTAATGTGCTTTGATTCCTGTTATTGATGCTTACTGGAAGGATTTTTTGGAGTGCAGCGATGAAAATTTGGATATTGTATATGTCATAGGTATGTTTAGATATTATAAATGTAAATGTAGCTGTCCAAGACTAAACATGATGAAAAGTGTGATGAGAATGTTGAAGATTGATAACTCCGCAAAGGTTGTTGGTGCAATTGATGTGATTAGTTATGTAGTTCGTTTAATGTTCATGCTCAATTATTACAAGAATGCCATTACGAATCTCTTATAAAAAGGAAAAGGTATTGTTCTGCCCCCCTCCTCCGTCCAGTAACGAATGCCGAGAAAGCTTAACTGGAATGTACTTTAATTAGCAAGACCAAAATCTCAGTGGCTGAAAGCCAAGCAAACAAACAGATAAGGACCTTGGCAGCAACTCAGACAAACCTTGGCAGCAATTCAGACAAACCTTGGCAGCAATGCAGCCTGCCAAGTTAGTTACATTCTCTTTAGTCAATGTGTTGACTTCTGCAAGAAGGGCATGTCACAAGCAGTCTTTTTTATAGTTTGGAGAGGAGCCTAATGACCATCAGCTGAGCGCAATTACCTCCTGTAATTGCATAATTGTTCCTGACGAGTAGCTCTTCGATGGCGTGCATCCAGGAACAACTCACTGCTGGCTTCTGGAATCTCCCTTGTCTCCTCCCCACTGGTCCAAGACCACCTGGTGGCCAACCAGTCTCTCTGTGCCCTGCTCGGAGTCAGAGCCCTGTCCAGGGTCCTTCACATCCTCCAGAGCCGACTCATAGGGCCCCTTGCTGTCGGAGTTTGGTGGCAGCTCCAACGGCTCCTGCTGGGCCACAACAGGTATGTTTAAACATACCTTTAAGAATCCCTGGGAAAGCATTGCAGAATCTGACAGAAAACATATGAGATGTAACAATGAGTAAGTATTTGAGAGCAAGGTAATAGATTTTTGCTCTACAGCAGTTCACTGAGAAACATATGAATGGGCAAAGAGAAGTTTATTGTTATTTAGAGAATGTATATCAGAAAGCAAATAAGCTTCTATTATGGAATGCATTAGATAAATATGGAGTTGAGGGTTCATGCTGAATTTGGTATGTGATGGAAATAACAAATATATTAGGATAAAATGAACATTTAGTAAATGGTTTATTGTATTGATCAATATATGTGTGATTTAATTACACTTTCCATCCAATTGTGCCTAGTGATACAGCTCAGAAGTTCCAGCGATTAAGGAAGGAAGGAGGGAAGGAAAGAGGGAGGGAGGAAAGGAAGGAAGGAAGGAAGGAAAGAAAAAAGGCAGGCAGGCAGGCACATGAAAGTCATGGCTAGATGGTGTTGATGACATTTTGAAAAAAAGCTGAGAAGTTTAAAGACAAAAGGAAATTGGTGAGGCAGGTGAAAACAAGGAAGGTCTGCAGTGAAAAGAAATGGAAATATATTAGTGCACTGTGTTGATGTAAACTAGATTTTTGTTCCCTGTCTTTAATTTCTGTGGTTCTCATTCTTTGCCAGGACTTTGCATAACAATAGGTACCTTAAAAAGAAATAGTAAGATGCATGTATAAGTATTGAATGAGAACCTTACTTGGCTGCTGATGGAGGTCTTTTTTAACTGGATCGTTCTAACTGAAGATACTCAAGTCTGAAGCAGTCATTTTGCAAGGAAAGCATGCTACATTTTAATGATCCCTTTTAACTCCATCCTTTCTTTGGAACTGAATGTAGCATTCAATGCTATTTGCCCTTTTGTAGGAGTAAAGGCATGATGTGAAAATCTCACATCATCTAATTCTGAAAAGATCACAAAATCTAACTCTGTTGCTTGACTTTCCTGCACCAATCATATGTTGGCTGTTTGTGACACATGTGCCGTTAAATTATAGAAGCTGATACACATGATTTGAGGTAGATCTGCAAGAGGTTTCTCTTTTAGATTTAGTGGTTCTTTTGTATTTGCAAAAAAATAAATAAATGGTGTCCTTGTGTCATTACCATTTTCCAAGAAGATGTTCTATGCTCACAAGGTCCTATCTCTTGTTTCTTGTCATTTCATTTCTCCGCCTCTCACAATCTGAAGTTTTCGTTGGTTGGGTTCCTGAAACTTCTGGTACCCCAAGAAACCTGGCAGATTGATTTCTGTAATTTAAGGGTACCATCTAAGAGGCATGATTGCTGTGTCTGAGTATTGTCAAATAACTTCACAAGTTGTGTTCACCTAACCACTGCCTCCCCCCCCCCCCGATTTTATTTAATCTGAGCAAATTGCTTCGACTCTGTTCCTTTTATCCCATTTTTGCTTCTTGTCTTCATTCTTAACCACTGTTGGCTTGTGCCAAACCTATACCTGTGGCTAATACGGTGCTGAAATCTCTCCTCTAATTCCCCATTATTTTCCTCCTTTGCAAAAGAAGATTCTGTTTCCATTACCTCATTCTCAGGGTAGAATGAACTTGCTGTTGGTTACCGAAGGCGGACTGCTATTTTCTGTTCCTCATTTGCCTGCCAAGCTGCAGATTCCCAGGATGCCCTGGCTTCCTGGTGTGAAAAAACACCGTAGAGGTGTTTCCTCGTGAGACCGTCCATCTGGATTTAACTGAAGTGTGGGAAATCGCTAAAGCTGCAAAAAAAAATACCGTACAATGGAAAAAAAGAACGTTCTCTTTCATGATCTCATAACTATATTGTGCAAAAATTTCACACCTTCCCACCTCTTCCCAGAATTTCAACTATTTTTTCCCCATCACACTAAATAAAACAATACTAATCTGATCTTTCATTGTCAGGTGCTTGGCCTTTTTCCTGCTTCTGGCTCTGCATTCTCCTCTGCGCTTCAACACTTTTGTCTTCTGCAAAAATCAACTGTACCTGTTTTGCACCATATTCCTTTCTCTGTTTTAAAAGCCAGAAACAGATGACTGCCGAAGGCTTCATCTCATTCTGTTAACTGAAAGTTAGCATGAGAGTAATTTCCAATGCCACTAGGAAGACATATAAATCAAGAAAACCTATGATCTGTGTCAACTTCCTAACTGTCTAGAACCATGATGGTGAATGTATGCCAAGCGTACTATAGGTGGCACGCAGAGCTGTCTCTGTGGGCATGTCAGTCGTCGCCCCAGCCCAACTCCACTGCACATACACATGCACCTCCAACTGGCCAGCTTGTTCTTGGGTCTCTGCCATGCATGTGCAGGGGTGGGGTGCATGCAAGGGACGGGTGCATGCATATGTGGGGGTGAGGTGCATGCACGGGGATGTTCACATTGCATTTTGGGGCCTTGCGCAATACCCCTGCACCCAGTTTTGGACCTGGAAATCCTCCTGCACCAACCTGGAAGCCAAAAATAGATGAGGGGGGATGGGGTGCATGCGTGGGGGGGGGGGGGCGGAGGAGCACAAAGTGGTCATCCATGCATTTGTGGTGGTGGGACACACACGGGGTTGTTCTTCTCTCTCAGATGGAAGAGAGACACACAAATATACGGGTTACTATTTGTATGTGTGAGCCTATGGTAGTTAGAAATGTGTCATTGTTAAATAGGATCACTCTAACCCTGTGATGGCGAACCTATGGCACGGGTCCCACAGGTGGCACACAGAGCCCTCTTTGCAGGCACACCAGCCATCGCCACCTCCTGCTGGCCAGCTAGTCTTCGGGTCTCTGCCACGCAGGTTCAGGGGGCGGAGTGCATCTGGGGCATGCACATGCATGGAGGGAGCGCTCACATTGCATTTTTGGGCCTCACATAGTGCCCCCGTACCCCGTTTTGGCTTCCATAATTGGTGCAGGAGGTCTTCCAGGCCCAAAACACGGCACAGACATGGCACATGCGCCCCCCGCACCCCATTTTGGGCGTGAAATACCTCCTGCATCAACCTATAAGCCAAAAATGGGCAATGGGAGTGGGGCGCGTGTGTGGGGAGATGGGGCACATGTGTGAGGGGGTGGGGAAACATGAGGGGTTGCGCATTGCATTATGGGTGTTGATGTGCGCTGTGACACTTGCACGCTTTTGGCACGCAGTGAAAAAAAAGGTTAGCCATCTTTGATTCAATCAGCAACCTTAACCCAGCAGTTTGCTGATTACGGTTGCTGCAGTTAAGATTGGAAACAAAAATGGTAGCAAATAATCTGTTATTTTTCAAGACACACCTGAAAAAAAAAAAAGAACTCAGGAAGTGGCTTTGCAAATTTTCTAATTGACAGAGTGGAAATCTGCCCAAACCATGAAAACAAAATAGTGATTACCCTACTTTCCAGACGATGGAAAGAGACATCGTAGATATTTCATGTTGACGTTGCTGAGATAATTTTATATGTTTGGAAGGTCATAAAGGAAATAATTGCTATTAGGCTGCTGCAGTGTCTGGAAGTTAAAAGAAGTGTTTTTGGAGTATTAAAGGGACACCTTTGAAACCAGGAAGAGGTTTAAACGGAGAAATATTTAATTTTTTAGAAATGAATCTGCTTTAAAAGCAGTGACAGCTGAACCCTTTTTATATACTTTACATTATTAAATGCTTTGGTAGTATAATCCAAGCCAAATGGTTTGTGTGAAGGCCACACTCAGATTCCTATTCATTTGTTGAAAGCATTGCTATCCTTTTGCAGCTAATGAAAATAAAATATTCATTATATTCAAGGCTACCTAGGATTACCATTTTGACCGCTTATGCATTCTTAAGAGAAAATGTGACATTAAAAGAAAGGGGGACAAATGAGGCAGTGGTGGGATTCAAACAACCAGTTTAACAACTGGTTCTCTGCCATAATGACCAGCTGGGTAGGCATAGCTCAGTGGTCATGTGACAATGTGGCTATAGCCAACTCACGTCGATGGGCGCTTTGCCTTAGCGGTTATAATATAATAAGGGTTAACCAGAGAGGCAGTTTCTGTAAGCAGGGCATTAAAGATAAGGCTAGAAACAACACCAGAATATTTCCTTCCTGCCTTCCTTACAGGATTAGCCCTGTAAAGTGGGGAAAAAAATAAAACAAGATTTCTTCCAATAACCGGTTCTCCAAACTGCTTAGAAAGTTACAAACCGGTTCTCCCAAATAGGTGCGAACCAGCTGAATCCCATCACTGAAATGAGGATAGAGCTTTGCATAGCACTCATATATATGTATGTGCATTTCTTTCTTCTATACAATTTTGGCAAGAATATCAAAAAATGTAGGAGATTTCAATGTCCTTCGCAGGTCCGCCTAGGATTGTTGTGGGGAAAAAGGAGAGGAGGAAGTACCTTGAGTCTGGAACAAAAGATGGGATACAAATAAAAGTTTGATAGATTTTAAAAATTGGGGGAGAGGCACCGATGACTTTGCATGTTCTTTCTCCTCCATAATAGCAGGCATATATTTCATCATAAATGAGCGGTGGTTCTTTCCCAAATCACTTGTAATCATTAGGCTCATCCAGAAATATAGTTCTGTTTGCTTTCGGATGGAGTTGCTCTGGTTTTTTGCTGGGCATATAGTAGGTATAGAGTGGACTGGATTTCCTTGAGTTCGCAACATGGTGATGTCAAAAGGATCAGGAATAGACTTTCTGGGGGCCAAGAGGATGCACTACTGGATGCCAACATAAGACTTGAGTTGGGCTACCTGTAGCTTCCTGGCACTGTCATTCAACACTGTGTGTCCTTAACTTCATGAAAGGTGTGCTCTTAGCTTTCAGATGGAATGAAAAGGAGCTTCAACCTAGTAACCTCTTCTCCAATAGAGAACGTGATGGGGTTCTGGAGACCAAGGGCATGCCAAAGTAGTCCAGAGAAGAAACCAAAACCATGACTACTAACACGACCCTTATTTAAGGTTATCAATACAAAATACTGCAAGTCTAAAGACACTTCTCCTATTTCCTGCCTTTACTTTCCAGAGAACTTGGAAAATGCTTTCTCCACTCCCATTCCTTCTGTGGAATGGGATGTCTCTTATCTGACTGTTACCCTAACTCTGATGGCGAAACTCTGGCAGGCGTGCTCTGGGCACATGAGCCGTCTCCCATTGCACTTCCGGTTCTGGTGCACCGGCCAGCTGGTCTTCACATGCATGGGAATGCTAGAAACCGGAAGAACAGCTGCCTGGCACACATGCATGCGCCAGGTGGCTGCTCTTCTGGTTTCTTTTGGGCACATGCACACTGGCCAGGTGGTCTTTGCATGCACGCATGCACGCATGCCAGAAATCAGAAGACCAAGTGGTTGGCGCGCATCTGTGCACTGGAAATGGGAAGAGCAGCCACCTGGTGGGCACATGCACACTGGCCAGGTGGTCTTTGCATGCATGCATGCACGCATGCCAGAAATCAGAAGACCAAGTGGTTGGCGCGCATCTGTGCACTGGAAATGGGAAGAGCAGCCACCTGGTGGGCACATGCGCACTGGGTGGCTGCTCTTCTGGTTTCTGGCACACATATGTGTGTGCGCACTCTCGTTTCCGCATTTGGTGCTGAAAAGGTGAGCCAACACTGCCCTAACTGGAACTGTTCCTTCTCAAGGATATTCCCACAATTGTAGCCAGTCCTTCTCGAAACAAGTCAAACCAGCGTTAGCTCTTGCAGATTCCAATAGCCAGCACCAACCTTAATGTCTACGAGCTTCTGAACGTTGGTTAGACAAAATACCGACTGTGCTACCTGGCATCTGTGCGTTAAAAATGGCATCGTCCTTCATGGTTTGTTTTCCTCCCCCCTTGTTTTGAAAACTAGATGTTTGTTGCTGAAGAAAATGTGGATTTTCGGATACATGTGGAAAATCAGACGCGAGCAAGAGACGATGTCAGCAGGAAGCAGCTCAGACTTTATCAGCTCTACAGCAGAACCAGTGGGAAGCATATCCAGGTGCTGGGAAGGCGGATTAGTGCCAAAGGAGAAGATGGAGACAAATATGGTAAGAGAATTTGCTTTGATCTGCTATTCTTAGGTGTGCCTAAAGCAGTGATGGTGGACCTTTTCGGCACCGAGTGCCCAAACTGGAACGCATGTGCATGCGTCAGAGCACCGAAAACCTAAAAACCACCTGGCTGGTGCGTGCATGCCTGTTTTTTGGCTGTTGGGGGCTGTTTTCTGGCCGTTTTCAGACTGTATTTTTGCGCTGGAAACCAGAAGAGCAGCTGGCAGTGGCGTGCCCGCCCACAGAGGGCTCTGCATGCCACCTTTGGC
Source organism: Thamnophis elegans (assembly GCF_009769535.1). Taxonomy (NCBI): domain Eukaryota; kingdom Metazoa; phylum Chordata; class Lepidosauria; order Squamata; family Natricidae; genus Thamnophis; species Thamnophis elegans. Next base: position 18,371,064 of record NC_045543.1, on the reverse strand, counting down.
ACGGATACCATAGGTTCCCCATCACAGGCCTAAAGCGTGGAGGCGATTCATCAGCTTCTCTGATTGGTCAAACTTGAATAAAATAAGCCAAGACAATGGACATACAGTGACCCAGTACCAAAATGAGAGGACCATTAGCTTGTTAAATATGAGGCAAATTGGGGCAAAAAAGGGACTTACGACCGTTTTTCACAGTTATGACTTTTGCAAGCATCCCTGTGATCATGTGATCAAAATTTGGCTACTTGGCAACTGACTCCTATTTGTGACTGTTGCTGTGTCCCAAGGTCGTGTGATCAGTTTTTATGACCACCCTATAAGCAAAGTCAATGGGGAAGCCAGATTCACTTAACAACCGAGTTACTACCTTATCAACTGCAGGGATCCACTTAACAATTGAGGCTGTAAAAGTCATAAAATGGGGCAAAACCCACTTAACTAATTTCTCACTTAGCAACAGAGATTTTGGGCTCAATTGTGGACGTAATTCGAGGACAACCTGCACATATGTGTATATGGCAGGGCTGGGCAATCTGCATCCCTATGCCTTTGTTTTATAGTTCAGTCTTCTGAGCCCCTAAGATTATCTAGTAGAGATATGGTAGCATGCTGCTGGCATAGGGTAATACTATTTTAGTTTAAAAGACAAAAAGATACATGGGGTTCATACTGTACTTCACTAGGTCATTTTCAAATCCATTGGCTGCATTGGTATAGCATATTAATCTTAGTTACCTTTTACCCTCAAGTTCAAGAGTTTGTCTGCGACTCTGCATTTTGTCAATAGAGGCCTAAAAATTCTGGCCTATGGAAATTTCTCCAGGTGATCCTGCAGCTCTCAGTGTTCAGGAAAATTTTAGAAAATGTGGACTTGCTATGGAGCCGTTGCTCATTTTTAGTGTTTGGAAGAAGAATGGACGAGCGAGAAAAGATTGAGGGTTTATGCTTGCTGCTCTAGCAAAACAATGTACTGACCATATTTTTTGGAATATAAGACACACCGGAGTATAAGACACACCAAGGTAAGAGGTAAATTAAAAAAAAAAAGTTTGTGCACTCTGCAGACCTCCCATTGTGAAAAATGGGGCATGCAGAGAATTTGAGAGGCCTGCAAAGTGCTCCTGGGGACTGGGGAGGGAGGGCAAAAATGAGCAAACATGGCCCATTTTTCGTGAAAACTGTCCCGGTTTTTGCCCCAAAAAGGGCATGCATAGCCTTTAGGAGGATACTTTGCAGTCCTCCCAAACCATCTGCATGCCCATTTTGTTGAGGGAATTTGGGAGGCTAAAAATGCTGCATTCAGTGTATAAGATGCACCCAGATTTTCACCCTTTTTTTTGGGGGGGGGGGAAAGGTGCATCTTATACTCCAAAAATACGGTATTTACACTATATATCTTACAATGTCAGGGAAATCTATACAGGCTGGACACAATACAGTCTGACAGCCCTAGATTGCTAACTTATTCTGTTCAACGCTTGTGTGTCTGTACTTGGTGGACCACCGGGAGGGGGGAACTAGCTTTACACCAATTAACTAGTGGTGATTGGGTTGCTGCCTCTTCTGGGCTCCTCCATTGACCTTGCCTTGCCTCATGTCATGATGCCTTGTGTCTGGTCAGAACCAATGCCGGCTTCCATTTTCCGCACATGCAAATACAGCTAGTTTCCCCGCCCCCCCACTGAAGTGGTACCTATTTATCTATTCACAACATTGCATACTTTCAAACTACTGAATGGGTAGGAACTAGGGACCGAGTGACAGGAGCTCACACCATCTCATGAAATTGGGCTTGAACTGCTGGAATGCAGACCATTTCTGGCCAGCATTAAGACCATTAAGTCACTGTGCCATCGTTTCCCCTAGCAAAACATTTAAGATTGTCTATTTGAATTCCGTTCAAACTGAAATTGGGGTAGGTCTGCATACTGTTTAGGTTTCAGATTGGGGGCTGATAGAAAACATGGCTAGGAAAACAGCTCTATTTCACTTGGCCTGATGTAGAGGATGCTGATTTTAACTGGGGCCAAAATTGATATTCAAAAATCCATGCCTCCAATGACATACATAAAGTATTTGTCACATTTAAAAAAAAACAGAACTGACATATTTCAAATATGGTAGGTTGTAGGAGTAAAATGGAGTGGAGGATTTATTATACTGTGGTACTTTACACTGGAAGTACTCATAATTTTTGTGAGAGTTTGATCTTGAGTTGAGTAACTTCAACGTTTAAAAAATCATGCTACACTTAAACGATTAGGATTTATTTAGAAACATTAAAAAAAATCTTTTGCCATCAACCGACCATGGAACATTCTTGTAGTAGGTTTGATTCTGAACTCTAAACAGAAAACATTACAACAATATATTGAACTGAGTCGGGTAATCATTTTGATAGATAGCTTTTAAACTAGGATCCATTTAATTGGTTATTAATCAGGCTATGTCTAGACTGATAATGTGAAAGATTCTCCAAATATTTCATAGTGGTGAGATGTTGAGTATTCCTGAAGTGCTTTTAGATCATGGAGAATGGAGAGGGGGGATTATGTCTGGACAGGTTATTTAAAAAGTAGCTGCCTATTCATCAACTAGATTTAAATCTTGCAATTCTGTACAATGCTTTTCCCACTTGACTATAACAATGTGAAGTGGTTGACTAATTCTCTTGCACACACCGACTTTTAAAAAGGAAAAGGGTGGGAAATGGAAGGTAAAAGATTCACATTACATGGTATCTCACACTGATGGAATAGATAGGAGAGGCAGCCGCATGTAAGCTGAAACACTGGATTTTCAGCACACAAAAGCAAGAGGACATTCTATACTGTTTGTTCTCTCTTTGTGTGCAGTTCATTTACAGGGCTGGTCTTGCTTGGGGTAGAAAAAGGCTTTATTTGTGTTTCATGGCTGGGAGATTCTATTTCAAAGTACGGGACTTGCCTGGTATGTTGAAAGGTAATGTTAATGTTTCCTGTGTGCCAGGCAGCATTGTGCTATGCAACTCTGGATTTGAATGGTTTCCTGAGAGCCAAAACAAGGGGCAAATGATAAATTATAGAGAGGTGACATTCACGTAACAGGACAGAATGCAGAGGTGAAATTGACTGATTTGAAATTCTGGATAATGAGTTTGATCAGATCCAAGCTGTAGCTCAAAAGGGGGCAGGTTTTGCATGCAGGATGTCTCTGGTTTACTCTCAGTATATCTAGTTACAGTAAACAATACTGAAGCTGATGGCCCAGTTTACTAAGATAGTGCAAGGTAGTTTTCTATGAAGTACTTGTACTCAGATATTATAACTAATCGGCTTCTTAACTGAACACTTAGGTGCTAAATGGTGGGTTTTGCTGTTATGTGGAATAGAATGTATGGTTTCCTAGCTCTCATTTTTTTTCCTTCTTCTTATCTTGCTGGGGAATAGCAGAATTTTAAATTCATCTTTTTCAAAAAAGCAAACTGGACTGTTTTTTCCTTGGAAGACCTTTTGCTTCTCATCCAAGAAGCTTCTTCAGTTCCAAAAGTGCTTTTTTCAAAAAGAAGCTTTTTGGATGAGAAGCAAAAAGTCTTCAAGGAAAAAAACAAGTGATAGGATTAGTCCAAGACATTTTCCCATCACTATATATATAGTACTTGCCAGAGGCAATGGACTTCAACTATCAATTCTGATCAACTTAAGATACCAGATTAGAGAAGGATGATCTTAACAGCAGCTAGTGGACAATACAGCCACAATACAGAAGTGAGGATTCTTTCTTTTGTCTCTTGGAATAACTGGATGGGACATAGATTGATAGTCATCCCCAAGAGAAAAATATTGCTATGAGTTCCTAGTCCATCTTCTTTTTAGGAAAGATGGGAAAGATCTAGTTAAGATTCTGTGCAGTTCGGAGAACTCCCAAATCCCACTCCTGGCTGGCCCTGCCCACCCCACCCCACCCCTCCCAGGAATCCCCACACGACCAGTTTTGGATGCAGATAAGTGGAGGGCGCTCATGGAGGCTCAGAGAGGGTGAAAAATGGGCCTCTGGAAGTTCAGGAAAGCTGGAAACAGGTCTCCAGAGGGCCTCCAGAACCTGGGGAAGCTGTTTTCACGCTCCCGGAGGCTCAAGGAAAGCCTCCGGAGCCCAGGAAGGACAAAAATCCCTCCCCCGCCGTGGTGCAGGAGGCCGTTTAGGCCACGCCCACCATGGCCACACCCACCCAGCAACCAAGCAGAGAACCCCTTGCTAAAAGTTTTGAAGCCCACCGCTGATACTATTTAAGTCTCTTTCCCGACATTCTGAAGAAAGCTAAGTGTGTACAAAACTTATATAGCCCAATGTATGTTGGAACACATTAATGATCCAATGTTTAAAAATAACACTGAATAAATGACTGGCATTCAATTGCATTAGAGCCAGAAGAGTCTGGTGCCTGTATCAGATATTGACCTGATTCACCGCTATGACTTTCTGAGCCCTGATTGCAGTATTTCTGCTTGTCAACTTTAAAGCTTATTTGCCTTTTATAACCTTGCATCATATTCAGTGTTAACTTCTGGATGTCTTTTAATAATCCTACCATTGGCTCAAGGTTGACTCAGCCTTCTGTCCTTCTGAGGTTGGTAAAATGAGGACTGAGATTGTTGGGGGCAATAGGCTGACTCTGTAAACCACTTAGAGAGAGGGCTGTAAAGCATTATGGAGTGGTATATAAGTCTAAGTGCTATTGCTATCAAGCAGTTTATTTTATAAACTGTACAAGTATAACAAGTATAGGTATGAACATAAACATGAACAAAGGAAGTAAATACAGATAGATGGGGACGGTAGGACAGGGATGGAAGGCTCACTGGTGTGCTTATTATGCATGCCCCCTTTACGGACCTTTTAAGAATGGGGTGAGGTCCACGGTAGACAGTTTAAGGTTGAAGCTGTGGGGGTTTGAGGATGTAACAACAGAGTCAGGTAGAGCATTCCAGGTGTTGACCACTCTGTCGTATTTTCTGCAATCAAGTTTGAAGCGGTTTACCTTGAGTGTGTATCTATTGTTTGCCCATCTATTATTGTGGTTGAAGCTGAAGAAGTTGTTGACAGGCAAGACCTTGTAATAGAAAATTTTAGATTGGACCACAGGTGGTGCAGTTCCAAATTGTCCAAGCCCAAAATTTCAAGTCTGGTGGCATAAAGAATTTTATTGTTAGTAGAGGAGTGGAGTACTAGTGAAATACCTCTGAACCCGCTCAATCATGTTAATCTCCCATGTGGGGTCCAGGTGGATGAGCTGTATTCAATAATTGGTCTGGCAAAGGTTTTGTATGCCCTAGTTAGCAATACAATGTTGCTAGAGAAGAAGTTATTTTATATTTCAGATTATTTTCTAATTTTCTCATAAGTACCACGTATGCTAATCATTGCTACATTTATTTTTGTTCCTGTTTGCCCAGCATTTCATTTTTACCATTTTGAATGCCAACCTCTTCTCTTTTTAGTTTTTAGGAGGTGATCTTTCTCCAGAAAAATGTAGTGTGCCCTCAAACTCTCCCTCTCTCCCTCTCTCTCTCTTTCTCCCTCCCTCCCTCCTTCTCTCTCTCTCTGTTTGTGTGTGTGTGTGTGTGTATGAGACTTTATATTTTTGGAGTATTTGTTCCTGGAGGAGATTCCTCTAATGCTCCATAACTATTTTTTGTTTTTGTTTTGCCAGTCAAATTGATTCTGAAACTTCCCGTTCTCAGTTTATGAGACAAAAGTGGATTTCAAAAGCTGACTTACATGTTCAGCAGACTGTGGCTGGTTTGATAGAATCACGACAAGCTGCAGGTGGGGTGTTGCATGTGTTAACGCTCCCCTAGGAGCTTGATTCTGCTGATGCTGTGATTTTATATTGTGAGGCTAATCTCTGTGTTAGAAAAAGTAATTTAAGTAGGGGTTGCAACGAGAAAGGAAGAGTTCTGCTAGTAAGTTTCTTCAACCATGCATGCAAATAAGATTAAGTAAAGCTTTCTAAATCCTTCTATATAATGGAAATATTTCTCAACATATAAAGTTGCCTCGTAGTGAGCCAGTCCATTAGTTCTTGTAACCCAGCAGTATCTCCAGTGACTAATAGTAGCCCCTGAAGACAGGGATGGGCAACATTTTGGAGTGTGGATAGGATGTCCACATTTAAGTGGGCAATGCCTGGTTTTTCAAGGTAGGTTTTGGAAGTTGGTGTTTATTTTCTTTATTATTTTAGATAAAGGAAGTCTGAGGGATTATACTTTCTTTATTATTTTAGATAAAGGAAGTCTGAGGGATTATACTTTCTATTTTTCGGGGGTGGGGGGAATGCAGAAAATGGTAATGTTATGAATTGGTCAGTGCATGATTCTTGGAGGCTCAGATAGTTAAAAAAAAGGATTCTAGAGATGTTGTGGACTGAATCAAGAAATAAAATGGAAAAGAAAGTCTGAGCTCTTTATTGAATGATCTTGTAGATTGTTACCAAGATTTAGCATTTTGGAAGGCCTGTGACTGAGCAAATCTGATTATGGAGTTTGTGAGATTAATCCAGGGGTGAAATCAAGTTACCTTCACTACTGGTTCGCAAATGTGAGCGCCCCCGCATACGCAGAACGTTAAAAAACAGGATATGATGACGTCCAGGCGGGTGGGTGGGGCCTTCAGCCGCCACTGCTACCGGTTTGCCCAAACTGGATAGAACCAGCTGAATATCGCCTCTGGATTAATCCATGTCCTGGAAGGAAGACTCTCAAGATGTCCTCCATGTTTGCCAGTTTAGAAAGAATAAGGGATAGAAAAGGAAGGGGCAGTAGATTAGTTCTTCCTTCTATTCATAATGCATAAGATACTTAAGAAAAAAAGAAAGAAATTGCCATAGTGAAGAAATCAACACATGAAGGTAATACTGAGCCTAAGAGATTGGTTAGCCAAAGACAAGCCTCCTTTTCTGCAAGCATCAGTTCAATGAAAACTATTTAGAAATTAGTACTTCTTCCTAAGAGTTAGCTGTCCACAAGCAGCCTGGCAGTTCTGGATCACCAAACAGCTCTCTCTGAACTGCGACTCCGATCTGTAATTTATTTAGTGGAACCAGAAGGGATCGCAGTTTTCTCTTTCAAGCCAAATGTTTCTGCTTGCACTCGTCTTCCCTTCAGAGTCGCAGTAGGACAAAATAACTTTTAAAAGACCTTCTCTCTCCCCCATCCCTCTTTACCCCCTATCCTACATCTTCCCAACCATTTATTTTCATAAAGTTAGCCTGGGGGCAGTGATGACCTCAACATAATAACGATCACTCGCGGTGGCAGCTGTGCTTTCACAGGGGGGACCCAGAACTGAACAAGGACAAGCAGGGAAGTTTGCATCTGGGCCGGTGTTCTCCCTGTGACAATCCTCACCCCCATTTCTCTGAGCACATTTCAGTGGTGTGGGTATTTGGCAGGGTTTTTCTTTGAAACTGGCCACAAAGAAGTCGGGGAGGAATAAGTGGGCAGCAGCAGGAATTAGAAGCAGGGGTGAACAAGGCAGGCTGCTCCATTGAACCACAGAGAGCCAAGCAAGCAGGACCTCCCAGGATTCTCTGGGTTAGAGGGAAGGACTCAATTACCATCACCTTGGATCCTGTTCTGAAAGGTTCAGCAACCATTTAAAATGTGCCGTAATCATCTTATTTGAAACATCTGTGCTCCTAGGAGTTCATTCTTTATTTAAGTTGGTTTGTTTTGCATTTTTGCAGATACTTTCAAGAAACTAAGGGGTGGGGGGGTGGGGTGGGGAAAGGAGCACTTTCCTAGAAGAATTCTATTTTGAACGTTGGCTTTTGGCCCATTGATGTCGAATGGTAATGTTTTTGTCCCCACAGATGCAATGACACATATCTAAGAAATGGGCCAGCCTGAGAACCATTTCATACAAGAGGAGAGGAGGCCAAGATAGGTTTTTAAAGAGGCAGACACATCACAGAGCAGAGATAGCCAGCTGGCTTGTCATATGCATCTATGTCTTTAAAAATGGGTTGGGCTCCTGCCTGGATTACATTCGTTTTATCAGGCATTACATGTGCACAGTAAGAATGCAACATGTGAAAGAGCCCCCACTTGTCACCCAAAATTGTCCCGGGTCAGTGTGAAATGGGCCTTTGTAGAAATACGAGTGGATGTTGTTTCTTTCTTTCTTGAAACTACTTAGTGGCAGCACTAAAGTGAATTATGAGATCGTCAGATTGCCTAATTTTAGAGGCCAGCTTTGGAAAGAGGAACTGGATGTATGTGCCAGTCCCAGGAGGCATGTTGTGGCATGGAGCCAACAGGGAGGTGTGAAGTGCCAAGTCCTACATGCAGCTTTGTTGCTGCAGCTGAGCCTAAAAGCAGGCTTGGTACGGTCTGACGGGTACTTTCCACCTATCTTAATGCGTTCATCAAAACATGAGATATCCCCAAATGAGAGACTGTTTCTTTCTGTCCTTTTATTGCCCATTATGCTTGTGACGTGTGTGGAGAACAGAGAAACTTTATCAATTCTATCCACTTCTACTGATCAGATGTATTTTCTGATTCTTGTCTCCAATAAAATCACAACTCCTTTTTTTTTTTGGCCTTTGGGAATTGTTTTCTTCAAGTATAACCAAGAGCTGCTAGAATTGTCATTCCTATGTATTCAGTTCACTTCTCTCCAGAGTGTAACCAAACTGTAGTCGCATATAATGCATTACACAGAAATGCACCTTAGAGCATGCTAGGATGCTAATTTTTTAAAGAAACAAACAGAAGTGACATGTCTCTGTTTTTTGATGTAGTGTTCATAGAAATGTGCAGTTCTGGGATGTTGTCCTAACATAAGCAGAGCGGCACTCGTAGCACTGATGTTCACCAGATATTTACTTATTCTAATAGATATTATTTTGTTCTTTATTAGGTTACAGAATAACCAGACAAAAGAGCATTTATTTATTTATTATCAGTCATATTGCCTTATGGCCTGAACAGGGCATTATATCTTTGTAAGGTAACTGGTTAAGACTGGTGCTGCAGACTCTCCATGGGTTACCAATAACTTTCTGGATGCAATTCAGGGTGAAAATTTTAACTTACGGAGTCAGATACAGCTTGGCTTCTAATTATCTACAGGATTGCCTATTTGTCCTAGAATTGGCCTGTTTGGTGCATGTGTTTATGAGCAGAGGCGGTGTTCAGCAGGTTTGAACCGGTTCACCCGAATCGGCAGTAGAAATCGTGAGTGGGCCCGCCCTGGCTGTATTCTGTCCTATTTGGGCACATTTTCAAGCCACACACATGCGTGCAAGCCACGTGCGCAATCAAAGCGCATGCTGGAAGGTTAAACACATGCGTGGACAGGTGCTCACATTTGTGAACCAATAGGGAAAATAAGTGAATACCACCCCTTTTTTATGAGGGGTGAAGGAAGCAGGGACTGGCAGATAATGCTTTTCTTTTGTTGTTCTTATTTTAACAAATAGTCTCTTTTTAGGCTAATTTAGTGTCCACTTTGATGGCTTTCTTGAATTTATTAAAAACTGATTTGTTTTCACAGAATGTTTGGGAATGGATGAATGGGCATACCCTTCTATATCAAGAGCTTTTTTTTTTTTTAAATGCCTTCTAGTCAATCTTGACTCTTGGTGACTGCCTGGACAAGTTGTAACTCCAGGACTATCTATATACCATTAATGAGAACTCACATTAACTCTGGTTTTTCAAATCAGGCAAGAACAAATTATTTTATGATAACTAAATAAAGCAGACACTTTATGCAAGTTTTTTTCAGCAATGAAAAAAGCGATGATTTGGTGGATATCTGTGGTTGGAGAGTGCTGGAAAATATATCCCTATTTTAATTTGTGAGAAAATTGGAAGAGTTGGTTGTTAGCCAGGTACTGTAGATAGCTGTCCTTGACTGATTGGCTGATCTCAAAAAAAGGCAGAATAAGACTTAAGTCAGTCACTTGGATGGAAGGCCACTAGGAAATCCCAAGGGATTGGGCTAGACTGGGAAATTAAAAAAAAAAACCCTCAGAAAAAGGCACTTCTGTGTTGTTGCCAAGAAAGCTACATGGATGTGTTTTTAAAGTCATCAGGAGTTGAGTTCAACTTGAAGGAGACTTTACTTTTATGATGTTGCTGGCATACAGGTCAGTCATATTTTTTATGGCATCCTCTCCCTTCTGTTCAGTTTTGTGTTTGTCTTGCAACTTGCCAAATTTCTCCCCAAAGACAGACAGATTACTCTATGAAATCCTGATCTGTTATTTTTGTATAATACATTTAGCCGAGGGGTTGCCAAAATATACCTATCATTTTAAATCAGACTTCCCCAATCTGCAGCTACTCTACTTGTGTTAGGACCCCAGAATTCCAACACTGGCTTTGAATTCTGGGAGTTGTATTTCTATCGTATATGGAGGCAGCAAGTTTCAATAATTTTAAAGGACTTACTCAGCCCCGAAGTTAAGAAAAACATGGCTCCAAATGTTTTAAGGATAATTAGTCTTTTTCAGGAGGGGTGCGATGGCTCAGTGGTTAAAGATACTGAGCTTGTCAGCTGGAAAACTGACAGTTTGGGTTTGAAGCCCGAGTGCACTGCACAAAGGAGTGAATTCCTGTTCTTTGCCCAGCTCCTGCCAATCTAGCAGTTTGAGAGCATGTAAATGTGAGTAGATAAATAGGTACCACTTCAGTGGGGAGGTAACAGCGTTTGCGGTGCTTCGGCACATAGTCCTGCTGGCCACATGACCACAGCAATGTCTTCAGACAACATTGACTTCCTCAGCTAATAAATGGAGGCCAGCACCGCCCCCTAGAGTTGGATATGACTGAACAGAGGTAACTTTCACTTTTTAGTCACTTTCATTCGCTATTTTTATATGTCTCTGTCTCTAATGCTTTGTGTTGATTTAAGAGCCCCCTTCCAGAATTGTAAGCTAAAAAAATAGACCCCCATCTGTGACTCATTTAAGCGGAAGTGAGACAATGGCACCAATAGCAATTCCAGTCTAGATAATCAATACAAACATTGTTAGTGTAATGATTGATCTTGCAAAGAGCTTTATAACAGTGTGAATGCCTATCCCCTGAAGACTAGTCAATGTAACATTACAGCACCTTATTGTGGCTGAGTTATTTCTTTGCAACATCGTCCCAGCTGCTCTTCTGAAAGCTGCTAGGAAAGCTCTGAAACTTGTCAGACGCTCCCATGAATACAGTTATAATTGTTGTTATAGTAGTGGGTTTTCTTTACTGTAGCATTTACTTCATTTTAGCTTGATAGGTGGGGGACTTAACCTTTACTGAATCCATCATGTGAAGGTGAAGGAGGATTAAATATCCTCCAATCCCTTTCCATATGTACAGAGTCATAAAAGACAACAACACATATATTGATGCCAGCACAGGCTTTTTTATTTTCAAATCTGTATGTGTGTGGCTGGGAAAGAAGAGTGCTTGAGTCTCTTTTTTGCCAGTGGCGATCACAAACAGAATTTGTATCTCCCTTAAAATGAGGTGTCTTACTTTGGCCATGTCAGGCAGGGAAATTCACTGGAGAAAGCAATTATATTTGGAAAAGTTAGCCGTAAAAAGAAACCATGTCGCCAAAAAACACAGTGTTTGGACGCCATCGAAGCTGACACCAGCCAGAGCACAGAAAAACTCAAAGAAGAAGTGCAAGATTGGAAGATGTAGAGACACCTGGCCTATATTGAATTGCCAAGAATTGGACACAACTGAATGGATAACATCATCATCTGAAACTAGAGTGGAACAAATCAGAAAGTGACTGTATATTAGAGCTGTAGTGATGCAGTGGTTAGAATGCAGTATTGCAGGATAATTCACTGCTCACTGCCAGGGGTTTGATCCCGACCAGCTCAAGGTTGACTCAGCCTTCCATCCTTCTGAGGTTGGTGAAACGAGAACCCAGATTGTTGGGGGCAATATGCTGATTCTGTAAACCACTGAGAGAGGGCTGTAAAGCACTGTGAAGTGGTATATAAGTCTTAAGTGCTATTGCTATTACACAAATAGTATCTATTAACATTTAAGTCATCCATTATCCTATCATTCCCAATTTTTCTACAGATATCTACTTTGTACCAAACTAATACCCACCTGGCAATGATAGTCACTACAGATGGGTTAGCAATACTTATTTCAAGTGCAGAAATGTACAGTGAGTTTATTTTCTACCCAGTGAGCATGAAGTGCTATATCACCCAGTTGTGGAGGCTCCCCCCCAAAAAAAGTATTTGCATTCTCTTCCAATGATGCTTTTGGACCTGTAATTCATACATTTGATCAAGAAGTGAATTTCTGATAAATTTGTAAGATGAATTTGCAAGTTTTCAGGTTGCTTTCCTGGGATTGTCAAGGAAATGAAAAGCATTCGTAGGAGAGGGACGAAATTTAACGGGAGTGGTGAGTGAGGCAATCTGCTCACTTTAGATCATGGGTTGGAGTCATTTGTCTTCTACATTTGTAGAATGTAAGAACATTTGTAGTTTAGCTGCAGCTGGAAATGATGTGGTCCCTTATTCAGCCCTGAATGCTGAATCAGAAAGAAACCGTAATGCTCTTGAGTAGCATAGCTGCCACGAAACTGCCGTGGTATCTGATTTAATACAACATTGATAGAGCTTATAAAGATTTTAGTAGACCACTGTTTATTTGGGCAGATGTTTAACCATAGCTGAAAAACAAGTCAGGATTGAGTGTTTCATTCATTTTGGGATTACTAATTTCAGAGTTGAGAACCTTTGTCTAGCTCAGTGTTTCTCAACCTTGGCAACTTGAAGATGTCCGGACTTCAACTCCCAGAATTCCCCAGCCAGCGGATGCCAAAAAACACAATGTTTGGATGCCATCAAAGCGGATGCTGGCTGGGGAATTCTGGGAGTTGAAGTCTGGACATCTTCAAGTTGCCAAGGTTGAGAAACACTGGTCTAGCTATTCAGTTGCATACATGGTCATTTGGAAGTAGAACATACTGACCTAAGTGCAATTAATCTAAACTTTGCTGTGTTTAGGACTGTTGTCTGAATGGTTGCAAACATGTTAATGAAATGAGAACCTTAGAAACAGCAATTTTTAAAATGTAGGCTGTGGTCCTACAAATAATTCAGGTGTTTGGCCAAAAAAACACCTTAGTTAATTCAATAGGCTTTCCTTTTGAGCCTCATACTGCAATAATGAATTGCAGTATGAGGCTCATTCTATGTGACCTCACTTAACAGTAAATCACTGTATTTTGAAGTTGCAATGGGAACAACTTTTTGTTCGGGACGAATATGGATTAAAATAACCTCTTTTTGAATAAATATGTGAACTAGATGATAATTAACTCTCGCTGTTTCTTAAAACTCTGTAACGGTGTTTCCTTGTTAAAAAGGAATAGAAAATACATGTACTGGTAGAGAAATGTTCAAAAAATTAGCCTTCAAAAATGTATACATTGGACTAACTTGTAAGAAATAAACAACTGTGTATCAGAAAAAGGTCGACCGAATGTATACATATTTTTTAAGCTGGCTGTTTGGAAATTGCATGAGGAAACAGGGTGGAATGAAAAATGAGCAATTCAGAGAAACTAAATTTGACAGATTTGGCTACCCTTACTTCAGAGTAGAAAGTAATAGGATAGGAATGCTTGGCTGCAATCCTATGCATATTTATTTGGGAGGAAATGTCACAGAAACCTGGATACTTTTTCCCCCTTAATAAAGATTCATAAGACTGGGTTATGTATAATTTTTATTACTGTGCTCTTATTTTTGAACCTTTTAACTTTTCTTGGTATTGCGTTTTCTAGTCTGTTCTTGTGGTCTAAGAAGATTTGAAAGATAATGTAAGAACTTTTTATTCATTTGTGTCCTGCCTTAGCTGATTTTACAAATAAATCAAGGTGATGAAAATATCCAATACACCTTCCACCTCCTAGTTTGCCCACAACAACCTGTGAAGTGAGTTAAATTGAAAAGGGGTGACTGAATAAATGAATAAGAGTAACTGAAGAAGAAAATTCCTTATTTTGATGAGGATAGAGCAACTGGATATATTTCGTATTATCTTCTGTGCATAATCTACCTTCCATTCTTTATGGATCATACTGTAGCTGACATACAACAATGAGGTGCCATCAAGCTGGGTTTCTTTCCTGCACAATCTATTATACCTATTTTTTGATGCTTAAATGTAAAGTTTTATAAGCCACTATGCAAGCCCATCCTAATTTGGGGGGAGAAGAGATAGATGGGAGATCCTGGGTTGCAGAATTAATTAGATTTCACCTACTTTTCCTAATTGCTTTATTGAAATCTGTCAAGATTTAATAATATTAATTTGCTATTAGCTTCTATAAAAAGTGTTTGAGGAATTTAAACTGGGAATAGTCGGTGTAAATTATTGTTATTTTTTTCCTTCCCAATTTAGGGAAGAATCTGTTAAGCTTTGCTTTTATCTCAGAGTTCATTGGAGTACGATCTCTGTGTTTTTATGCAATATATATATATATAATAAATATATATATATATATATATATATATATATATATATATATATATATATATATATATATATATATATATATATATATATATTTTAAGGATTAATTAACCCTAGGGAAATTAATTTACTAATGAGGTATAACGGGTATAAAAAACAAAAGCCTGAATTGTTTTCAGCAATTGTTTTCTTTAGAACAGCGATGTCAAATTTGATTTCATTCAGGGCCACATCAGGGTTGTATTTGACCTTGGGGGGATGGGGGGGCTGGCCATGGGGCTGGCCAGCTTGACATCACTTCTTTTTGAGTAGACGTGTGGTGGCCCGAGTGCTCTGCCAGCAAAAAGAGTCTCCTGAGCTTCGTCTTCAGCTGCAACAGCCTCCTGCAACCCTCTGCCAGTGAAAATGGAGCTCGGGAGGGCTGCCTTCCCAAGCTCCATTTTCACTGGCAGAGGCATGGTGGGCCAGATCTAAGCACCCTGTGGACGGAACAGGACCTAATTTGTAGGGGAAAGAAAAACCTAACAAAACAAAGATTTAAAATGGGCTAGATTTGGGTGGGGGGAGAGAAAATACCCCAATGCATTACTATGGAAGAGGCAGCTGTGCAGTACTTGGAATGCTGCGGCTGCTCTATTCTTAAGACCCCCCTTTTCCTCCCCCCCAGTTTCATGAACCAGGGCAGAGCAGCTGTGAATGGGGCTACAAAGAATTCCAGAATGCATTAAAAGTCTGTATAGATTCTCAGTCATCCAGGTCATGGTTGTCCCAAAGGTGCTTTTTCAGGAGGCAACTGGAGTTTTTTGTTTTTTCTTCGAAGACATTTTGCTTCTCATCCAAGAAGCAAAATCTTCAGCTCTGACAGGGTAGAATAATCCTTCCATTCCCCACTATCCTGTCAGAGCTGAAGAAGCTTCTTGGATGAGAAGCAAAACGTCTTCGAAGAAAAAACAAGAAAGTCCAGTTGCCTCCTGAAAGCGCTCCAGAATTTAATCTTTGCTGCTTTAATGCATTGAAGTGTTTAGGTTGGCTATGTGGTATTGAAGCATGCCTCTTTATTTTAAAATGCCCTGCTCGCTTGCAGAGATGGCTATTGCTACTACTACATTGGCTTCTCATGTCTTATTCATAGTGCCTTTTCTGTTTTTCTGTTTTTTGTTTAATTCCTGTTCAGTCATGTCTAATTTTTGGAGACTGCCTGGACAAGTCCCTGCAGTTTTCTTGGCAAAGTTTTTCAGAAGTGGTTTGCCATTGCCTCTTTGCTAGGGCTCAGAGAGTTTGACTAACCTAAGATCACCTGTTGTGGCCCAGCAGGAGCTGTTGGAGCTGCCACCAGACTCTGACAGCGAGGGGCCCTATGAGTCGGCTCTGGAGGATGTGGAGGACCCTGGACAGGGTTCCGACTCTGAGCAGGGCGCAGAGAGGCTGGTTGGCCACCAGGAGGCGCCTGAGCCTTGGACCAGTGGGGAGGAGACAAGGGAGTGTGAGCCTGAGGTCAGCAGTGAGTTGTTCCTGGATGCCCGGCACCGAAGAGCTAATAGGCATCAGGAACAGTTGCGCAAGTACAGGAGGTAATTGCACTCAGCTGGTGATCATTAGGCTCCTCCCCAGACTATAAAAGGACTACTTGTGCACATGCTCCCCTTGCAGAAGTCAACGCAGGAACTAATGTCGGAGAACATTATTGTGAGCTTGGCAGGCTGGATTGCTGCCAAGCCTTATCTGTGCTGGATTGGTGCCCAAGCTTGTCTGTGCCGGTTTGCTGCCAAGGACCTGTCTGTCTGTTAATTAAATGCCATAACTAACTTATCTTTGGCTCAGAGTGTGTGTTGGTGTAGGACGAGGGGGGTCAGAACAATCACCTATTGGCTTTGTGCCTTAGGCAGTTCTAGGACTCACAGTCGTCTATTTCAGGCCTAATGCCTTAACTACTACACCAAACTGGCTCTTACCTTTTCTGTAATCCCAATATTGCAAATGGTTTGTCTAAAGTTTATTTGAAATATTTATGGCTGTGACAAGCTATTATATCTCTATATCAGCGTTCTATGTGAAGAAGCCACAGGATAGGGTAGCCCCTCAACTCACGATCGTTCGTTTCGTCACTGTTTGAAGTTACAGTGGTGCTGAAGAAAAGTGACTTTTGACTGGTCCTGGCACTTGCAGCTGTCACAGCGTCCCCATGGTCACATGATCAAAATTAGGATGTTTGGCGAGTCCCGGGGTCATGTGATTTCACTCTTCCCAGCCAGCTTCCAAAAAGCAAAGTCAATGGGGATAGGTGTATTTGCTTAACAACTGAGGCAAAAAGTCAAAAAATGGAGCTGCTTAACACACAAAGGTACCACATTGCTTGATGATGGAAATTCCAGCCCCAATTGTGGTCTATCCATGGGGCATCACAGTCCTGATTTTATCATAATTCAGATTGTTGTTGGATTATGACAGAAACAACAAAAGCAGTTGAACTGCTGAAGGAAACAATTAGACTAATCCAGGGTAGAACTCCATATTTCCGAGAGAGAGAAAAAACAATACTTGCTACTGGAAGATCTTTATGAAAGTACTTTAAAAGTTGGTCTGTTTTCTTTAATGCTTAATCTAAAGGGGCCTTCTTTGGCCATGACATTAGTGGGCAATGGTTTCCCTTCAATTTTTGAAAAGATGAAAAGGAAATAAGTTAGAGAGCAATCCTGGGATCTAAGGGGTCTTAGCATTTAGTGAAAATGCTTCCCTGCTGATAAAAGAAAGTTTCATATATGTGTATGTGTATGTGTATGTGTATGTGTATGTGTATGTGTATGTGTATGTGTATGTGTATGTGTATGTGTATGTACATGTGTATATATGTGTATGTGTGTATGTGTGTATGTGTGTATGTGTGTATGTGTGTATGTGTATACGTGTGTGTGTATAAATACATGTATATATATATATATAAATATATTTATATATAAATATATAAATATATAAATATATTTATATATAAATATATAAATATGTTTATATATAAATATGTTTATATATAAATATGTTTATATATAAATATATAAATATCTAAATATGTTTATATAAAAATATCTAAATATCTAAATATCTAAATATCTAAATATCTAAATATCTAAATATCTAAATATCTAAATATCTAAATATATAAATATATAAATATATAAATATATAAATATATAAATATAAACATATATAAACATATATAAACATATATAAATATATATAAATATATAAATATATAAACATATATAAATATATAAAAATATATAAATGTACACACACACACGCACACACACAAAATTAATTTTCTGGTGATAGGCTTGTTCTTTATATCTGCAAACCTATAGCATTTTCCTAGGAATAAGTCAAATGGGTTACATGTATTTTACTTTAAAGTATATTTTTATTTAGGCTAAACAGATCCAACTTTCTCAACTGTTTTCATAAGATTTTTTTAAAAATGAAATATTTTCATTTGTAAGTGTAAATATTGTCTTGCTGGGTACAATCCAAGTTACTGCTTAGGATCATAGAGATAGTTTGCTCCGGCCCAGAAACTTTTGACCTTAAGCAGCTATCCCTCAGGTTATTGCACAAAATGATTTTGAAATTCTTTTTATTTTCAAAAAGATGTTTGTAAATCTTCTTTGACACAGCGCACCTGATACACTCTAGAGTATTACACACAGAAAGGGGGAATCCCTTTTTAAGTGGTTTATAATAAGAAGAAAAAATAACTGCAAAAGATTTAGGCTGAGGTTCATTTGAAAATAGGAAGACCACATACATTGTCAAAAGAAGAAAGGTAAAAATTATAGAAACTGTACATATATGTACAACTTGTTTTATGACAGTATCTTCAAGGCCTCACTTGCATTTTCTTTGAATAAGCTTTACCCATCCTTGTCAAGAAGACTAAGAGCAGATGTTAATAAAGACATGGCCAACAATCTTAATCCATCTTCAGTTTAAAGTTCAAGATACAACAAGTTTCTTACTGGAAACAAAAGTTCAATGAGGAGTACAATCCTGTCAGGACCAGGTGAAGTACTGATATTTCTGGGAAAGCAGACATAACTTGAAGTCAAAACAAAGGTACCCAAAGTCAATTTTTTTAATCCAGTTTTTAATCCAGGAAACTCCAGTATGCACTCAAGGACAGTAGCCTTTAGTAATTCCTGATTGTACTCATCAGGAGCAACTATTTATTCTTGAGTAGACAGTGCTTCCCAAAGTGCTTGCCCATGCATGCACCTCTTGGCCCTTTGGGGTTTTTAATGCAACAGTGATGACATCATCATAAATTAGGTGATCAGGTTCAAAATTGCAGCAGCAAATAGGAACAATGAGGCATGCTCCATCTCACTTCTAGTGCTAGAACTGTTCTTTCTCTTCTCTTCCTCAGTGAGGATTCAGACTCCATAAAATTGAATAATTAGCAAATTCAAAATTGAAGGAAATGTTGCCCTGTGTACCTTTTGTAGATTTCTTTCGAAATCTACCATCCAATGTAAGGAACCTTAGACAAATAATTTCATCAGTTTAAATTAAATTTAAATGAGATTGTGTAAAAATAATTCAATAATTCTGAAGAGGAAAAAAATACAATTTTCCTGAAAGGAAGTGCACAACAGCAAGCACCATTTTAATATAAGTATATATGCTGGCTTTATCATGTAAAAAGGTGGGGAGGGGAGGTGGCGCTCCCAAAATGTTTACTTTTTGCAATTTTGCAAACACATGTTTGTTGTTTCAATATCTGCTCCCTTTTCAATTAATCCATTCAAATCATTTAACGTAACTGGCTAAAAATGAGAATGACTAATAAGAGGGAGTGCAGATTGTTGGGTATTATCACATTCTTCTAAAATGTGTGTTACTGTATTTCACATTTAGGAAACTGTACGTTGGAGTAAAAGAGATGAGTAACAGAGAGGAATTTCTGAGTTGAGAAGTGCATAGGATTTTAGCTGCTGAGACACACGTCTTTCAGTCTTTTACAATGCTTTGTAAGCTAACCTTACAATCTTATTTACAATATTTTATGGCTTTGAACAAATATGTTTCTCAGCAGGGAAGTAACTGAGGAAGTACAGAAAATTTCATCTCTTTGAGCTAAATTGATTTGTCCTTTAAACTGAGCTTTGCTCAACTAATTGATGCCAGCTTTAAATATAATTTTCGATCCATTGGGTGTGTGTGTGTGTGTGTATTGATTTGTATTTTTGTCTCCTCCCAGTCTTACTTCCCAAAATAAGGAAACAATTGCATTGTGCAGGAAAAGGGGGAAGATGACTTTACAAGCTGTTTTGCTGAGATCTGTTTGGATCTCTAGTGGTTAAAAAAGAACCTAGGCAGAAATGATAAAGGAAGGCGCCTCTTCCTCCTGATGCTGTTGAGAGAGGCTTAGCGTAAACCCTTTAAAAGAGAGCACTATTGATTTTATTTGACCTCCAAGCATGCTGCAGCCAGGACTGTATTTTCCCTGTTGGGGGGTGATTCAGGGGCATGGAAGATGGAGCTTTTGCAGTGAAATAATGTTAGGCTGCAGGGAAATGTTCTTACTGGAATCTCCTTCAAATGATTCTGTTTCTGATCATTGGGGCCTCTTTACTATCCTTTAAGGGAGGGGGAGGCTGTGTAACAAAAGTGCAGAAGGAGTTTATAGACTGTCAGCAAAACTGTAGCACTGTTAAGCTAATGAGGGTATCTGATGCTATTCTAACTGTTTTTGCTTTTCCCCAAACATGCCCCAGATCATCCAAACAAACCAACAAATGCTTCTCTCTCTCTCTCTCTCTCTCCACTTATTGTGAGAATTGCACCTGGCATGAGGCAAGATGTTCTGTACTGACCAACTGGATTGATGCAAAATCTTCTGTAATCACACCTTTTCTCTTTAGGGATAGATACACTAGGACTAGCCATATGGTAGACTCAAGACTCATCCCCCACCCTTATGATTATCCTTTTCCTGTTTACAAAAACCCTCCAAGGAGCAACTCCCAATCTTATTAAACTCCCTTTGAGACTTAGCCTTTAAGTGGGAAAGGTTTTGTAATTTGCACTTAGGATCATGCACTTAATCCTAGCATCTTCTTGTGTTTTATAAAAGTCTCTGCAGAAGACACATTAGCCACATGCTGAATAGAATTTCAAAATTAGATCTCTTCATATAATGACATTTTAAGAATAGGCTTCAATTAAAAATAAAGCTTTCCCCTCTATTGCTTCCCACTTCTTTAATTTAAAGAAGTAAAATATAAGTCAAGGCAAAATATAACATTTAGCTACCTCTTAGAAAGTGTTTTGTTGACAAACAATCAGTTCTATATATTTTAGTTTTGGAACCCCTGGTACTTAGATGACAACAGTCTAAGGTTGTGTACCTGTGTATGTTATGTAACACATTATTTGCTCATGATTTGCATGATCCTGTACTTCTACAGAATAATTGAATTCTACATTGCAGTTTACTTTGATCCTGATGTTCACATTGAAAGAGTCAGCACTTCAGTAATTAAATTAGTATCACAAATAGTTTCTCTAAGTGGCAAGAAGGAACAATTTATAAGGGTCTAGATCAGTGATGGCGAACCTATGACACGCGTGTCAGTGCTGACACGCATAGCCATTTGGGGTGACACGCACAGGATTTCATGCGATTCATCCTCGGCTCCTGCACGGCCGCCGAGGATGAAAGAATCTGTGCTGGAGGAACGGGGGGTGGGTGGGATGTGTGATCTCCCCCGCCCACACTCACTTACTGTATCGCTGCCGCCCCTTTCTGAGCGCAGGGGCTGCTGGTAAGGCGTGCGTGCCGTGCGCACACACGTCATCAGCGCGGCGAGGGAGGACCCACAGGAGAGGAGCGCGCGAACAGTGCGCGCCTCTCTCCAGTCAGGCCGGCACAGAGAGTCTACTCCTGGGACTGTCGGTTACGACCGCACCACAGCAGGGAACAGCGGAGTGCCAACGGGAACTGTGAGCGCCATTAGCAGCAACTATTGGGGTGCCATGGACTTGTAATTGCCCACAATAACTGAGATAAGTGAGGGGGAGGTTGTGTTAGCTTGTTAGGCTAGTTAACCCCTAATTGGCTATCTATAATTCTATCTGCTGTCACTGGCCCACTGATGGAGCACCCAAAGGTTAAGTAAAGGGAGTGGTAGTGGCAGTGGCCGACCCTTTCAAGAGACATGGAGCGAGATGTATGGCATTATAGAAAAAAATGGCAGATCATTTTGCGTTCTATGTACTGAAACGGTAGTAAACAGAACGTGGAATATAAATAGACATTTTGAAACTAATCATTCCCAGCTCTTGGAAAAAAGTGAGGATGAAAGGAGGGAATACATTTCCAAGAAGCTACACCTTTATAAGAGCCAATCTAACTCCATCCTTAAATTTATGAAAGGCTCTACAAATTTAAACTCTGCAAGTTTGAGCATTGCTCACTCCATAGCTCAGCATGCAAAAGCGCTTAACAAAGAAGTTACTAAGCAGGTATGTTAAATAATTTGTTTTTGGTTTATTAAATACAATTATATATTGCAATTATACATTTTTGTAGTTTAAACTATAAATTGCGCAAAATTATGTTTTTGTCGAAGTGACACACAACGCGAGTTATGCTCGATTTTTTGCCGATTTTTGACACACCACGCCAAAAAGGTTGCCCATCACTGGTCTAGATGCATTAAGAAAATTAACAGGCTTGTACATTCTGCTGGAACTGTAAGATGGAAGATACCAAAACACTGATCATCTGATAACATATCTTATAAGCAAATTGCTACTAAATCTCTAATTCCTCTAGATTTACTTATTCTTAATGAAAACCAGATGATTTTAGACAATAGAATCAAGTGGATAAACTCCAAGGAGTTTTGACATATGAATGGAAATGTTTATGTTTATCCTACCCAATTTCTTTACACAATTCTCTGACTCCCAGGGTGCAAGTAACAAACCTGACTTATTTTTCCTTCCTTTCTTTGAGCATGCATGGTAAAACTGCTTAGAAAATCTAAGCCTACTAGGTACATGAAAAAGTTCAGATTGTCCCTGGAGTTTGAAGCCCTTAGAGCAAGAGGGTCCAATCTTGGCAATTGTAAGCGGTGGACTTCATCTCCCAGAATTATCCAGCCACCCATGCTGACATCTGGAATTCTGGGAATCGAAGTTCACAAGCCATAAAAGTTGCCAAGGCTGGACACTTATCGTAGCCTAGAGTATCCCAGGTGGAAACTTCTCCAGGCTGTGGGTTGCTCAGGCCCCGTTTTCATTCCAATATGAAACAACATCATTAAGTACATCTCAATGATTGCATTGCCCCCTTACTTCAGAAATAAAATAGTATAGTCAATGTCTCGTCCTACATTCTGATTCAGTTCAGGATGCTTAGATTGAATCAGAGCAATTTCACAAAGAGACTTGTATTGAGAGAGGGCTGTTTAGGGAGTATGATTTTTGCTACAAGATAAGCTTGTCTAAAAATGTCTTTCTACAGGAAAAGACCAGACAACATTGCTCTAGCAAGCTTGCAAGTCAAATTAGAATAGTTTGAGCTAGTTTGCACTTTGGGGTAAACTGTGATTTGTTTAATCAATTTTATTGAATAAACCACATCTATGAATCTGTCCATACACATCTATGAACAGTGTTATATCAAACCCTAACAAATCACATTTAGTAGGTTCACAGAGCGTATTTAACTCCCAATAAGGGCTTACATGTCACAGTTGCATTATTAACATATCATGTTATGCCCAAATTAGTTTTCAGAATATGCGAAGAACTATTGTGCTGAATTACTAACCCGCAATTTAAATCTATCCTAATCTGTTGTGTAACTCAGTCATTATGGATTAGTGTAGTATGTAAACATAGTCACTGAAAACAGAGGCAGAGAAAAAGGGAGTTGTGCAATTAATACATATTTACAGAAAACTGGTTTTCAGATATCAGCAATTTCTCAAAGCAGGCTTCTGTAACTTTGAAATAACATACAATTTTTTAAAGGAACTGCCAGAGCATAGAGTTGTTATGCTAACTGGTCAGACTAAATAACTAAATATGCAGAATGTTTTAATATTGTTGCTAATTTTAATTTATAACCTAATATTCTAGGAAATTCAAATGTGAGATGAGGCATCTAAAGCAGATTATTTTCTTCTCTGAATGAAAGGTGTGCGTGTGTGTGTGAGTGAGTGTGTGTGTGTGTGTGTGTGAGAGAGAGAGAGAGAACCCAAAGAAAATTCCAAGATGTAGCACTTTTAACAATTTTATTCAAAATTATAAGCATTGTGGGCTGTAGTTTACTTTACCAGATAAGTAATACAATACAATACAATACAATAGCAGAGTTGGAAGGGACCTTGGAGGTCTTCTAGTCCAACCCCCTGCCTAGGCAGAAAACCCTATACCGTTTCAGACAAATGGCTATCCAACATCTTCTTAAAGACTTCCAGTGTTGGGGCATTCACAACTTCTGGAGGCAAGCTGTTCCTCTGATTAATTGTTCTAACTGTCAGGAATTTTCTCCTCAGTTCTAAGTTGCTTCTCTCCTTGATTACTTTCCACCTATTGCTTCTTGTTGTACCTTCAGTTGCTTTGGAGAATAGCTTGACTCCCTCTTCTTTGTGGCAACCTCTGAGATATTGGAACACTACTATCATGTCTCCCCTAGTCCTTCTTTTCATTAAACTAGACATATCCAGTTCCTGTAAGTGCAGGAAAGTAGAGGGAAGTAAGTTATAGTTCAGAAAAGCATAGGTATTTTAAAAAAGAACAGTTAGTTGGAAAAGGTGCTACAGACACCTTCTAGAATTCATTAGCTATGTGCATGATGGTGGGTAAAACCCAGAAAAAGGGGACTGGAGTTGAAATGCAAAAACAATATTCAGTAATTCAAATATTTCTATGCTTAGTTGCCTGACAGTCCAATAGAATTCAACTTTTAAAAAATCATCCTAATGGGAAATACACATGAGCATAGCAGGAAAACACAGAAAATGATAGATTGTTATTTTATTTCGAGTATTTGTATAGATTACAAATTGCATACAATTATACGTTTTATACAAATTACGGTAACTACATTATTGCTTTGTTTTTGCCTAACGCCTTTTCTTGCCTTGAATTTTTGGGATCCATACTCAGCTTCAAATGGCCATTGCCAGATGGTGTTTCTTTAACTTGCTATAGAATTGAGCAGACCCTCAAAGGAACTGTGATTGCTGAGGTAAACCCTAAGTGCCTATTAGGATCCATAAGATGCCAAGCATAGACTTAATGGGTCTGTTCACACTGCGGAGGCCCTGGGTAACTGTCAAGCTCATCTGGACCAGGAAGTGAGCTGACAATGGCTAAGGACAGATGGAAATGCCTTCCATATCCAGTTCACTACACATCTGTTACTGTCTTAATTTCATTTCAATTACTTAATTAAAATCTAAATCTAATCCCTCCACATCAGTTTCTGCTTTGCTCACATCTTTGCCTTGCTTTCATTTAATTTGAAAGGCAACATTTTGAGTATCCCCCACCCTCCCTCAAAAGCCAAATGGAGTCCCTGGCCTGAAAATCTAGCCGAGGGCAACAAAAATGGTGCAAGATCCGAGGGACAAAACATATCAGAAGAGATTGGAGGAATTGAATATGTACAGCCTGGAGAACAGAAAGGAAAGCGGGGACAGGGAGGGCCATGAGTGAAACCTTTAAATATCTTAAGGATGGGATTGGAATAAGCTTCTAGAAGTCAGTGTTTCCAATATTAAGCAAGAACATCAGTGGTGGGTTTCAAATTTTTTTCGAACCTACTCTGTGGGTGTGGCCTCCTTTGTGGGAGTGGCTTGCTGGCCATGTGACCTGGTGGGAGTGGCTTGCCAGCCATGTGTTTTCTTTCTTTCTCTCTGTCTCTGTCTCTGTCTCTGTCTCTGTCTCTCTCTTTCCTTCCTTTTGTCTCTGTCCCTTTTTCCTTTTTTCTTTCATCTCTCACTTTTTCTTTTTTCTTTCTTCCTTTCTTTCTCTTTCTCTTTCTGTGTGTGTGTGTGTGTGTGTGTGTGTGTGTGTGTGTGTGTGAGAGAGAGAGAGAGAGTGGTGGGTTTCAATTTTTTTTAGAACCTCTTCTAGCCTGCTTTCCGGGTCCACTGGTGGAACCTCTTCTAACCGGTTCAGTAGATTCGACGAACCGGTTCTACCAAACTGGTGCGAACCGGTAGGAACCCACCTCTGAAGAACATGGGGCATAATCTCAGATCAACAGGAGTGAGGTTCGTGAGTAATGTTAGAACGTATTATATCACAGAAAGAGTAATGGAAGTTTGCAACCAATTTCCAGCAGAGGTAGTGGGTCAGACGTCAGAAACTGAGTTTAAACATGCTTGGAATAAACACACCTCCATCATCCGACAAAAATAAAAAGAATTTAAATAAATAAATAGAAAACAAAAACTCAGAGGACAGACTCAATAGACCATTAGATCTTTTTCTGCTGTCACTTTTCTGTGTTTCTATATTTCTTCTCTGAAGAGTATGGATGATACAAGAATGGAAAGTTGCTTTCCTCTTTTATTCTCACAACTATCTAATGACTGGCCCCAAATAGCCAGCTTTATATTTAATGTGGACTCTGAATCTAGTTTGCCCAGCGTCAAATCCTGTTGCTATTGCATGTTATTGCATATTGCATGCCATATGAACTTGCAAGATCGTATTTCGAGGTGACTTCTTTCTAGGATGTATTAACTGATGCTTTCCATGTCTGGAGCTTCTAGACCAGTTGAACAGGAAATGTTGTCAAAACACTGACAAAATCCTTGTTTTTGGTGAGGGTGAATGAAGATCCCTTGGATTGTTGGACTTTTTTTTTTTGTTCCTATCTGGGTTTGGTTTTTTTCATCCGTGCCATTTTTTATTCTTCATTTTTGCCTCTTATTGTACTTTTTTTTGTTTTTAATGTTTTTGTTTATGAACTTTGGAGTCTTTGGGAGTCAGGTAACATATACATTTAAATTTAAATAAATAAAATCAGTGCATGCCAGATGGCTTTCCAGAGCAGAAAAGATATATCCTAGGAAACGTTTGAAAATGTAATCATATCTCTTGATTATGTCCAGGAGAGTCAGTAGAAGGCGAAACACCAGAAAACTGCATCAGATATTTTATTCCTTTATTCCTGATTTTGATCTGCTCCATAATATTGTTATCTCTGTTTGCTCTCTGCACTCAAGGTGAAGTTTGAAGGCCTCTTTATAATTTACTGCTCCTTTTCTTATAGTTTATCAATATGAAGCCTTGGCATCATCTGAATAATCTATTTTTTTCTTATTTGAGCAAATATTTTGTTAAAGAAAAACCAGGTAAAATATGTATGTCAGATTTGATTGCAAAACGGGAGGGAAGGGGAAAAAATAAATGAGTCCACGACTTCTAAACTCTAGCTGTCTGCTCCAGGGTTAGCATTTTTATATTTTGTTTCTTTAAGAGATTATGGAAAATCTCACCCTATCTTTACTACTGCTGTTATCAACTTCATTCTGAGTGCTTAAAGAAGTATTCTTCTATCTTTAATGTGATTCTTGCACAGAAACATCTTTTTTTTCTCCCATAAAAGCCTGGATAATTATTATAGGCTTTAATGAACAACACAGAATTGTGCTCACTGTCACTCTGAAACATTTCTTCTGAATAATTTTTGAAGCATGTGGAACCCCTTGAATAACAGCGTGTTCTTCTGTAAGTATCTGTAGGTATTTTCCTTCCACTTAACAAATCTTTAAATTCAAACACTAGTAATGTTTCACACACACACACCAGTGGTCGGATTTACTTACCTTCCCTACCGGTTCGCAAATGTGAATATGCACACTTCACTCATGCGCACACTTTGTTCACACGCACCATCTTCTGTGCATGCCCACCACCTTCTGTGCATGTGCAGAAGGTCGCACATTACATGGGGGTGGGCAGGCAGAGCCTCCTGCCGCTGCCGCTACTGGTTCTCCAGAACCGGAGAGGAACGACTAAATACCACCTCCGACAAACAAACAAAAATATCTCAAGAGGTTTTTTTTTTATAGCTTTCTATTACAGTATAAGTGTATGTGTGACCTTTAAAGATGATCAACCTAAGATCAATCTATGCCTAGTTGGTATCATAAGATATATGCTATTATATGTTATATTAGCTAAATGACAGCTAAATATGTATAATGTATTTTTGATAGAGAAGGTAATACTGGTTTTACATGCCTGCAGAAAACTAAAATTCCTTCTATTCTGTTGACAGATAAGAAAAACTTGTATGACATGTAAACAGCCAAGAAATCTTTGGGATTTCAGTGGTCTATAAATGTGACAAAAACTAAACAATTATCTTCTCTCTTTTTTGCCATTAAAAATGCCAGAAAAAAATAATTCATTCTCTTTCCCAACTTTGTACACAGTTCTTTTTAATAAGCCAAGTTATATCTGCAACATTTCCTAAAATAAGATTTTAAAGAAATGTACCAATCCTAACGTGTACTCTTTTGTTAGACAACTTTCCAAAACTTACCCTCTTTTTTGAATATGCCTGTTTATTTTACATGCATGCTGGAGTGGAGAACGTTGGATTTTAGATTTTATGGATTTGCACCAGGGTGGAATCTGTTGTGTCAAAGTATGTCAGTTTGATCTGACTGAACTGAATTTTTTGAAATCCCAATATTCCTTCCTCCAACTGAAGGGTTTGGTTTTGATGATGGAAAGTGTTTTTCTCCTTAAAAGAAAGGAACCTTTTGGCTTATCCAACATAGTTAATTCTATGCAACTCTTAATCATGGCAGTCTGGTATCACTTGGCAACATGATAGCATCCAACTATAGCAGCATCAGAACTATAGATAAAAGACAATCCCACCAGTTTGAGATGCTGCTGTACAATTGATCTTCTTGGCTGGGAAGTTGCAATTTCCGGCCCTTCAGCTCTCATAGGAAACACATTAGCAACCCTTTACCTCCACTCATGGGTTTCCTGTCAATTCTTTTTGTTCGCTACGAGGCAGTAAATGAATGGGAGACAAACTGCTGACCTGGAAGAGCAATAGTGCTGATGAGCTTCTACCCTGGACTAATAGACGGAATAATGAGAAGAAAAAAATATGGTGCATGTATGTATGTGTATGTATATGTATTTGTGTGTGTATGTGTGTGTGTATGTATGTCTCTCTGTGTGTGATATGTACAGTATATACATATATAGCGAGCGAGTGAGAGAAAGATGGTTGGTCTTACCTGAGTGGTAGTTCTCTGTGCACTGTGAAGGAGACTCCATGGGTGTTATAACTTGTGCCTATTAGCCTCAAGATTGAGTTTGAATATTTGGCCACGCCTCCTTAGGATTGCTATAGGTCAGTTCTTAACGAAGTCTTAGATTAAAGAAAGTCATAAAAAGTCATGGTTAGAAATGCAGAATTTGAGATTGGACCTGGACCTCAGGAAAGGAATGGTGTCTCCTTCACAGTGCACAGAGAACTACTGTTCAGGTAAAACCAACCATCTTTTTCTGTGCACTGCTCGGAGACTCCATTCTGTAGAGAAAACCCTTTGTAGCACGCGATGTCCAAACGCTGCCTCCACCGAAGCAAAGGAATCCAGCCAAAAATGTCTGATAAACGAGCATGGTGAGGCCCAGGTCGCAGCTCTGCAGATGTCTTCTACTGACACCTGAGTTGTCCAGGCAGTGGTAGTGGCAGCACTACGGGTTGAATGCGCTGTGATGCGGCACGGCCCTGGATTTCTGTTCGTAGGCTAGGGCAATGCCAGCCCTCAACCACCTACTTATTGCTGCCGGTGACACTTTCCCGCCCATCATGGCAGGCTAGAAAGACACGAAGAAGCTCTCAGTGTGCCGGAATTCAGCTGTCCGTTTAATATAACGATGCACTGCTCGTCACACATCCAGTTTGTGCCATTGTTTCTCAGATGGGTGGACAGGGTAAGGACAAAAGTCTGGTAGGACAACCTCTTGTGTCCTGTGGAATCACATATTCACTTTCGGTAGAAAGGACGGGTTGAGCCATAGAATGATTCTGTCCAGTCGGGTGGACACAGTTCTGGGTGGACTGAAAGAGCTGCCAACTCCAAAATTCTCCTGGGCGATGTCATAGCCATGAGAAAGGAGCTGGAGGGTCATGGATTTGATGGTAAGGAGCCGGAGGGTCATGGATTTGAGAGGTTCGAAGCGAGGACCGTAATGGCCTGAAGAACCAGAGAAAGGTCCCAGGACGGGTACCTATGTACTACAGGTGGGTGTAGGTTGATAGTCCCCCTGAGAAAACTCCATACCTTAGGATGATGTGACAGGGAACTGGAGCCTTTGAGAGGTAGAACCATAGCAATAGCAGCCACTTGCCTTCTGAGAGTGCTAGGAGCCAGTCACTTAGACAGACCATGTTGTAAGAAGTCCAACACCTGAGGGATGGTAGCAAAAGGAGCATTGATGTGTGCTGCTACGCACCAGTTGCAAAACATCCACTAGGAGTCTTCGTAGATACGGGTGGTGGAAGCAAGTCTTGAGGCCAGTATGGTAGAAATGACATTATCAGAGAAATGGCATCTTGATAAGAGTTTCCTCTCAAGCTCCAGGCAGTTAACTGGAGTCACAGTGGGTCTGTGTGCTCCAAGTCCCCCTGGGTGAGAGAGATATCATTGGCCGGTATCCGCCATGAGGGAAGGATGAAAAGACTGAGCAGGACTGCAAACCATGATTGGTGAGCCAATACGGTGTGATGAGGATGAGGTCTGCGTTTTCCGTAATTGCCTTCCTGATGACCCTGGACAGAGGGGGAGGGGAGGAAATGCGTATAGCAGGCTGTGAGGCCAGCAACAGAGGAGTGCATCCGTGCCCTCTACTCTTGGGGTCTGGAACCACAAAAAGAAGCGTGGCAGCTGTGTGTTCTGTGGCATCGCAAATAGATCTATTACTGGCTGGCCGAACCTCTGAGTGATGTTGTAGAAGAGGTCCAGGTGCAGGCGCCACTCCGCATGGTCGATCGTGGCCCTGCTCAGCCAGTCTGCTTGAACATTGGCTGTGCCTGATATGTGTTCCGTCTGTAGGAACAGAAGATTTGTCTCCACCCAGAGGCACAGGCGTTCGGCCTCATGCATCAGCACCCTTGATTGAGTCCCACCTTGGCAGTTCACATGTACTTTGGTTGCAACATTGTCCGTCATCAAGAGGACATGTTGGCCAGTGACGCGGTGGTAGAACTGACAAAGAGTTAGGTGAGTGGCCTGAAGCTCCAGCCAATTGATGCTGTTTTCCAGCTCATCCTGAGACCAATGGCCCTGGGCTAATTGGGATTGAAGATGTCCCCCCAGCCAAAAGGCTGGCATCCGATGTGACTGTTACCTGTTCGGGTTCCCTGAACAGCTTCTCGATCGCCCAGGATTTCCACCACTGAAGGGACCGCAGGACCCTGGGGGGTGCCCATATAGTCATTGGGGATGTGGAAGCTCCCACTCGTTGATGCGAGAGAAGGAGCCATTGCAGGGAACGAGCATGGAGATGGGCCCACGGCACCATGTCTATACAAGAGATTAGCTTCCCTAAGAAACGGGATAGCAATAAAAGAGGTACCTTGCGCCGAGAGGTGATACAGCTCAGATGTTGGTGCACCATTCCTGGGAGAGGAAGACCATGGACGACTGGGTATCTATCACCACTCCCAGGTAAAGTAGTCGGGTGCAGGTTAGGAAATGACTTTTCTCCGTATTCACAGAGAATCTGTGACTCACCAGTGAACGAGGAGAGATGCATAGATCCCAAACATGCTTGGTGGGGAGACGATGACAATATCAATATGTTGTCTAAATAGCAGAGAAGACGAATGGGGACTGGCTGGAGTTGGGTTGTCAGGATTTTGGTAAATGTCCTGGGAGCAGAGGATAGACCTAAGGGGAGAGCCTGTACAATATTGGTTGCTGTAACAAAACCCGAGGAATCTCCTGTGGGAAGGTCTAATGGGAATGTGCAGATAGGCCTCCTTGAGGTCGATGGACATCAAGAGGTTTCCCCTGTGGATACAGTCCAGTATGGACCACAGAGATTGCATCTTGAATCGCCTGTAGGCTACATACTTGTTGAGCCTTTTCAAATCCAAGATGGTCCTCCCTCCACAGCTCTTGAGAACCAGGAATATGATGGAATAAAACCTGGTGCCTTCATATTGTGTGTGTGTGTGTGCGTCTCTCTCTTTGTGTGTAGTTATGTACAGTATATACATATATAGCGAGTGAGTGAGAGAACCTTTATTGTAACTTTTCTGTATACATGATAGCATACATTAAAATTCGGATGCCCACTCTCAAAAGAAGCAGATACATAGGTAGATGTTGTAAGATGCTTGGAGTCACCTCAGTGTGAGCTTGGCAGCTATATAAATTTGTTAAATAAATAATACAACACTGAACTTCTAAAGTTTTTTTTCTCAAATTGAAGAAAAAAGAGACCGACAAGGGCTTTCTGGATAATATCTTTGGCTGAAGGGACTCACCTCCTGAGAGAAATAAAGTCAAGGGAAATGCTATCTGCACTTCCTTGGAAATCAGTGTCATCATACAAGTTAATGTTGCCTTCTAAGTACCTAAAACTGAGTTGTTAATGAGTTTGTTCAATCTTGCTGTTCATTAGCCAAAGTTTATGATTTGCTGCACACTGTCTTCAGCAGCTTTTCTCAATCCCTGCTCTTCAAATGCGTTGGGATTACAATATAATTCCCATAATTGCCACCTAGGATCCCTCTGTACTTATAAATTATGGGACCATCTCATCTGGATGGCAACAGCTGGGAGAAGGCTGATATTAACAAGTGAACAGAGAAGAAAATTTTAAAAAGCCCTGATTAAATGTTGCAAAAATTGAGTTAGAATTCCACAAAGTGTCCTGCCAACGAATGGTTAATCTTGAAAGGCATCCAGGTCTACAATTATTTGGAACCTCCACATCCCTTCTTTTGTCTTCAGTAGTACCTTCTTTTCTTCTCTCGGGGAATGTGAGATAATTCTTCCCATCATGTTCACAGGGAATTTAGGAAGAAATAGAAACCTGCCTTTCTATGAGGTTAGGAAGTATGGTCTGTTATTATCTAGCTCGCTAGAGAGCCATAAAGTCCTGATAAAATATTATTTCCACCCTAGGTTAGTTTTTGCATGTTTCTCAGTTTCCTGGTTATTTCTTGTATGTACCACACTATCACAAAGTTACCAGAACGTAATGACTGCACAGTTCAGTTGTTCACACAAGTGAATTTTAATGGTGCTTTGGAAAATTGGCTTTCCATCCGTGCCTGTACTGTATATGATTAAATAGCTATTTTAAATGGTACTGCAAGACATATTTTCGGCTGAATTAGGTTATTTACAACTTGGCTTACTGAAGATGGATAATACAAAATTGCTATGGTAGTGTATAACTTAAATATGCTAAAGGCCCCTGGAGAACATTCTCAAACATGTTGTATAATCAGGCAGGAGAGAAAGCAAGAAATCTTATTAAAAAACAATTCCAAGTAGAAAATGCCATACAACTTGCAAAATTCAAATCTCTCACTAAGAATGCGTTGTCTTTACACAGGAGCAGTAGGTGGTGGTGCCTAATACTGAAAGCTCAAGGCCCTATGTGTTCAACCTTGACTCCCATAAGTGAGTTCTTTACAGAGTGGAGAGCTTTCAGTTCTGTCTTATACAGATAGTCCCCTAGTAACACCCATAATTGAGCCCAAAATTTATGTTGCTAAGCAAAACATTTGTTAAGTGAGTTTTGCCCCATTTTACCACTTTTCTTGCCACAGTTGTTAAGTGAATCATTGCAATTGTTAAGTTAGTAACGTGGTTGTTAAGTGAATCTGGATTCCCCGTTGACTTTGTTTGTCGGAAGGTTGCAAAAGCTGATCACAGGACCCCAGGACACCGCAACCATGATAAATATGAACCCATTGTCAAGCATCTGGATTTTGATCATGTGACCATGGGGATGCTGCAAGGGTCATCAGTGTGAAAAATGGTCATAAGACACTTTTTTCCGCTCCGTTGTAACTTCAAATGGTCACCAAATGAACTGCTGTAAGTCAGGGACTACCTGCAGTGATGTGCGGTGAGGTTTATGGCTGGTGAGGCACTGACACAGAGGTTTCAAATTTTTTTAGACTTGTGGACTTGAACTCCCAGAATACCACAGCCAGGCATGCTGAGTTCCGATTTAAAGCGACAGCATTTGTTTTTCTCCTTTGCGAAAAAGTTTTCCTTCATTCTTTTCTTCTCCCTCCCCCTCCTACCTCCCTCTCTCCTTCCCTCCCCACTCTTTCAAACAAAAACACGCACACAGACAAGTTGGATCACTCTCTCACTCACTCACTCTCAAACAAACACAAACACAGAAGGTGGATTGGATATATTTTCCAATGGCTTGAAAGCAGCTCCTCTGCCATACCCCCACCCCCGATTCCCCTGCTGCCTTCCGATCCGAGCCTTTGATTGCAGGTGGAGCCACGTTGCCTTTTCAAACTTGTAATCAGTGAAGCTGGGCTTATATACTTTTATCCAGCTGTTTGTGTGTGTGTGTGTGTGTTTGAAAAGGCAATGTGGCTCTGCATGCAATCAAACTTTTTGAATTCCTCCCCCTCCCTCCGACCCACACACGTACCTTTTCCAGCTGTTTTAGAGAGGATTTCAACTCTGCTCTTGCCTGCCATCATGAAAAGAAAAAAAATGTAAAAGGAAAAAGGCATGAGCTGAGGTCAGGCTGAGCTAGTTGCTGCCAGAGCCTCTAAAAAGCCTCTAAAAAAAGCCCTCTACAGGAGGCAGGAGAACGATGTGCTTCATGTACATCAGGAATTTTTCGGCTTTTAATCCTTGCTTAGCTCTGCTCAAGTGATCATAAAGTCAGACTAGATGAGGCACCTCGTTCTCCTGCCGCCTCATCTAGAGGGCACTTTTTTAGAGACTTTTTTAAACAGTTAAGCACTAAGCAGAGTCATCCATGGTGATTCTGGCAGCAACTAGCTCAGCCTGACCTCAGCTCTTGCCTTTTTCCTTTTACATTTTTTTTCTTTTCATGATGACAGTGGTGAGGCTCTGCCTCCCCTGACTGCACGTCCCTGACTACCTGTATATCCTATGAAAGAATGGGAGCCCTACAGACACCTATAGCACGGGCTGCAGCAAAGCCTCTTTTTCTTCTGTGCTCATTTAGGGAAAACCTCTCTCAATTCAAACCTCAAAATTTTACCTCAATTTGCCCAAGAATGTTTTGTTTGTTTGCTTTAGGAATGCATGAAATGCACCTCTTGTTCATTCTTTGTCATTACTGTTTCCCTTCTGTCCTTATTCCCTGATTTCTAGATCCACAAGAATCTTTCCTGCTGGGCAGAGTAGCAGAGTACAAACTTATTTTCAGGATATTTCTCACTTTGCTGGGAGAGAAAAGTTACAGTGAGCTCCTTTGAGTAAATATACAAACATAAGTATTCCCATTTGTAAAATGAATCATTCCCCCCCACAACTTTTATTAGTGGGCACAGAGTAGTAAAACCTGCTCACCATATAGAGAAAATACACTCCTACATTAGGCATGGCTTGTAATCTGAATTCACGTGGCACTTATAAATGTTCACCACATTCCTCCCGATTAACTTGTGCTTGGAACATTTATAATCACAGCAACCCAGGAGCTTGAAGACACTGGCTCTTTGGACAGGTTGCCAGTGGCCTAGAAAGAGATTGATGTGGGAAGAGAAGACAGTGTGCTGTTATTTCTCCTCCTGTGCAACAGGAATTGATTTCTGAACTGCCCAAGATGGATTGATGATACAGTTCTAATTAAATGGGAGATGGGGAGATGGGCGACATACCAATTTAATAACTAAAAAAAAAAATTAACCGAACCTCTAGCCAGAACTAGGACCACTTTGAAGATGATCACATAACTTTATTTTCTCCTACAATTTTATTTCCTCCTGCCTGCCTCTTTCTTTCTTTCTTTCTTTCTTTATATCTATATTTCTTTCTATCTTTCTTTCTTTCTTTCTTTCTTACTTCATTCCATCCATCCATCCATCCATCCATCCATCCATCCATCTATCTATCTATCTATCTATCTATCTATCTATCTATCTATCTGATTTATGTGCTGTCCATCTTGTCCATATCAAGCTTCTTTTCTAGCTTTTATTTTGGCTGCAGAAATAAAAAGGATAGGTGATAAGCAGAGGTTCTGTGGGACTCTAAACATACATGACTTCCTGCCCAATCACTTTGAAGCTCAGATTGACTGGCCGGCTGAGTGTCCTTAATGTGGCTCAGATTGCTTCCTAAAGAGTCTGCCTCTGTAGCCAGTCAAGGTGTATCAGATGTTCCAATGCCAGCCTAATGGAACATGGTTAAAGTCTGTGCTGTGCATGAACAAACTCCAGAAGAAATGATAATCATAGAAACAGACACAAAATAGGCAGAGCCTCTGTTAACGTAGGCTTTGATTTATTCAGATCTGCTTACAACAATTTTGCCATCAAGTTTTGAAATAGATTGATGTAGTTATCACCTGCATTTGTATAAGCCAACAGGAAATTGTTTGTTTGTGGGGGTGGAGGGGAAAATGGGTCTTCTTTAGGAATGAGTATATAAAATTGGTTATAACATAAAACCATGCAACTTCATTCTGTCCCTTGTTCATTGCCAGTTGTTTTGTTTTCTCCATGTTTCATTCAAGGAGAAATTAGATTTAGTTTCAAGTGCAAGCTGAAAGTTATTTTAGTAAATGGAACTTCCTCACAAAATGGAAACTCATAAAAATCAATTGAGTAATCAATGCACACTATTTAGCCATTTATAAAACTATGGAGGTTGGACGCCTTGTTTTTTTTAAAATCAACAACAAGTGGTCACATTCGAGAGAAAACCAATATGAAAATAGTGCTGGATTTTCTGTATAGGTACTTTTATAGAGGTCTTTGATTAATCATTATATAAGACGAATGTATGTATGTATGTATGTATGTATGTATGTATGTATATGGCAATTGTGCATAATGAATTTTGTTGCAATTCCAATTTTTGTGATCCCATTTACAGGGCTGGAATAATTTGTGAACCAATAAAGCAATTGTATTATTTTTAATCAGCATTTTGTCCATAAAAGCCATTTAAAATCTACCCATGTGGATCTCTGATTCTAGTCATTAAACATACTTGGGAAAAGTACTTGCAGAGTGTTTGCATACAGAAGTTATTAGGTGGGGAAAACTGCTTCCTAACTGATTCTGAATGATGATTTTTGTTAAGGGAGGGAGGATCTTTGTGTGTGTCTGTGTGTTTGTGTGTGTTTGTGTGTGTGTGTGTGTGTGTTTGTGTGTGTGTGTGTCTGTGTATTGGTTCATCCTAACCCACAGGGT
Organism: Thamnophis elegans; assembly: GCF_009769535.1. Lineage (NCBI taxonomy): Eukaryota > Metazoa > Chordata > Lepidosauria > Squamata > Natricidae > Thamnophis > Thamnophis elegans. The sequence continues at coordinate 18,334,122 of NC_045543.1, read as the reverse complement.
CATTGCTGTGGGAGATAATGGAGAAGCGAGTATCATGTACCTTATCTTGAACTCCTGGAGGAAAGACAGAATGCAGTCACTGTTGGGGAGCAGAATTAAGTGCCATTAATTGGTATGGATTCTTAGGGAGAGCCCTGGTGGAACACTGGTTAAAGTACAGTATTGCAGACTAACTCTGCCCCTAGCCTGGAGTTTGATCATGCTGTGGCTCGAGGTTGACTCAGCCTTCTATACTTCCGTGGTTGGTTAAATAAGGACCCAGATTGTTGGGGGCAAAATGTAAATAAACCCTACATTTTAAACCATCTTGAGAGCGCTGCAAAGTGCTATAGGGCACTATAGAAGCTTAAATGCTATTGCTAATGGAAACACAGATATTTTCCATGATGATCTCTCTCCAACCAGTGCTTCATACATCATCCAATGGTGTAGGAAATAATGTGATATGGGAGGGAAGTTACACAACTGCGTATGAATAATTTACACAACTGCTACAGTATATTTCATCTGAAAAGGACCAATTTTCTTGGCCATGATCAAGGAAATCATTGTTCGATTGCGGCTCTCTCTATTTCTGTTCTTACTCTTCTCCATGGTGGGCTGCTAGATTATTTCAATTCTTAAATTCTTAAAGCAGAGAGAGAAACAGAAACCTCAGTAGTGAAAATGAGGATATTTTTTAGATAAGTGCCACTTCGTCAGGCTTGATTTACCAATTTAACCTATCCACCTCACTTCTTTGAAAATACCAATTCCCCTTATTTTGAGCAAATCTCAGTGTAGGGTGTAGGGCCAATGACTTTGGGGCAAGCCCTTCCTCTGAAAGAGAATATTAAGCATGCTGTGAAAAAAATATGAGCAGAGTATTTATTTATGATTAAACATGGGAACAGGATTGGAAAAGATTGGAAATATTAAACGTATAGCCAAGATTTTTCTTAGGGATCATTTTTATTCTTTTCTTTTTGTTGCATTATCCACAGCTTTGTAACTCAAGATGAGAAGTTGTAGAAAAGATACTTGCTTCCCCCCATCCTTAGTAGTTGTTGCTTCAACATCTCCTATGCACTAGACAGTGGTGGGATTCAATTTTTTTTACTACCAGTTCTGTGGGCGTGGCTTGGTGGGCGTGACAGGGGAAGGATACTGTAAAATCTCCATTTCCTCCCGATCAGCTGGGACTCAGGAGGCAGAGAATAGATGGGGGCGGAGCCAGTCAGAGGTGGTATTTACTGATTCTCTGAACGACTCAAAATTTCTGCTACGGGTTCTCCAGAACTGGTCAGAACCTGCTGAATACCACCTCTGGCACTAGATTAGAATAAGGGGAAAGGAAAATGATGAATATGATTTATATAATCATACTATTCATAATATTTATTATTTACAGGCTCCTTCTATCATGTGTGGCAACATTCAAATTAGGGTTCTAAATGTGAGCTGTGGTTGAAAATACTATTTTGGGTATTTTAAGAGTTGCTTCACACATTTTCATACATTGTACAGAGAAAGGATCCCTTTATAGAAATATAGAGCTTGTTTCCTAATGCACCAAAAATATCTGAATTAGTTGAGTTTTTTACATTATTTTTGAGCAAGAAAATTCTATTAGGATTCAGTGATTTCCAAGGGGGAATAAGGTGGAATCTTTCCTTAGTAGGATGAGAGCTTACCAGGAAATTTGAGGACTATTGGACAGACAGACAGACAGGCAGGCAGGCAGATAAATAAATAATCCTGGAAGAGGACAGTGGTAGAACCACGTCTCTATTGTTCCCCAAAAGCCTAGATGTCCATTTAATTGAGGGAAGTTTTTTAACCTTGTAGCAGAGATGGGATCCTACCAGTTCGGACCAATTCGGCTGAGTAGGTAGTAATTCGGCCTGCCATGCTCCCGAACTGGTTCTCTCTGCTCCACCGTAGGCACCGCTATCTTGTTTCTGCATGTGCAGAAGCATTTTTTTAGTGCTGCACATGTACGTGTAGTGCACATCAAGCTCGCATGCATGCATAGCAGCAGCAAACTTGCACACACATGTAGCGTGCATCAAGCGCACCATGTGCGTGGCATGTCTCTGAACGACTGCCATCAAGACTAATCCAAAAGTATTAGGTGATCAAAGCAAGATAATTTGTCCTTTCACCTACTTGTAAATATAACGCAGACAGTTTTATTTATAGGACAGGCATTTGAATTAAAAGAAAACAAGAAAAGAAAACATTCAAGTTCCACAAGTTAGGCTCACCTTTTCACTGATTCTCTGAATGGTACTGAGTGACAATTTCTCTTTGCAGGTAGAGTTGGTTTGTATCCCAAATGAAGAGAACATAATTTTCATTCATAATATAGGCTATGTTGCCTTTGCATTCCTTCGCATGCCCCCATGCTCCTCAGAACAGATCCCTCCAGATCAGGCATGAAATCCGCTTACCTTCGCTCACGTGCAGCGCTTCTGCACATGCGCACAGTGTCCGTGATGACGTCTGGACAGGTGGGTGGAGCCTCTCGCCACCGCCACTATCGGTTCGCCCAAACCGGGGTGATTTGGCAGAATATCACCTCTGCTCCAGATATTGTTGTTGTTGTTGTTTATTAGTTTTGTATGCTGCCCACTCCCGAAGGACTCCGGGCGGCATACAAGATATAGTTTGAGGGGTTGCAAAAGAGTGGGATTGGAGAAGCAAATTAATAGATTCTTGTGGAAATTTCCAACAAGATCCAGCGTACCTTAGGAAACTATTCATTTTGCCAGGGATTCTCAAATTGCTGCACCCAAATTTTTAGATAGAAACTTTAAAAAGTCTAAGAAACAATAAGAGCGAAAAAGAGTACATGTAGGAGACAAGGGAAGGAAATTTGACTAAATCTTGTTTATATTAATACCACCCTCTATTCCTCTCCATATCTTTCTATCCTTGCAAATCATCCTTGCTTCCACCATATCCATATACTTCTGTTTTTTAGACTTCTCATCTCTGCCTTTCTAAAGACCTCTTAAATCCATCCAGCCACAACTATTTGTACATATGGTACATTACATATGTGGTGATATATTATTTGTTTACAATAAACTCTTTTTGAACATTTTCACAATCATAAAATGTAGGGACTGTTTATCTGGACCTGCATCTGAAATTGCGGTTGCTTATGCTGTGTAGATAAAAAGAATTATACATTTGTTTGTTTCTCAGTGATTGAATTTGCTTACAAGTCTGTTGGCACTACTCTTGAATTAGCTAATGGAAGGAGTGCATTGCAGTTGGTTTTTTCCTCAAGAGACAAATCTCATACGTTAAATTTGATTCAGAAGAGATTGATTTGGGGGAAGAATATATGTGTATAATGTTTCCCTTGCTTGCTATTTTTTTCTTCTGAAATTCCTTCCTCTTGAGGCTTTTACTCTTTTGAGTTCCAGCCTATGTTTATTTTGCAAATGTGGGTCCAGGTATCCTGGGGATTAAGTTTAGCTAGGATTGGAAGTTGTGCCGCAGTGGTTAAGTACTCTTTCCTTTCCACCCCCTCTCTCATGCAAATAACCCCTCCCATTCTGCGAAGAAGTCAGGTCTATAGATTTTCAGTAATATTTGTTGCTGTAGTGTAATATGTAATTCTCACCTTTGTAGTGGTATTTATCTATTTCACTGTTTCTTTCAATCAAGCAAATGTATATATCCATGTCACAAATGTGTCTCTCTTGGTAATTCATGGAAAATATGATGCTGCTTAAAAAATATTACAGGTAGTCCTTGACTTACAACAGTTCATTTTGTGATTGTTCAAAGTTACCAACAGCACTGAAAAAAGTGACTTATAACCATTTTTTGCACTTATGACTGTAACAGCATCCCCATGGTCATGTGTTCAAAATTCAGATGCTTGGCCATTGACTCATATTTATGATGATTGCAACTTCCTGGGGTCATGTGATCACCCTTTGCAACCTTCTGACAAGCAAAGTCAGTGGGGAAGCCAAATTCACTTGACAACTGTGTTACTAATTTAACAACTGCAGAGATTCACTTAACAATGGTGGCAAGAAAGGTTGTAAAATGGGGCAAAACTCACTCAACAAATATTTCACTTAGCAACAGAAATTTTGGGCTCGGTTGTGGTCCTAGGCTGAGGACTACCAGTATTCTACCATACAGACTTTTTTAAAAAAGTTGAAAAAACTGTAGGAGGGCACTAGTATGTATAAGCTTACTCCTTGGTTTAATGCTAATTTATACAAATTTCAGAAATGTGGCTGCAAATTTTGCTGGCACTCCAACAGGACAAAAAATATTCATGATTAGTATATAAACAACAGCAATAAATGAAATTTGGACTGCCTTCCCTTCTTTAGTATACCCCCTTGCCTAATTGGTTAATGTATCTATCTCAGACCTGGATTCACAGCCTCTAAAATGGGCTAATTCCATTTGCCTCATTTCAGATTCACCTTATGATCTTTGCATTAGAGGAGGGTAACCTTTTTTCAAGGCAAGAAGTCCCATTGGGGATTTGAGTAGGATGCCAGTGGCCCTGTTCTAAAATGTAGTGAGTTTATAAAAAAAAAAAATCATTTTTCATCATGAACTGGTGTTAAGTTTAAAATGGGTATTTCATTCTGTCCCCATGTGTCTCATTAAAAATGACAATACAGTGACAACTCCTGGAGATCTCTGAGGATGAGGTGTAGTTCTTTCCTAGTAGGTCTGTTCTTGTCTGTTCCAGTTTGTTGTTTCTGAATTGTGTGAATTTCAAACGTGTTTCTTGATGGCAACTGCTTCTTGTTTCGATACATTTGGAAGTTGTTCCTTGTGCTTTTCCAGAAAGGATACCTGCTTCACTTTTGCCTTTGCTTAATTCTTGCTAGCATAAAGCTTTGCCTATACTATTCCTTGCCAAGTCAAAAAAGCAGAAAAGTATATTTTTCATTTCTTCCAAAGTTATTCCCATTATTTTATTGGCGCTTTATTGTAATTGTAATTCAAATGTGGTACTTGGAAAAAAAACCAGGGGGTATCATATTTTAATTAGTCACCGTGTCAAAGGAGAGCTACATTAATTATTGGAAATCACGCCATCCAGATGGTTTTAATTTTCACAGCAGGGAACTGACATCTTTTTAAGGTGATACTTTTCAAATTAAAATCAGCCTGGGTATTACTCATACTTGTTTTAGTTTAAGAGTGAGGTGATGTATCTTGTAGTTTTGAAACTGCCCAGCTTTCCTTGGAGTATTTTGGAGTGGAGAGGTACACATGCATTTTAAAAGAGGCCGAGCCATTTGCTTTAACATGATTGAAATTGACAATTTGGCTGCAGAGAATGGAGGATGGGAGGTAGACAATCTTTTTGTCATTAGGATTTGTTATTGAATCTACAGGACAGAGTTTGCCAGAAATTGTTTTTATCTGACAGTCAACCTTATATACATAGCTAAAAAAAAAGAGGTGAAGGATTGAATTCCCTGAGCATTTGACCTATAACTGCAGCAACACTGGAAGACAGAAGCAGCAAAGTTAACGTGCAGTTATGCTGGCCCACAGGCAATTTTTCCTCACACTGGGTTAATCCATTGGCTTTCCCTGCCCAGTGTTATCTGTTTTGACTGGCAGCAGCTCTCTTGGATCCCAGAAAGGTATCTTTCTCACAACTCTTTGGCAAAGCTGTTTCCCTGTTCCTTACGGGTCTTTCTTACCATCTCTGCTAACATCTTCCTCACAGGCATTTTTTTTTAAACCAAGGAACACCTGCTGTCTCTTTTCCAAAGCATCTGTTCATAGCTCTCTGTGAAACTGCTGAGCCTGGTTCCTGGAACTTGGCTCATTACACTTCTCTGCAGTCAAGGTGGCCTGCTTTCGGCTTAGAACCATGATGTGAATAAGTTGCCCTGTGTTTCGTCTTTGATCAGCTTTAATTTAGGGTTTGAGTTTGGTCTGGTCAGATGAGGTTAACTTATTTATTCTAAATATGCAGCACAAGGCTTCTTAAAATCAACGGACTTAAATTAAGAACATACCTATCAATTTTTATTACTTGCCCTTATTTGTTTCCACCACCACAAATGCTCTTTTGAAACGATAGAAAGATTATTTTAAAACCTCCAGAAAGATTTTCAGGCGGTTGGCAGACTCGTTTTCCAAAGATGGATCTTCCCATTGCTAAAATTGTGTTATGCATAAACAAGATGGAGTTATAAAAATGCTCAGAGAGAAGTCAGGGTATGTAAAAAGTGTGTGTGTGGGAACTCTTAAGGAAAAGTAGAGGAAACTCTTTACCCAACCTAAAAAGTCCTGAAACTTGCTCAGTGGCTTTAAATGCTGCCTCGTTTTTGGTGGGAAGAGGTGCAAAGAAGAGAAATGTATGGAATAAACGGAAAGAAGGCAAGTTTGGGTGGCTGGAACATCTCACAATACATTATTTTGCTGCAGGTGTCACATGCCACACTCTGTTTGGGCATGATTACTATTGTGAGCTGCGATTGGCATCATATTCTTTTTACTTTTGAGGCCACAATGATGACCTGCCCCCTGTTGTTTTAATGCATGAATTTCAGTGCAGGATAAAACATGGACTCATTTGCTTTGAAAGAAATAATAACATGGGTAAGGACACTCAAGGAATGTATGTTCCATCTTTGATGTATTAGGACCATGATGGCAAACCTATGGCACGTGTGCCGGAAGTGTCACACAGAGCCATCTCTCCGGGCACACCAGTCATTGCCCATTGCTCTTCTGGGTTCCGGCATGCACATGCATGCCATCTACATGGTCTTCACGCATCCATGCATGCCAGAAACCAGAATACCAGGTGACTGGCACGCATGCGCATGCCGGAAATGAAAGGCCAGCATCCTGGTGCCCACAAGCATGCTGGGGAATTGCTTTTCCTGTTTCTGGAGCTCCCACACTGCACACCAGGGAGCTGTTCTTCAGTTTCTGGTGCTCCCCCCCGGCACACGATCCTGTTTCGGCACTTGGTGCCAAAAAGGTTCACCAACACTATTATTAGGATAATGTGTGGCAAGGGGAAAAACCTAATATGGAGAATTTTCAGAGAACATTCAGCCAAGCAGACATCTTTTGTTCTAGTGCGGTAAGAAAATCATCCCAAAAACTTTCTTGGACAATATCTTTTGAGGAATCTCAGCTTGGCTTTAGTTGGTACCCTTCTAGATGGTGAGAAGGGGGAGAGTTATTGGAAGCCCTGACTTCCTTTCAAAAGATTTGCTGCACCATTATTTGAGATGCCAGTTCTTGCCAGCAGTTATTGTCCCATCTCACAATGCTATGGTGGCAGGACCATCTTTCTTACTAATCTAATGCTTTATTTGCTCCCACGCAAAGTAGCAGTAGAAATGTAGTTGTAGCAATTCACCTCCCTGCACCTTTCCCCCCTTTTTTCTTGATTTACCTGGATTGGGGAGGGAAGGGGATTGTGATTGTGACATAAAGTACAATCTGGAATCAGTAACATCCAGATGCCCCCTGAAATTTGAAAGAAAGTGAGTTTTTTGTTTTTGTTTTGTGTGAAACTGATGCTGTTCTCATTTCTATGGTGTTCTTTTGATCAGAGTTGTCAGCCTGTCTTTTTGTCCAAAAAACCTCAACCCCCCCCACACCCCAATTATGTATCCCAGTGTGAGTTTTCCTTATGATATACTGTATAATGGACCACTTATGAAAGCTGTTGTGCTCGTTTTGAACTGCATGCCTCCAGTCATATAGCAATGATACTCTGTCTCTGAATTGGAGACCATATAAGAAGTCATCTTCTTCATTCACTCTATGACCAGTCTGGTAAATGCTTGTAATTTCTCCCCCTTTTTTCTTTTTTCCTTCTTCTTCCTCTTCCTTTACAAGCCCAGCTTCTAGTGGAAACAGACACATTTGGCAGTCAAGTCCGGATCAAAGGGAGAGAGACAGACTTTTACCTTTGCATGAACAGGAAAGGCAAGCTAGTAGGGAAGGTAAGTGTTTTCTATTAATTCATTTGTAATATGAGTGTTACCTTTAGCAGTGACTGTGAACTCCCATAATGATGTGTTCTGAACTTTGCCTGTCAGCCCCAAATGAAAAGCAGGATTTGAGGAATGTGGAATTCTTCAAGCATTCATGCTTTTACTTAAAAACAGAAAAAAAAAAGAAGAAAAAATCCTAACTCATAAAATTAAGTACTGTGGCTAACCACTGGGGTTTTATTACTGATTTCTCTGCGTACATGCAGGTTTCCATTTTACAGATGCATAAATTGTTAAAAGATGTGCTTCTCTTGTTCTTTCTCCAAAACAATTGGGAGTTTGCATTACGTGATAGAAATCTCTCTTACCTTGGTGGTTTAAACAGGCAGAAACAGAAACAGAAAACTGCAGAAACATGTTAAGATGTTAGACAATGGGGCATCACTCTTAAAATAAGAACAGTTTAAAATGAAATGGTATTACAGTCTTTAGATCTTATTGGGGATAGATTTGTGCTTCTTAGATTACCAGAATATTTCATTACCTTTGATCTTCATAAACAAACAGTAGAAGCATGCAATGAAGTATGTGACATTTGCCTATGCCTCTTAGCTGCTAGCTTTAGATTAAAATGAATCAATTACTTTTTTTTGGGGGGGGGGGAAGAGTTCCCACCCATGTTTGCTCTGTTGGCTTGTTTGGGTCACATTTTTGGCATGATTGGAGTATGACAAGGCAGGCAACAGGCAAATCCAGACTCTAGATATTTTAAAAAGGATCTTCCCTGCCTCCCTTCCAAAATTAATTCTTACACTGGCATCAGATTTTTTTTTGGGGGGGGGGGTTGAGGGTGGTGGGAGACAGTGTGAATTTAGTTTAGAGAAAATAGAGTTATATGTCTGGAAGCCACATTTTCAGATAAAAACCAGGTGCAGAAAGATACATTATTGAGTTTTAAGCAAACTTCTTTGTGTCTTGACTTACAACAGTTCATTAAGTGACTGCTCGATGTTACAATGGCTCTAGAAAAAGTGACGTGATCATTTTTTTCACACCCACAACCATTGCAGCATCCCCATGGTCGCATGATCAAAATTCAGGTGCTTGGCAACTGGTTCATATTTATGACAGGTGTAGTGTCCTAGGGTCATGTGATCACCTTTTGTGACCTTCTGACAAGCAAAGTCAATGGGGAAGCCAGATTCACTTAACAACCAAGTTACTAACTGAACAACTGCAGTGAATACCTTAATAGCTGTGGCAAGAAACATCATAAAATTGGGAAAAACCTACTTAACAAATATCTCACAACATAAATTTGGGGCTCAACTGTGGTCATAAATTGAGCATATTTTTTTTTACTATAAACTGGCAAGGAACACTTTTATTCACAACAGCAAATTCTTTAATCTGATAAAAGAGGTATTACTAGATCAGGAGACCAGCATTAGCAACAGATATAGTACAGTATAGTGATTACTATAGGATTAGAGATCCAGCTTCAGATCGACATTCAGCCAAGTGGAAATCTTCCAATATTTACTGGGTCACAACCTGATCTACTTCGCGAGGATGCTGTAGGGATAGAGAGGAAAAGAAATAAATCCGTATACTGCCCGATTTTCTTGCACAAATGGAAAAATATAAATTAATAAAAATAATAGGAATTATTTGAAACACCATTTCTATCCTGTTATCCAAACTATTATTAGATTATGATTAATAAAGTTTCATACTTTGTTTGATTTACAAAACACCTCATGCATTATAATTCTTCCAACAGTCCTTAAAAATGGATCTATATTGCTACTTATTCCAGTATTTCAGATGGAATTGGGGAAGAATGCCACTAAGAAGGACTTGACTAATGACATGTAACAAGAGTACACGAGAGGTGAAACTTGGATCAGGAACTTCTAAAGTTGCAGTTTTATAAATCACTGGGCTGTACCAGAGCTCCTCTGTCCCAACTGGTGCTATTACCTTACCATCTCTTATTCTTTTATTTTCATATGTAAAACCAGAAAAGAAATATCCATCCTAGGCAAACAGCTGGGCTGCAATAATTACCTAAAGTCATTAATTGCCTAAAGTCATTGGGAGCCAGGCAGCAAATATATTGAATATATTATGGTTGGCACAGTCAGCCAGATGTTTAGACTGGATTTGGCATTGGTATCCACCTACTGAGTAGGTGGATACCATAGGCATATGTTGTTCTTTGATGGTATTAAAGGTATTATCATGGGATGCAAGCTGTTCCAAGTGAAACTGCCTTTTACAAAGCACTGGTGCTGATTTTGTCAATGCTGATGGTGTTCAAGTGGTGTTCCAGATGTTCTGGGATTGCGTTCAAGGTGCCTGTTAATATTGATATTACCTCTGCTTTCTTTTGCCAGAGTTGTTCTAGTTTATTTGCAGATCTTTGTATTTTGTAATTTTTTCTCTATTTTTTTCTGTTCTATTTTTCTGTCCCCAGGTCTACTATATATAGTAATCTTCCCTCGCTCTCTCTCTCTCTCTCTCTCTCTCTCCCTCTCCCTCTCCCTCTCCCTCTCCCTGTCTCTGTCTCTGTCTCTCTGTCTCTGTGTCTCTCTCCCTCTCTCTCTCTCTCCCTCTCCCTGTCTCTGTCTCTCTGTCTCTCTGTCTCTCTCTCTCTCTCTCTCTGTCTCTCTCTCTCTGTCTCTCTCTCTCTCTCTCTCTCTCTATACACACACACACACACAGGTATATATGCATATGTATCTATGCACATAGACACAGTCATGTGAAAAACTAAGTACAATATACCCTCTTTGAGTTCTATGGTTTTATGCATCAGGACATAGTAAAAATCATCTGGTCCTTGGCAGTTCTTAAAAATAGGTGAATACCTCATATGAACAACACATGACATATTACATCATGCCACTATTTTACAAAAAGAAAGCCAAAATGGAGAAGCCATGTGTGAAAGACTAACAGCATCAACTGCTTCTTCTAAGACAAGGGTGTCAAACTCACAACATCACATTGTCATCATGTGACATATCACTTTTCCCCTTCGCTAAACCAGGGGTGGCCATGGCCAACGTGTGACATGTCCAGCCTACAGGTTTGACACCACTGTTCTAAGATCATTGCTAATCTTTGGTATTGTGTTAACACACACCTCAATGTGGGAGACCAGCAAACTTCTAAAACTTCAGCTTTTATAGAAGTACTCACACTTGCTGATGGTCAATTGATCAAGGCCACTTCATTAGCAGCACCTGGCTGCTATTTAGCCTCTTCATACCTGTGGAAGCAGTAGGGGTATATTTATTTTTCACACATGGCTTCTCCATTTTGGCTTTCTATTTGTAAAATAAATGATGATGTCATGTAATATGTCATGTATTATTAATCTGAGGTTGTATTTACCTACTTTTAAGAACTGCTAAGAACCAAATGATTTTTACTATGTCCTGCTAGATAAAACTAGAGCATTCAAAGAGGATGTAGTTGACTTTTTCACATGACTGTAGGTATGTGTATCCAGAGTTTTGTTTGAGTCCAGTCCACTGTCCCAGCTGTGTGTCGAATGCCTGGATTTGCCCAAGCATTAATTGTTTTTTCTTCATTGACTTTGAAATTTATGATTTTTCTTTACTTTAATGATGTGTTCACTTCTTACTTTCTTTTCGACTTCAGTGTGTTTGATGTTGTCAGCTTGATGGATGCCCAGGTATTTGTAGTGATTGTCTTCATTCAGACTCTTGAAGTTATTTTATAAGGCATCTTGATTCCTTCAGTTTTTACCACCACCCCCTGCCGTTTATGGTGAGGGTGGCACATTTGTCCAGTCCAAACTCCATTGGAATATCTTGGCTGTATAGTTGGACAGTGTGGAGCAGCACTTCTATATCAGATGGTGTTTATCCAAACAGCTTTAGATTGTCCATATAAATGAAGTCCTGTTAATATATAACCTTACTCACTAGTCAGGAAGACAAGAGGAGATGTGAATTTTAATCCAGCCCATCAATGCTACTGGTTGGAAGATGTTGATTCAGATGCCTCCATGACTTTTGATAGCTTTCGAAAGGGAAACAAATTATTTTTCATTCAAACTTTATTTTAATCAAGTGAACAGATTTTGTTTTTTTCATAGATTTCTTCGATTTTTAAAAAAATGGTGTTTGACCACCAATCTTTGTTTGCATGTGTGTGTCTATAACCTCATTGTAAAACATCACATTTGCATCTTATCCTGTCCTTCCTTTACTTGTCCCAATTCCTAACAATTCCAACAAATAGATTGGCATGACAAATTGGGAAACTGTGCAGGTAGTCCTCAACTTATGACCACAATTGGGACCTGAATTTCCACTGCTCAGCAAGGCTAAGTAGGTTGTGCTCAATGTTACCTTTTTGCTACACTTGTTGAATGAATCAATGCAGTTGTTAAATGAGTCACACAGTTATTAAGTGAATATAGTTTCCCCCATTCGGTTTGCTTGCCCTGAAGCCAGATGGGAATGCCACAAATGGTGATCACATGACCCTGGGACACTGCATTCACCAGAAATATAGGCCAGTTGTCAAGTGCCCGAATTTTGATCACATGTCTATGGGGAGTCTGCCATTGTTGTAAGTGTGAAGACTGGTTTTAAGTCCTTTTTTTCAGTGTTATGTCTTTGAATGGTCATGAAAATGAATGGTTGTAAGTCAAAGACTACCTGTATAAACATTCTGTTATAGATTCGTTCCAGTACAGCTGCATTGCCAATATCAATAACATCTTAAGGCAGGTGGGTTGGGGTAGGTGAGGGAGGATACAAAACGGGGAAAAATGTTAGTGATACTGAAGGTCGTGTTCATCATTAATTTCTTAGCCTCAGCTCTTTTTCTAGCAATAACTTGAGCAACTGCATTTTTAATATATTCAACAGCCAATAAAACTCACAATACATATTTGTGCCTAGATCAAGATACAGATATTTAAGTCCACTCTGGGGGCACGAATCCCTTTAAGTTCATTTGCCAATAATGAAACTGTGCACCATTCCTCCCCCCCCCTCCCTTTCCTTTCCTATTAACCTACTTAGCATAAGTCTTTCCTAGCATGTGCCATCTGGCTTTCTTCTCTCTCCCAATGAACATCTTTGGATTTCTTTCCCCAGCTGAAAACCTGGTCTGAGTTTTAAACACTTGGTTTCCTATTATCGTCTACAAAGGGCATTACAAATAAGAGCAGGGAAACCTGACACAGGGCTAGGTTTTTGAGAAACAGGATGAGTTCTCCGCCTTGTGATTTGCTAGGTGAGGTATCTTCGCAAGTGGCATTCACCCCCAGACCTAACAAGAAGAGTTTCTCCATCTTTTTTTCATCGAAGCTAAATTACATCTCCTCCAGTTTTCCTGTGCCAAGGTTTCCAGTAGAATTTTTTAAAAAAATATATTTTGGAATGCAATCTCTCTGGCATTTGTTCTCACTCTCTCACTCTTTTCTCTTTCCTTCATGCACACTTTTTCCCCTTGTTGATTATTGTTTGTCACTCAATTTGGCCATGATATTACGAGCAGGATTCTAAATCTGTTTATTGTATGTTTGCGTTCGGTGCATATACACAGCTGGTCCACATTAACAAAAAATGTAGCCAAATCAGCCAACTTAGCAAATGCTATGAGTGTAGACAAGGCTAATAATTTTAAACATGAGCAGGCTAGTCAAGGTCAAGTCTATATTTCATGTAGTTTATTCCAATTTCAGTGGAGGTGAGCCTGTCTTCACTAGCTATTCCCTTCCTTTGATACTAAAGCAGGGTCTTGTGTCCTTTGTTATGTTGAAATTTGCTCTTTTGATCATTACATATGTAACATAAAATATACAACAATAATTATGATGATATATAATAATAGAGCCTGTATATCTTTCGGAGTTCAGAGACAGTTGTGCAAAATGCCTGAACCTGGTTTTTTAAGCATCCAAATATCTCTCTTTTTTAACATTTCTATTATTCCCTGAATTTAACTTCTGAACTATATATTTTTTAACTTGTCAGAACTACATCCAGCATTAGGCCTATTATCCGATTCACTGATGATTATATCATATAGCTATTTGCATATTCATTCTATCAGTTTTTCCTCTGCAGGATCTGATGTCTGTACAGCAAGCTGATAATATAAGAGTGGCTATCATTGTTTTTGTATAGGATAAAGGTTTTAGTAAGATCTATGTATCACAAAAGGGATGTGGTGACTCAGTGGCTAAGACACTGAGCTTGTCTATCAGAAAGGTCGGCAGTTGGGCAGTTCGAATACTTAGCGCAGCATAATGGAGTGAGCTCCCGTTACTTGTCCCAGCTTCTGCCAACCTAGCAGTTTGAAAGCATGTAAAAATGCAAGTAGAAAAAGAGGAGCCACCTTTGGTGAGAAGGTAACAGCGTTCCATGAGCCTTTGGCATTTAGTCATGCCGGTCACATGACCATGGAGACGTCTTCAGACAGCACTGGCTTTGAAACGGAGATGAGCACCACCCCCTAGAGTCAGGAACAACTAGCACATATGCACAAGGGTAACTTTTACATTTACTTACCTTATGTATTACAAAGGTTCTGATGGATCCATCTGCCAGTTACATGTTTTAATGTTCAATTTCTAGGTATTTAATTAACTTTATTAAAAAACACTAGTGATAGTAATATAACAATGTTGCAAATAAAAAAAATCATAATGGCACTCAATGTAAGACAACTAATCTTTAGAGTTGTGGGTTCTTTGAGCTTTTAAAGTACAGTGGATTACAACTCTTAATCATTATTTGCATTGTAAATAACCCCTCAGTCACTGCACATAAATCAATGAGATCATTTCCAGTAAGTCTATACTGGCTTTACGTCTGTCTTCATATTTGTCAAAGGAAATAGTGGTAAACTGTAATCCAAGCAGATGGTTTTGGATAGTCCTAATCTTAATGCATTGTTTGGCTCATGGAACATGGTGTTTAAGTCCTGAAAATCCCAAGCCTGGGTCTTGGTTTCTTGAAAACCTTAGAATTGGCAAATGTCCCCTCTCTGTTAGCATTTGAGAGAGGTGCTGCCAATCAGAACAGACTGGACTAAGGCTGGAAGGACCAATATGAGTCTTGGTTTCACCTATATAAGCAAGGCTTTTTCATGGAATGTTGGTGGCTTCCTTATCTAAAATGCAGTGGTGGGATTCAGCCAGTTCTCACCTATTTAGGAGAACCGGTTGGTAACTTTCTAAGTAGTTCAGAGAGCCAATTGTTGGAAGAAATCTCCTTTTGTTTTTTTCCATGTTACAGGGCTAATCCTGTAAGGAAGGCAGGAAGGAAACATTCTAGTGTTGTTTCTAGCCTAATCTTTATTGACCTGCTTACAGAAACTGCCTCTCCGGTTAACCCTTATGACATTGTAACAGCTAAGGCGAAGCGCCCATCGACCTGAGTGACCTTGAGTTGGCCATGACCACTTGCCCACATGACCACTGAGCCCCACCTACCCAGTTGGTCATTAGGGCAGAGAACCGGTTGTTAAATTATTTGAATCCCACCATTGCTAAAATGTAACCATTTTACAATGTGATGATCAAGAATTCCCTTCTGGGAGGACAGGAATACACACACACACACACCCTCCGCACAAACATTCTTATAGATTTCCACTTTGATGTAAAACAGTTTTTTTCAATACGGATGACCTCCAGATTAATGTCCCAAAGTTTTATTTTTTTTTCAAAAGGCAACTGAACAAAGAAAGTCTAGTTGCCTTTTGAATTTGAATTTGAATTTACTTTATTTGTATGCTGCCCTTTTCCCTGAGAGGGACTCAGGACGGCTCACAATTCAAGGGAGGGGAAAAAAAACAAACAAAGTTACAAAACATAAAGACCATACACAGCTAAAAAACACAACAATCATACCATTCGAAGTGGGGCTGCAAGTCTTTAGCCCCAGGCCTGTCGGAACAGCCAGGTTTTAAGGGCTATGCGGAAGGCCTGGAGGGTGGTGAGGGTACAAATCTCCACGGGGAGTTCGTTCCACAGGGTGGGTTTGTTTTTTTTTCAAAAAAAACAAACCCACCTTTAGGACAACCATGACCTGGATGACTGAGAATATCTATAGATGCCTCCAGACGTATGGGTTTCAGCTTCCAGAGTTCCCCAGCCACTATAACTATTACGAGAATTCTGGACATTTATTCCTAGATTTGGAGGATACCTAGATCTTTGCTCTCTGGTATTTTTCTTGATGATCATAAATTAACTGAGTGGAATCTACATTGGAATAGGATCATTTAATCCAGTTTTCCTACAATCTATCATATTACATGAACAGAAGAGGAAAATGTTTGTGTTTTGTACATGGAATAACTGTGGCTATCCACACAGAGTAGGACAATAGGACTGTTCTTTTAATAGTTTACATGACCTGTAATCCTACAGTAGTTCTATGACAGGTCATAAAAGTGGAAGTAGATAAAAACTTCATCATTGTGTTGTCCTGATTGTCAGACATTCAGTTGTGACCAACCCTCGGCCACTCTATGGATCAGCGTGCTCCATGCCCCTCTGCCTCGCACCGCTTCCATCATTGCACTGTCAAGTGAGTTGAGTCTTTCCACTTGTCTGAAATGGTATAGAGTCAGCAAGAGAGTTGGATTAGAAGACATCCAAGTCCCCTTCCAGCTCTATTCTGAATTCTGAAGTTTAAGAAAAGTTTGTGGGGGACCCATAATTACGTTTTGAACATGTGATATTAGATTATGCCAGGTCTTCTCATTTGTTAATGACCAAATCCAAAAGGAGTAGGACTGGTCTAGGATAGATCCAAGATCAGCAGCTTAATTCATTAGAAGTGGAACCACCTTGTTAGCAAGCACTGGGTCCTCTTTTCTTGAGGTTCCAGCTTGTCTTCCAAGCAAACAGAAAAGTAGATTTCAAGGCAGAGTTCTCCCCAAGAGAGAGCTTGGTAATAAGTGATTTACCATTTGGCTCTCACTGTGGTTGGAGCAAGTTCTCTGCCTTGGAGCTGTCCATAGTCCTGCAGGGTGCTAATCCTCATTCTGATGCCTACTTTCTCATGATATCTTCACACACACACACACACAAACACACCCATTGTTGTTGTTTTTTAATCGGTTCTCTCGTTGCTTAGGCTTTTCCTCCTTGCTGGTAAGTTTTGGTCCCAGAGGGCTTTTTTCTAGGCATCAGATCCCCAAGATGGGGCAGTGGGATTTTGATTTTTTTTTTAAAAAATTGAGCTTTTATCATTTCAGCAAAATGATAAAAAAATATTTGTTTGCATCCTGCCTTTATTCTTTTTTATAAGTAACTCAAGGTGGCAAACATACCTAATATTCTTTCCTCCTCCTATTTTCCCCTAAACAACAACCCTGAAAGTGGGATTGGACTGAGAGAGAGTGACAGCACCAAAGTTGCCCAGCTGGAGAAAACCTTCAACATCTCTGTTGACAATAACGAACTGTCAGCATGCACTATTATATAATATACTGTGATTGCTTTGGGGGGGTTCATCAGCTTTCAGTTCAAAACAGCAATGTTGTTGTGACCGACTTGCAAATGGCAGGCTAGAAATGTAACTCTGGATGGAGATGGCTGGTGGTCCCAGAATCTTGTTTATTTTGGGATGAGGAGGACACCATGATTTCCCCAGAGTACCCTGGGTGATTTGTGGATATACTGAACTTAACCCACTTGATATGTGTTGCATTGATTTGGATTAGTGTGACCTTAATCTTCTCAAACTGCTGTATGTACGGATGAGAACAGTGGGTTTTTTTCTCCCCCTCCCCCAGGTAGTAAGTAGAATTGGAATGGAGGTAGAAAGGGGAATTTTTTTAAAAAAACTGTACAAAATGCAAAAGAAGACAGGTAGTGACAAGTGGTGTGAATGCTATCAAGATGGCTGCTCCCAATGAGCAGGGCATCCATTAGTTCCCTGGATTGTTATGATAGATAGATAGATAGATAGATAGATAGATAGATAGATGGATGGATGGATGGATGGATGGATGGATGGATGGATGGATGGATGGATGGATGATAGACAGACAGACAGACAGACAGACAAATTGATTTCAGTGTACCAGAAAGCAATAGCAATAGCAGTTAGACATATACCGCTTCATAGGGCTTTCAGCCCTCTCTAAGCAGTTTACAGAGTCAGCATATCGCCCCCACAGTCTGGGTCCTCGGAAGGATGGAAGGCTGAGTCAACCTTGAGCCGGTGAGATTAGAACAGCTGAACTGTAGATAACAGTCAGCTGAAGTGGCCTGCAGTACTGCAACCTAACCACTGCGCCACCTCGGCTCGGCATAGGAGAGCACATTACTTCAGCAATAAAGTAATACCTTTTATAAAAGTTTGTGGGATTTCCTATATGTTTGTTTCCTCATGTTAAAAAATAAAGTACAGGTAGTTCTCAACTTATCTCCACAATTGAGCCCAAAAGGTCTGTTGCTAAGTGAGATATTTGTTGTGAGATTTGCCCCATTTTATGACCTTTTTTGCCACAGTTGTTGAGTGAATCACTGCAGTTGTAAAGTTAGTGATGTGACTGTTTAGTGAATCTGGTTTCCCATTTGAACTTGCCTGTCAGAAGGTCACAAAAGATGATCACATGACCCCAAGACACTGGAAATATTGATCAATTGTCAAACATCCAAAGTTTGATCATGTGTCTATGGGTATGCTACAATGGTTGTAAGTGTGAAAAAGGTCATGTCATTTTTTCAGTGCCATTGTAACTCTGAAGAGTCACTAAATGAACTGTTGTAAGTCAAGGACTACCTGTATAGGCTACCGAACTGCAGTTCTGTGATGGCAATTGGCAAAATATGAACTAAGCCCACAAAGGGAAGATAATGTTAGAAAGAAACTCAAGATTCTGCTTCCTTGATTTTCATTGGTATAAGGGGGAGGGAAAATGCTGTCAAGTTTTCAAGAATTTGTTGTTGTAGTTTATATTAGTAGAGTTCCAGTATTTATTCAAGTTTCAAGTTTCAAGTTTAATTTTATTTATAGGCCGCCTAATCCCGGAGGACTCCGGGCGGCTTACAGAGAGGGGAAAAAAACCAAAATAAAATAAAATAAAATAAAATAGACAAGTTAAAAACAACAACACAGATACATTCATTTCAGTCGGGGCTGGACCTCAACAATGAGGTCAACAGCCCCAGGCCTGCCAGAATAGCCAGGTCTTGACAGCTTTTCTGAAGGCCATGAGAGTGGGTGAGGTCCGGATTTCTGGGGGTAGTTCGTTCCAAAGGGTCGGGGCAGCCACAGAGAAGGCTCTCCTCCAGGGAGCCGCCAGCCGACATTGTCTGGCTGATGGCATCTGAAGGAGGCCCACCCTGTGGGATCTTACCGGCCGTTGGGAGGAGTGTGGCAGTAGGCGGTATGCTGGTCCTAAGCCATGCAGGGCTTTAAAGGTAATAACCAACACCTTGAATTGTGTCCGGAGACCAATAGGTAGCCAGTGCAGCTCGCGGAGAATAGGTGTGACATGGGTGTACCTAGGTACACCCAATATCGCTCGCGTGGCTGCATTCTGGACTAGTTGCAGTCTCCGAACGCTTTTATTGTCGAGTCAGTTTCCTGACCTGGCCTAACTCAAAGGATTGACAGGGATGAGTTTCCAGTCTGTGTAAGCATGAAGATAGTAAGAATTCCTAGGGGGTATGGGGGGAGAAAATTAATAGGTGCAGAATAATTTTGTACGTTGGGTTGTGATTTTATAAAAGAGTTTCACTTATTTCAACAGAATATACAATCAATAGTCTTTTTCTAACAGTCTGCCAGTAGATATTGCATGGATATGGAAATATACATAAAATGAGCACTACGATGCAGAGAGTTTGCCTGCTGCCTTTGTCTCAATGGGCTGCAGGTTCACATCTGCCCTTAAATCAGGAAGCTGCCTCTCTCTACCACTGCTTTCAGTGAGGTGTATATTAGCCTGTGCTTTTGAAGGCAGGTTACATATTGATATCACAAACACCCAATTAATTTCCATAAGAATTTTCTTTTCTCGATGCTGTTTATCCTCCAAACAATTTTGCATGCAATTTTCTGCAGTACTATTTCCAGTAGAGAGAGAGGGAGAGGAAATTTGATACGACAGCCAGTTTGATTAGTGGCTGAGGCATCAGACTAGAAAGCGGAAGACCATGAGTTTGTAGTCCCAACTTAAGTGTCCTTGGGCCAGTTTCTCTCTCAGGCCTAGGAAATAGGCAATGGCAAAGTACTTTTGAAAAAAAAAACACGTCTTGTCCAGAAAACTGAGGGAAGTAGTCCGGGCAGTCACCTTCGAGTCACCACTGACTTGAAGCCACAAAATGGATGATAGCTAGATAGCTAGATGGATGGATGGATGGACAGACAGACTGACAGTGTTTCTCAACCTTGGCAACTTGAAGATGTCTGGACTTCAACTCCCAGAATTCCCCAGCCAGCATTCGCTGGCTGGGGAATTCTGGGAGTTGAAGTCCAGACATCTTCAAGTTGCCAAAGTTGAGAAACACTGGACTAGAACATCCAGAAAAGTCAATGTAATTTTCTATACTAGTGAAACTAGAATATCCAAATCAGAAATTGAACATGTCAGTCCCCCCTCCCTCCATATTCATAAGAGAAACATTGTAGCAGTTTATAATAACTATAACAAATTCATTATAAAGGGAATATGATAATTGGGTCTGACAGAATCTCCTCAGCTATCATTCATCCATGTGCAAATACTCTGTCAGTGGCTGTCAAACGTATGTGGAAGGAGGTCATATGTTTTGGAGTGAGCTGCAGTTCAGTCACATATTTCATAAATGGAAGCTATTAATATATATATAAACACTGAGATTTCTGTTGTGGTTAAATTCCAGTTTGGTTATCCTGCCAGGTAGATAATGTTTAAAATGTTAGAAAATATCAACCTGACATCCAGTGGAACAAAAATGTAAATATTTAAGCTTTTTGCTAAGCTGTTTTATATTATCTTCAGTTCGGGCTGTCTTTAGAATGCTACAGATTTTACCAATTGATATTGGTAGACTTTTAGAGAGTAAAAATTTAGCTACTTCAGCCAAACCATGGGCAACATTTTCTTCATGGTTCTGTATCTCTCACTCATATATCAGCTTCACCTTTGGTGAAAAGTAGTTCCAATAGTGTTGGACAATATATAAGATTACAAGTAGTAGTTAAACACGATGGGAAATAAAGGAATTGTGAAAGAGCTATTAAGGAGAGGTTCAAAAATTCAGGGTTTTTTTCTTGATTCTGTTATGTTTCACCCTAGACCCAGCAAAGATATTTTTAATGTCTTCTTAAATTATTCTTATTTCTTAAGCTATTTTCTGGTTTGAAGTTGTTGGTCCAACTGGTTAGAAAGAGACCAGAAGACAACCTAATCATTCATTTGTGAAGACCTTTCTGTGAAAAATCATCTCAAAAAAGCAGTAGAAAGTTAAAATATAAAAGTCCTTGACTGAAAGTTGCCATTAAGTATTAAGTTGCCATCAACTACTGAAGTGATCCAGCAAGTTGCTTGCAAACATTGGCTGATGTGTTTCAGATTTCAATCATTCCCCAAAGTCACATTAGGATTTTTTATATTTATATATAAATCTTCTTAAATTTCTTAGCTGAGTTTCTAAAATGTACAAACTACACTGACCTTACTTCTGATGGAATGAGAGGGAGAATAGGAATGCCAAATCTTTAATTCACTCAAAGATGTCTTAATGGGAATCAGCAGATACATTGGATGGAGTGATTATGTAATGCTGGAGTTCTTAATTTTAAGGGGAATTATAAGTGAATTATAAAATTCAAATCTTGAACTTTTAAAAGTATCCTTAAAGTTTTTATTTATTTTAAAACTGCCCAATATATACAATACTATATTATACATTAATACAATACAATACATATGTATACAATATATACATCAATCCAAAAAATAAGAATGAAAAAAAAAATACCTTAAATTCATGGTCACTTAAAATAAAATAAAGTAAAATATCATGTAATACTATATAGTACAGTAATCAAATGCAACATATTTTTGTAAGATTTCATAAAATATTTCCCCCATTGCTTCATCCTATGATTACTAGAAAATATTTCCTTTTCTAGCACAGGTAAGCAACACATTCCCAAAAGCCAGTCCTTACTACCTGGAATGATGCCAGTTTTCCAATTTTTCATTCTTATTCTTTTAACCACCCTCCATGTGCAGTACGACAGACAATCAGATTTCAAAGTTTCGGCATATAAGTCAATATCACATTAACATATTCAACATTTAAAAATTGTCCTATAAGTCTGCATACAATATGTATATATGCATGTGTATGTTTTTGTGTGTGCATGTATGTATTAAATGCTATTCTAGGGAAACGACAAAACTTTACAAGATAATATCATATAAAATTATTTTGAAAATAAATCTATGAGATTCTGTTGGCTTCTGGTACATTTTGTAATTATGTTAAAATAAATATTTTGAAAATAGCATTTCTCTCCATATTGCTTTCGAATAAGAAATGAAAAAACATTGTGGAGGGTCACCACCCATCTGACAGCTGCCCTTTCTAGGGCTAGGGTGACGACTCGTACTCCCTGGGTTGGAAAATTGCGTCCATATTCTTGCATATAGGTGAGGATCTGACCCAGGAAAAACCCCAATTTCTGGGGATCTCTGTCAGATTTTACCTCCAAGGGGGGAGCTTTCCTCTCTAGCCGTGGGCCCCTGGGTTGGCCGGGAAACATTGCCTGAGCTGGAATGGCAGGAGGCTGGATCCCTGGCGCGGCTGCTGTTCCCCTGGTCGGCTGCTTGGTCAGACTAAGCATTTGAACAATAAATTAGAAGTTTAAACAGCAATGATGGGAAATGTCCTTAAGTTTAGGATGAATCTATGTGATGAATTATTCTATGTCATTGGATGAAAATTTGTGGAGTATCAGGAATATTTTCACTTAATTGTTTAAGATGAAAAATGTTTTACTGCACTGGGCCATAAGGAGCCCATGTCTATCTGTAGTTAATTTAGAATTATAGCATTCCTGAAAGTGTGTTCCCAGTGGGTCATTTCCGGTCACCCTTCTGTTCAATTTTGTCAGATTCTAGGAGATTGCTGAACAAGTCCCTGCAGGTTTCTTGGCAAGGGTTTTCCGAAGTGGTTTGCCATTGCCTCCTTCCTAGAGCTGAGAGAGAGTAACTGGCCCAAGATCCCCCAGTTTGCTTTGTGACTAAGATGGGACTAAAACTCATGGGCTCCTGGTTTCTAGCCTGGTGCCCTAACCATTATACCAAAATGGTTCTTGAGTGGAGCATTTTTCTTGATGAGCATGGCTTGTCATGTATTAGTAAGGATTACCATGGCTGTTATTTTGAAAAATAAATAAAAAAACTAACAGAATTAGGCATTTTCATACATTCACATGATTAACAGGCATGTCGGTTTCAACAGTGGGATGTGTTTTGAATAAATAAAGTTGCCATATATTAATTCATACAACTACTCTTTGAATTCAAGTTCTTCTGAGTATAAGAAAAGCTGGCTGGATCTAAGCAATAGGCTAGCTAGTTTAGCATTTTATTTCTCTAGTGGCCAACTACCCTATTTCCTCAAAAATAAGACCTCCCTGGATAATAAGCCCAATTGGGCTTTTGAGCACATGTGCTAAAATAAACCCTCTCCCGAAAATAAGCTCTCCCTGAAAATATTGCAACACAGCAGCAGCCATGAGGTGACCACGCTCGTTGCCTCCTGCACCTCAAAAATAATAAGACCTTCCAGAAAATAAGGCCAAGTACTTATTTCGAGGGTCGAAAGAAAATATGACCCTGTCTTATTTTCAGGGAAATGAAGTAGATCCCTCGCAATCTTGCAAGAAAACATGATTCATTTCTGCAATGGTTGGAGAACCATTGGATTTCTTCAGGATTTTGCTAAGATAGCACATGACCATTATAATGGATTCCCTTGTGTAGCCATATCCTTTCAAAAAACCATCTAAGTTCACCATCATATTTTATGAAAATAAATTCCATAACTTACAGATGTGAAGCAAGAGAGATATTTTTTTCATGTTCTACCAATGAGTGGTGGCTCTTTATTTTCCCACAACATGATAGCCAATCTGAAGGTACTCGGCAGAACACAAATTTATGGAAATGGTGCCTACATGAATATATTTCTATCTTATTTACCTCCCCCACCCACCCACTCCTTTCACTGCCAAAACTCATACCCTGGCAATACCTAGAAGTCACTTTTCAGAGTTGTAGTACACTTATGGATGCTGAACTTTCTTACTAAGACTCCTGAGGATGTTTCTCAGAGGAGTCTTGAAGTTCAGAGGCCAGCATATTGGAGGGATTGCATGTAATGAGTAACCCTTGGCCTTCATTTACAGTTAGGGATGGCCTGGCCCACAACATTATGAAGCAGCTGAAATGCATAGACTATGGGGAATCAATTTGGTCATATTTTCAGAATTTCTTGGCCTGAAGTCAAACAGCTGAGAACATGAGAGTCTTATGACAATTTGATGCAATAGCTTCATTATGTAAAAGTTGTAGCTCCAGCTCAATTATCTTCCTTGATACCCACCACATTTTGCCATTTTCCCCTTAGATTTTCTTATTACTGTGATATTTCCCACCACTACCAATTTTTCTTTATTTTCCACATGCAAATAGAAGATATGATACATTCCAAGGATTATTTGGTGTTGGAGGGGAGCGTTGGCTGCATTTGAGGGTTAGAATTCACTGAGTTGAAACTAAATATTCTTTTCTAAACCCAGAAAGTAACTGCTCTCAAGGAAGGCTTCGTTTAACATCTTGCACTGCAGTATTTTCAAAGAAACATTTAGTTGATCCAAATTCCTTGGGCAGTAGAAGAGATTCTCTTGAGAGACAGTGGACTCTTGGTTAGCTATATTAAGAAGCAGAAACTGCGACTGACCATCTGTTAGCAAGTCATATTTGCAAGATAGCTGGGCTGAGCACCGGATTGGGACTTTTAATTTCCAAATTGAAAAGGTACCTATGATTTTTTTTTTTGCATGAGCAAAAAAACTCACAAACCCATATGATTTTTCTTGCATGAGCAAAACCACAGAAACAGCTGTAGAAGCTATTACAATATAACATATGTGTTTCCAGAAGAGTGCTAGATACTAGTTCCTTTAGAGAGAACCAATCTTTCATTTGCAGTTGGGTTTGTTCTCAATCAGTGCCCTAACTTTCTATCACTTATCTAACAGTGGACCAAACATTAGACCAGTGTCTGACTTGCTTAGCTCAGCTTACATAATGAAGTTGCAATCCTTTCAGCAATAATAAGAAATATAATCCATTCCATGTTCCTTCTAAAGTGTCTGAATTTCAGAAGCTGAATTAAGACAAAAATTGCTTTAGTTTTTGCCATGAATACATAATTGGGAGCAAAAACATATTTGGAGTCCAATCTCTTGTTCTCCTCTGTCTTTAACTACTGGCCATTTTAGCCTTTCCAATCTGAATGTCCTCTGGATGGGTTGACTTTGGTCACCTTTAGGGGAGCAGCTAAGACAACCCTTCTCTGGTGAACCTTTGGAGCATAGTACTATTTCAGCTGCTGCTAGTTTGATTTCTGATTTTAGGGTGTTTTTATATTACAGCAATAGCACTTAGACTTATGTACCACTTTACAGTACTTTACAGCCCTCTCTAAGTGGTTTGCAGAGTCAGCATATTGCCCCCCCCCAACAATCTGGCTCCTCATTTTACGACTTCGAAAGAATTGAAGGCTGAGTCAACCTTGAGCTGGTAAGGACCAAACTCCTGGCAGTGGGCAAAGTTAGCTGCAACACTGCATTTTAACCACTGCGCTACCACGGCTCATGATGTGTATATTTTAATGGTTATTTAATTGGTTATATTTTACCTTTTTGTGAC
Organism: Thamnophis elegans; assembly: GCF_009769535.1. Lineage (NCBI taxonomy): Eukaryota > Metazoa > Chordata > Lepidosauria > Squamata > Natricidae > Thamnophis > Thamnophis elegans. Next base: position 18,308,215 of record NC_045543.1, on the reverse strand, counting down.
ATTTCAGATTTAATGTGGTTGGGAGTTACTCATTATTTTTGATTGGGACAGTTTATAAAGCTCTGACTGGTTGATCACTTATATGCTGTCAAGTTGGTATCATCTCTTAGCGGGCACTTAGCTAGATTTTCAGGAAGATCTCTTCTCAACCTTGCCCTTGAGGTCTTCCAACACATGCGCCCATCACCACTACCTTACTGTTGGTTATCCTTTTCTCTTTCCTTCTTCTTTGACCTCCAGAACCTTCTCCAAAAAGCTAGGTCTTGGTATAATGTGTCTAAAACATCATAATTCAGGTTAACTAATTTTTGCCTTGAGTGAGAACTTTGGATTGATTTGTTCCGTGAACCGTTTGTTTTTCTTGGCTATCTCTTGGTGTTCTCAGAAATCTTCTCCAACATTAATGCTAAAAAATGTCAGTATTCTTTCTATCTTGCTTCTTCAAAAATCAAACTTTCTCTTCACAGCATGTCACTGGGAAAATGGCTGTGTGCACAGTTCTGATCTTAGTTGAAATAGACACATTATGGAATCTGAGTATCTTTTTTCCCCAAGACCTTCATTGTTGTCCTGCTAAATGCTGGTCTGCAGCACATTCCATGGCTGCTGGTTCCTTTATTATTGGTGGTTAATCCTAAGAGGAAGAAGCTAACAATCACTTCAGCATCCTCACTGTCAATTCCAAGGCTGTTGTCATTAGTTTCATTTTATTTATATTTAAACTTAGTTTCATATTTTTACTGTGTCCTTGACTTTCTTTACTAGAATTTCCAGATTGTTTGCATTATCATTTTTCAGAAGTGCTATCAGATAGCACAGATCATTGATGGTTCTTCTCCGATTTCGATGCTCTTTCACTCCAGCATTCCTCCAGGATATATTCAGAATATAAGCTGACTAAATAAAGGGAGAATATACCACCCAATTTTACTTCTTTGCTGTTGTGGAGTCAATCTGTTTTGTGATGTTCAACCCAGACTGTGGCTTTCTGTCCTGTGTATAGGCTTTGCCTGAAGAGAATGAGATATTAGATTCTTGTTTTCCCATGGACAACCCATAGTTTGACCTAGTCAACCCAATTGAGATCCTGTCTATAAGCAATGGAACATATTGACAAAACGGGGATATTTTCTAAGGTATTTTGGATTCTGACATCTCTACTATACAGTATTTCAATATGCTCTTCCATCTTTGTTTCATCTGTAACTTCGTTACATTTTCTCACTTTCATGCTTCTTATATTCCATGTTTACACTGTATTTCTTTCTTTGCAGCTTTGGATGTTTGTTTCCTATGTGGCAACATCAGTATCTAGATGTCTGAAGGTTTTAATCTAGCTGTATCATAAACACCATCCTCAATTCTTCCTCAGTAGTATACTAAGTGCTATCCAACCAATGGTGTTATATCATCTATCACTTTACCTTGTCTATCTATGGGTAAAATATAGGAGTGGTTTTCTGTTGCCTTCTCCTGCCCAGTTTGAAATGATACCTTAATCTGTTGTCACTAAAATGATTATCTGCCTCCAGCATCTTCCTACATTAGTGCTGCCCAATTTGGTCTAGTGGTTAGGATTTAAGTATTGCCTTAGGCATGAAAGCCGGCTGGATGACTTGGGCCAATCATTCTCTCACAGCCCAACTCACCTCAGAGGGTTACTTATTATTGTTGTTGAGAAAATAGGATGTGGAAGGAGTATTGGGTATGTTTGCTACCATATTTATAAAAATAATAAAGGCGAATTAAAAAATATTTTTAATAGTTTACTTTAACTGAACAACTAAGATCACTTCCACAGCTTGGGTGACTCCATTGGGATTATATGTTTTTGGCATACATTTTCAACATTCTTTACTCGTTCTTTCTAGAAACATCTTTTTTCCCCCACAATAAAACAACATTTGATGGACTACAAAGTTTTACACCCAAACTAGTTAATACTGAATATGCATTATGAGTATTTTTATTAAATTGTTTTATTATAATTTTTTAAAACCCTATGCATAATTACATCACTGCAGGTATCATCTCATGGCTGGAGCCCTTAGAAATAGTGGACTAGGCTACATTCTGCTAGTGTTTTTTGAGCCTATTCAATAGAAAATAAGAAGAAAATGGTAGAAATATATGAGTATATGTCTCCTGTTGTGATTGGCAGTGAAATAATGTTCAGATTATTGTAATAAATCCCTAGCTAATGTTTTTAAATTTTTGAAACACGTAAGAGGGAGGGCTTATGGATTTTGGCTTCCTCACTTTCCCCATAATTCAGCTTCTGAGGGAAACAGGAGGATTTGCCAATGGCCAGTTTACAAGAGCGGGTAGGGACTGTCGCACCTAACATGTTTCACAGCAGCTGAGGACACATATTTTCTCACCAGTTATCACTCCTGGGCAAGTGATAACAAGTGATAACAAATGCAAGCACCAAGTTCTTAATTATCTATCTCGGAGCCTAATCAAACATTTCCTCAATACTTAGCAGGCAACCATACCTCCTGTTTTCTCTGGATTCATTACAAATGTGAAGGAAGGAGAAGAGGGACTCTTATAAGGAGGTGAAGTTTAACCCTGTCCTCCCCCAGCACGATTGTAATGGACCTCCTGCATGACATACTATGAGCACTTATAACAAAAGTACAAGTGCTAACTAAGGTTGTGTGTCTTGTGTCAAAGATCAGGAAAGTGAGTTGGCTCTAATCATAAAGGAGGAAAAAAGGGTCTCTTATCACCACACTGCATTTTCTAGTAACACATCCTAGAAAGTTGTAATAAAGGGGAAAGCAAGACGTATAACACATGCTGCGTACTGAGGAATGTCTAGCTTAATTCTCAGAACCCAAATTTACCCTGCTTGTAAAGAACTTGACAACATCATGAACTGAGTGACTTCTCCCCCCCCCTCCGCCTCGCCTGCCATTCATTTCTGCTCAGGATTTAATCATAGCAGCCTCAGCTCTGCTATTCCAAGAACAGCATTCTCCATCCTGCAATTACTCTCAAACAGAGAAATGAAATTCCTTGTAATGCATTCAAGTGCTGTGGCTACAAAGAGGTTACCCGAGTGCCTTGTGAGCATGGTCAGTGGTGCCTAGGCAAGCGTATGCTACATCTTCTGCTAGAGTATATGCTATTTCCATTGCCTGAAAAAGTAATCTACAACCTTCCCTCCTCTCTATCCCAAAAGTCAACTGTATGATTGCCAGGGTTCTGGCCAGCCAGGAAGCTGATTGAATCATTGTGAGCTAACAGTAACCCCCTCCAGCTGTCCAATAGCAGAACATCGAAGATATGACTCACCTCCAGCCTATCAGCTGCTGATCCAATTGACCAATAGCGAGTGAAGGTTGTGTTATTTAGTCCTCCCCCACCAACCAACACAACCCTCGCCATAAGAGTAACCTTCTTGCCAAAACAGGACAACAAAAGGCAATATGATGTATTTTACACATTATAGAACATAATGCCTAATGCCATAGACATTTTGTCAGAGATTAGATGCATGCAGTTCTCTGTTAGGAGATGAAACAGCCTTGGCCTGGTTCTCCATACTGCCTGGGCTTGCTCTCAATCTCACAATGGAGATTGTGATTGATAACAGGAGATGTCAGGAGAGAGGATGGAATGGGGGAGGGTTTAGAAGAAAAAGAGGTTGGGAGTGGGGGTAGGAAAGGCAGTGGCGACAGCAGGAAGGGGTTGTCTCAGGCTGGAGCTGTTGCCAGTGCCAAACTACCATCTGTGGCGTTGTGATCCCAGCAGGCACAGAGGAAGGAAGTGGCAGCCGAGAAGGTAGGGGTTAACGTGAAAATTGAAAATAAAGACACGAGAGAGCAATTAGCTTCTTAGAACGGAAGATAAGCCCCCCCTTTCTTTTTCTGGGAATGGGGTGAAAAACAATCAAATCCACCAAATCCATAATGGTTGGGGTTTTATGTTTCTTAACCACCTGCATATTTGAGGTGGGGGGTGGCTATGATCTTTCATATCAGATCATTCTTGGATGTTGATTACCAGTTTAAAGGCAGGGAAATGCTATTTCTTTGACTTATCAGTTGTATGCAAATTTGGCATCCTAAAAGTAGATGCTATCCTGAGGTGTTAAAGTGAAAGCTGGACCTTTGCAAGGACAGCAACATTCTACTTAATTCTATTTTAATAATAAGAGCTAGAGACATAATTTTGAACAAGCCTGATGTAGGATATGCTTCATTCCCAGTCAAGGCACTAATTATTATTTTTTTGGAACAGTATCTTTGTCACTTCGTTGAAAGACTAGGAATGGTTGAATCTGTCCATTTTGGATTTGTTCAATTTTATGTTTATCCACTTTTATGTTCACTTTATCCCATTCCTGCATCTGTTTATTATTTTTAAAAATTTGCGTAACATGAATTCAGGTGCTTTTCCCCCCGCACATTTCATCAAACAGATGCAATTCCATAAGCATTGTCTCATAACATACAATACACCCGTACAAAAGCATATTTTATTTGCATAAAATATTACAATACATGTTTACAATTAAATATAATAAGTGTGCAATCATGTAGAATGTTTTAATGCACTTTTATTGGGGAACCATGCTATAAAGCATAGAGAAGTGCAAATACTGAAATGTAACCCTGTTTCATTTGGAAATTGCTTAGGGAACTATAAATTAAGTATGTTGTGTTGGAATATAAATTGAAGACATTTTCCCCTTATTTGTAGGTTGGCTTTAACTTTGCTCTTTTCCTCTCCCCCTCTCCATTTTTAAACATACATACTTTGCTTAAGTCTAGATGCAGAGAGCTAGAATCATATCAGTGATGGTAGTGTTTTCATAGTTCTGAAATTTGCTGATTTGGCAGCAGTAACAGTTGCTTGAAAGAACCAAGTTTTTGGTGCAAAAAAGACAACATACAGTTTTACTTCAGATGCCTAGAATCATATCTCTGTGACTCCCCTGCGTCTTGGCAGGAAATCAGTAGATCAGTTCCAAAGAGAAGCTAAAGAATTTTCTTCTTGCCTCCAACTTGGCAGAAACACACCCTCAAATATAGTCCATCTGTGTTATTTCAACACAAATTATAAGCATTACAATTATTACTTATCTCTGAAACAAGTCCAATATGTGTAGTTTAAATAAGTTAGTTACCTTTGATCTTTTTATTTAGCATAGGTGAACATGGAGAATGATAATGGAGAAAAACTGAACGTGATTTCTTAGGTTCCATCCCCTAACATTGTCTGATTGGAGTTTTTCATTGATATTGCCGAATTACTTGTATACATTTTTAAACTAGTTTTTAATACAAACTATATAGGTTTCTTAAAGGAAGGAAAGCAATATTACACATTCTTTTCTAAGCGCACATGATTGCAACTTGGATGAAATTTATCTAGGAAAGAACTTAGCCAACCATGGAATTGAAGATAATGTTTAGCTGCATTCAGCTATGGTGGCAGCAGTGAGACAGTTACAATTTCATGCACGATGGATCCTTTTTTATGTAAGGATAAGAAGGAAACTTTTTGCTTGAGCATGTTAAATTTATAGAATGTACTTCTGTACTCGGCTGTTTAAAACAATAACAACAAGCAGCTAGGTAATAAAAATTAAATGTCAACAAGCTAGACTGCACAATTCGTATTTGCATGGCAGATTTTTTTTTTCTTTGCAACACTGCATAATTCTGGTTTTGTTATTCATGGGCAGGTAAGTGAAAGAAACTCAGCCACCATTTCACAAATATTTCCTCAGTCATATAAAATAGGAACTTCCCTTTCTGGTTAGAGAGGATAGCTGCATTCCCGAAGGAAACAGAGTCCTGTGACTGTTGCAGGACTGTTGGCTTTTACTACAGTCCTCCATCATCATGGCATACATGTATCTCTGGGCAGGGTATAATACTAGCCTGAGACTTCAGGCTCTCTCAAGGCCCCTGAAGGACGGGGGCAAAGCCCCCAATGTGCCTCCATATGTTGTCATGAAATGATAATCTTTTATCTGTTAAAAGGAAGAAGTCATTAAAAACAATCCCATTTCCTCTTTGAGTTGAGTTGACTTGAATGATAATGTTGTTTCAGAACAGAGATGAATGCTAATGCTTTCACTGGCCCACCCTGAGCTGAATATAGGGATACGCTTCCTCCCCCTATAGAGACTGCAGGTGTAGTGATTTGGTGGCTTCTATTCTGACGGGTGGGATTCAAAAAATGTTGCTACTGTGGTTCGGTGGACGTGGCTTGGTGGACGTGGCATGGCTTGGTGGGCATAGCAGGGGAAGGATACTGCAAAATCCCCATTTCCTCCTGATCAGCTGGAACTCAGGAGGCAGAGAATAGATGGGGATGGAGCCACTCAGAGGTGGTATTTACTGGTTCTCCGAACCACTCAAAATTTCTGCTACCGGTTCTCCAGAACCGGCCAGAACCTGCTGAATACCACTTCTGGTCTGCCCACATTTGTCCCCTTGCTTGCAAACCTTTGGCAATTTTTTTTAAAAAAATCTTCTCTGTGTTTCATTTGCAGCCAGATGGCACCAGCAAAGAATGTGTCTTCATTGAAAAAGTCTTGGAGAACAACTATACAGCTCTGATGTCAGCAAAGTACTCGGGCTGGTATGTTGGATTCACCAAAAAAGGGAGGCCTCGGAAAGGGCCCAAGACCCGGGAGAACCAGCAAGATGTCCACTTTATGAAACGATATCCAAAGGGACAAGTGGAGTTACAGAAACCTTTCAAGTATACCACAGTGACGAAGAGGACTAGGAGAATACGACCAACCAACCCCAGTTAAAAGACGAGGCAGTGTCTTGCAAATAAACTACAAGAATAGACTGTACCAGAGAAATATTTTTACACTAAAAATAAGGGAGAAGTTCTATTTTTGTACATTGTTTTTTAATTTTTTTTTTTTAAAAAAGACTGGGTTAAAAATAGAAATCCACTGGGGAAGCTGTAAAAGATTTATTGTAACTTGAAGAAGAAGAAGAAGAAAAAAACGAATGGCTCTATTTAAATTGACTTTTTTATGCTGTGGATTGACATACAGGTGCTTTATTTCTCACTGGGAATGGACAACGTTTGGAATGGACAACATATTCAAGCCAATCCCTAGAGAGGAAAAAGTTCATGTTATAATAATAATAATAATACTAAAAAACCAAAACCACAAAACCAAAGAAAGCCAAAGTTCTCCCTTCCTCTCCCCTCCCTCCCCCATCCAACCCCTGAAAATCCTTGGATAATTCTCTGGTGTTGCAGCCCTTGGTTATTTTGTCTCTGCAAGATAGGCTGAGATGTGAAGATCTGCTGATCTGGGATGGGGCTTCCCTGGAGGGCTCAGTACCTCATCCTTTGTAATGTTTCCAATGACATAAGGTGTCACGACTCTGTGATCCTGCATTGTTCTGCTCACTTCTGGAGAATGCTGCTAAATGACCTTCAAGTGACTAAGTAAAATAACCTAATACACCAATGATAAGGGAGTATTTTAAAAACCAGCTCTATTATATATATGTATATGAATGCATGTATTATATTTATGCACATAAATGTAATACATATATTTATATATATATATATAAATATATATGTATTATATTATAAAGCTATTTATTTCATTTCTCTGTATATTGCAGTTCCATGAACCAGGTATTACTGCCTCAGCAATTAAAAATTATTTAAAACACATAGACGTATTACTGCTGTTCATACATTCCCCTCTCCCCCAGCTTTTCGCCAAACTACACTGAGGCCCTTAAACTTGTTACCAGAGCTTGGGCTTGGTGAGAATTTAGAGATCAGTAATGGAATTTTATGTGCCAGGACGGGAAATAATTATTTCTCCTTTGTTATGCTAGTCCTCCCCTTCTCTTCCCATTCCACTGTGTTGACTTTCTGCAAAATGCTCAGCCTTGTCCAAGCACAGGCAGAGTTTTGAAATGCGGTGTGCAAAGGATTTCTTTTTGCTGTGTTCTCTTGCCCATTGTGTTCTACTGGGTCACCCAGCTGACTTGGGGACCACCTGTTATTAAATGCTTAGTGGGGGTAAGCCAGTGGTTCCCAAACCTGGCAACTTTAATACTTGTGGACTTCAACTCCCAGAATTCTCCAGCCAGAATTCTGGGAGTTGAAGTCCACAAGTCTTAAAGTTGCCAAGTTTGGGAACCACTGGGGTAAGCCATTACTGGATATCCCATTACTGAATGCCCCCAGTATGTCATCTCCATAACGCAAGGTGACCTTCCAGCTCTTAGTCAGCCAAGGGCTTCTGGCTTTTCTATCCAAACCTGAACCAATCAAGGTCTGAAGACGCTGCTGGACCCCACTGGAAGTAGCCCTGTACCCAGGGCAGGAGCAAGAGGACAGTGAGATGAAGTAGCAAGGCCTGGGGAGCTAGTGTGTGCTTACCTTCAGAAGATTATGTATTTTTTTTTTTACAAAAAATGCACTCTTAGTCAAAAGCCTTTTAAAATAAACTTTATTTTCCTTAAATAAGAAAACAAGATATGTTGTCATTGCTCAGAAAAAATGTTTAATATGTGAATTGCTGTAGAAAATGCTCTCAATCAAGTGAATGGGAGAGAAAGCAAGAGAGGCTTTTGCATGTGGGAGACGTTAATTGTTCAATGAGCGGTTTCTTTCCTTCTTTTTCTCCCTTCTTCATTCAGTCTTCCTATCAAAATGACTTGCAACCAGGTAAATTTTGCCCATGTTCGGATTTATATGTATTCAGCCTGATGCAGCCCTGCTACGCTGTTAAAAAAAGAAATAAAAGGAGTAGCTATACTGCGGTGATGTCAAAGCTGCGACACACGTGTCAAAGGAACATGCTATGACATTTCGGGTAACACGCCAACATTCACCAACACCTGACAACAACTATTCTCAAAACCATGCCCTATTTTCACACTTTTTGGGGGAGTGTGGAGGCCGAATGAGAAGTATGATTTTGTGTGTCCTCTGAACCCCCCAGTGCTCATGTGTGTGTAAGCGAGAGCTATGCTCTCATATTGGTGTCTGCAACTTCCAAAAATTGCACAAGAATGGGGTGTGCTTTCACATGGTTTTTGTAGGCCACAGAAGGGCATTTTTAGCAGCTGTTTCAAGAACAAAGGTCTTTGGCCACCCAGAGCAACCTCAGACAGGCCACCGCAGGGCCTGCCAACAGAAAGAGAATGCCATTTGAAAGTAAGTAGTGCATGGCAGATCCAGAATATTGGGCTCTGAAGGCAATGGCACCATTTTCCAAGGCTCGTGTGTGTTGGGGAATGGCAGAAGGTGCTTTTTTGAGTGGCAGCAATAGGTTTAGGGCTGAAGTGGAGGCCTGGGAATCTGCTTTAGGCCCAGATTCAGCACTGCTGAGTGCTGCTATTCAGGTTTGTCTAGATGGTGGTGGTGAGCGAGAATTAGCTCTCTTTTATTTGGATGCCAAAATAAGGGTGACATGCCAGCAAAGTCACGTTAGGCATTTTCCAAATTGACATACCAGATCCAAAAAGTATGCTATCACTGCTGTACTGCAACCAATAAATCTAGAGATAGGAGTGCAGCAGGAATGAGGAATGTTCCCTTCTCGTGATCAGTTTGCACAATGAGCACGGACTAGTCTGACCATTGACCAGTGGCAATTTGGACTCCCCCCTTCTTATAATTCTTCTATGGCATGGAAAAAAATGCCAATCAAGATGCTGCCTGCTTCAGAGATTTGGCCAATCTCTGAGGAGAGCAGTGATTATAACGATGTAGGGAAACATCAGAGATATGTATACTTGTGGTTCTCTTTTCATATTGTGGTAACAGTTGTCAGGTTGAGAAAAGGCTAAGGAACAACTAATCTGGTTACCTAAAGTATATGCTAGGCAAGCTCTTGAACCCCAAAATTTAGAATTGTGCTTTGGTCCTATTCCATGCATATGTATTATATTTCAGGTTAAAACAGGACAAACTGGGACCTCTGCTTGCATATCTGGTAAACCTAATGCTGGGACTTTGATTCTCATGCAGTTTTCTGTCTTGATGTTAGGCAATTCTGTTGAACAAGGCTTTTACAAGCATTATTTATAAGCTCACTGATTCAGAAATGTATTGGAATCCCGTTACAATTGTGGGAAGTAATCTAAATAACCCTGAGACCTTGATGAGTGCATGTCAATATTTGAGAGGTTACTATTCTTGCTGCTTACAAACAAAGGATGACTTGGATATGAGTTTTCCTTAATTCATGTATGCCAAGACAACATTGCTGAATTAAAGACTTAGCTAACACACCTTTTCTTTTGCTTCAATATTCAGTTAGGTGCTCATTGCTGTAAAAGAGAGGTATCCAATCGATTATTTTCACAATTCAGTTATGACTTTTGGCTACATCAACATTTATATTCTGAACAATCATGAAAACAGAATCTATTGAGCAAATGTAATAGATAATTGGGGTTTCATAAAAGGGCAAAACATTACAATTTTAAAAAAAATCATTGGAGTAACATCATTAGCCACTGGCATTCAGATTTTGGGGGTCTCTAAATTTGTGATGGTCTCAGAGATCAAAATGTCTTAGACTAACAAATAGTATAGGACAAAATAAGGGTGGCAAAGGGTTACTAATCACCTTCAAATAATTCCAAGTGTGCATTGATCCTTCTTCCCAAGTGTTTGCTGACCAGGGATGGATGTGAAACTGCTGCCAAGAAAATCAGAAATCACATATAAAGTGGTTGCCTTTACTTCAAATTTAAGATTTGAACCATTTGGTTTGCTTTACAAGAGAAATAGTTATTGAGAAAGGAAGATTTCTCTCAGGAAAAGGGAGCCAGAAGAATCTCTGCAAAGACTTTCAGAAAAGAGCTTTTTTGTTTGTTCGATAAATGACCCCTGCAGGTAAGTAGCATGACTTGCTCATAAGGAACAAAAAGGAATACCAGCCATAGGGATTTGCAAGGCGTTCATACTTTAAATTACATTCCCTCCTGTAATGACAACTGGGATCAAACCTTGGACACGAGATATATTATAATATATCTTATGACTAAGATAGGAACAAAAGTAATGTTTCACCACTTCTTCAAGCTTTCAGCAATAATGGGAGAGCATTAGGAGATGGGACAGGTTGTAAACTTAGAAGAATGTGAATGATGCTAAGAGTCAACAATTCCCATTACAAATCTACATTCCAACCCTGTATATAGTAATTTAAAACACTGAAGGAATGTGATTTTGCAGACCCATATTGTGATCATATATCTTTTTTGTTGTGTGGATAGGATGACAGGCAGCATTGTCTGCAATTTGTTTTCTGTTTTCTCTGGGAAGTCTTTGTGAAAGGAAACAAAAGACAACAAATTTTACATTGATTTAAGAAAATAAGAAAAATGGCAAACCAATTCAAAAGCCTCTTTAGCTCAATGTGATATATAACACAGTCCTCTATTCACCTCGAAAGATAAACAAGGATATACCTCTTCCACTGTTGGTCACTAGCAGATGATCCTGAGAACACTGCTTTAATTCTGGTTTTAAGTACACAACTATTAAGACTGCAGCCTTGAAACCCTCTACCGGGTACCCCATTAATGTGTCTTATCTCTTTTCAAACAGCAAATTAATGGTCATCAAACAGCAACTTAACAACAACTACAAGTCTTCGGATCAGTTTCAAAAGGCTTTGGTGCCTTTGGACAGTAACTTCCAAAAGCAGCTTGACCTTGAAAAAATGCCTCAGACCAGAGGTGTCAAACTCAAGGCCCGGGGGCTGAATCTGGCCCATGGGGTGCTTAGATCTGGCCCACAGGGCTTCCCTGGAAACAGCAAAGGACTGGCCCGCAGTGCCTCTGCTAACAAAAACAGAGCTCCGTTTTCGTTGGCAGAGGGTTGCAGGAGGCCATCGCAGCCGAAAACGGGAGCCTATTTTTCCTGGCAGAGCCCTTGGGCCACCACAGGCACCCCTGACATGAGTGACATCAAGCCATGCCCACCCCAGCCCCCCCAAGGTCAAACACAATCCTGATGCAGCCCTCAATGAAATTGAATTTGACACCCCTGCCTCAGACCATTGAATTCATAATTATGATCCAAGATTACTAAAAAATATATATAGTTTTCTAAAATTTTATTTCTATAGGCACCCAGCTCAACAAATGCCAGGTCTAGCCAAGTGGCACAACACATTGTACATGTATCTATATTGAGATTTGGAATTGCTAGGCAGAATTAAAGTGAAATCTCAATTGAATCTGCATTTTTCCACAAAATTGCCATCCTAGGCTATATGAATTGTGACTTCCTTCAGTAGAAGATAGCTTGTTCTTTTCCGACAGGCTTAGTAAATGTAAACAATTCTTTATCTCAAAGTTGTGATACTATATGTGCTTATATAGAAATAAATTCAACTGTACCCAGTGGAACTTATAAAGAGGTGTAGCCTTAATAGATTTAAAAGGTACCTTCGTGGCCCAGAGTTCCCCCCCCCCCCCGCCAGCCCAGACAAGGAGAGTATGACATTTTGTGTGGTATGTTATTTTTTGTCTATCTGGCTGCTGGTTCTGAGACAGTTATGACCCAGGTGAGGAAAAATAAACAAAAAGGATCTTTTTCTGAAAATAAACAAGTGAGAGAATGAGGGAACAGGAGACCTGTCTATGTACCATGGAACCAATAACCCATGTTTGGCCTCTCTCAGTTCTGAACCAGCTTCTAATTAGGCCTCTCTGCTCAGACCATTTTTTTTTTATTCCTGGGAGACAGCCATTTTGACACACTTTGCACATACCTTTATGAGCTTTCCCTATTCCCTTCCTAATCCTTCTTTGCTTTACAGAAGCCAAAAGGTCTTCCAGCCAAGAGAGAAATCAAAACCTTTTGCTGACTGCTTCATGTATGAATTAAGTGGAGGGTTGTAGGTGGGATCCTAATTAGCCTTTGCAAATGGCAGGGCCTTGAAACCATACCACCTTGGGCTCTGATCGTGAGGACCACACAAAAGCTAAGCAACTGCTTCTCTGCACCCAACTGAGGTGAAATCCACTATTCACAAAGACAAGGCGCATACAATGCACTCCTTCAAAGGAACTGTATCTTCTTAAGAACAAAAGCGGTGGGAACATGGGGGAAGGGGGGGGAGGACCACTTCAGCCAGTCATGGTGGTCGTATATAAGAGGAGGAAGAAGAGAATTTCAGCTAAGTTGAATGTGAAAGGCCAAGGATATAAAACACAGCAGGCTGAGTGAAGCTTTCAAGCCTCTAGTTCAGGCCCAATGGCAAGAGAGATCTTGCAACCTTCACAGCACTGAGTGCCCGAGTTAAAAACGCTAATCTGTGAGCATCTTGGTTTTCAGTCCGTCTGTTGATAGACTTACATGGGACAAGATCCTGATGGTGGTTCAGTAAATTAGTTTGCATTCATTGGCTGGAACACCAAGACAATAGGAAAGTATAGTTGTCATAAAATTTTATTTATTATAATTTTTTCCTTAGTGGTTATTTTTTTCAGTGGGAGATCAGCTTTTCTGCTGCTGTTTGTAACATCTATGTATGCCATCTCATTGGCAATATCTTTTTACATTATTATTCTGTCACAAACTGATTTGGGCCAAACTTTGAGCAAATAGGAGAAAGGGGATTGTTTTAAAAGCCAGACTTCCTTAATCTGATATCCTAAAAATCTAGTGAAGGTTCAAATTGGAGATCCATTATAGGCAATTTTTAAAAGCACATGATAGACTCTCTCAGAAACCAGACTAATTATTGATTGAAACAGTTGCAAACTTCACTCAATGTAGCTTAAACAGAACCTATAAAGTAGTTGGGGGGGGGGGCAACACAGAATAGAGTGCAAATCCTTGAAGGTATTGACCAGATTACAGGAATAACCACAGAAAAAAGAAGAGTAGACTTGAATGTCAATCCATCTTGTACACAAAGTACAGACCCCTCAACTTTGTAATGCAAGATAAGAAACAGTCAATATCGGGATGTTTCTTCCTGGTAATATTAAATACTTGATGGATGGGAAAGCAATATGTGAATAATTGTACAATACTTAAGTTGAATCTATATTTGTTCTGGATTTTTTTCCAGGCCAGTGCAGTGGGTGGCATTTGGGGGAGAAAGAAAACTTTTGTTGAAATCTGACATTCACTGATAGTTCCGTGGGAATTTAAATAATAAAATAAAATAAAGAAAAATCCCACAACATTGACCAGAATACTAGTTTCTAAGCATTTGTAACAGAATAAATATAGAAAATATGCTCTACGTTCAGTTGTGCAGCTGAATAGGAGCAGGATAATATACAGCTCCATTTTCTTTTCTTTAACTCCGAAAAGGAACAGGTGGAGTTTTCCTGATCCATCATTGGTACTGACCAATTATTTGTTATTTTGAGTTATTTGCTTTACTGAAAGTGCCATACTTCTATCAGTACACTCTTAAAAGAAATGCGAACATTACTTAGCTTTCATGCTTGATCTGCTCACTTTTCATCCAGAAGCAGTTCAGAAGTGCAACTGCTTTTGAGCCAGGCACCTTCATGGCTGGGATGGGCTTGAGATAGCTTCTGCCTGGGGTCTCATAGCATTTTCTGCTTCCATATCAACAGGCCTAATGAGGACCTTTGTGCTGAAATGGACATGGCTACTGTTCCAGCCCAGGGAAAACTGAGGAGGTTCAATCAACAAGGGGTATTATGCTGGCTGATTTTGAGAAGAATAAACTTATAGTCATGGAGAAGAGAAGCTGGAATTAGCTGCATGTGAACAGATCATGTTTGGCTTGCAGGAACAATGATCAGAAGTACTCCAGACAATGAGATACTGTTTTGGAACCTCCATTTCCAAGAATTATAATTAAGAATGCGGGAAGGGGGCGGGAAGTGAGAGCGGATTTCCAATGCCCCATTGGAAATTGGGCTAGAGTGGGACTACGCAGCCTTCTCCATGCCCATGTCTTCTTCGAACCTGAAAGACTACCATAAAGCCCCCACCAGTACAACTTGCTTGCAGGCAAGTGGTATTTCTTGCTGATCTTCCAAGGCACCATTGTTCCTATTTTGTCATGTCGATATTTGTAATCATTCTGTGCAATCAGTTAACTAAATGATCCAGTCTTTCTTCAGCTTCTTTGCAATAATGGCTGCAATGGCTATCTGTTGTTCTAATAGTGAAGTGTTATTTGTTTTTAGTCTTTGTATACAGTATTTGTGAAGTGGAAGCAACCTTTCTTTGACTAGTCAGCCAGATGTTTAGACTAGATTTGGCATTTTTGTCCACCTATCAAGTCCTTCTGAAGGACCTGGGATAGGCAGATGTTGTTCTTTGATGGTGTCAAAGATATCATCACAGAATGCAAGCTGTTCTGAGTAACACTAACTTTTGTAATTGACTGGTGATAATTTTTGTCAATGCCAATGGCAAGGTTTCAGTTTCTTTGTCCTAGGTAGATCTTTGCAGTTATTTCAGTTCTATTTCTGTGGATAATTTATTTAATATTACTGTTGATCTGCTAGCCTCTGTTATTTCTAATTCTGAATGTTGTTCTTTCTAGAACTGGTGTATTCTCTTCTTGCTGAAATTGATTTGAACAACAAATAATTATTTCTTTGTTTCCATTTTTTTCAAATTTGCAACGGGTGAACTATTCTTCCATTACTCCTGCAGCTGCTGGCCCTGATTGCTACAGTCCTGAATCCTGTAGCCCATTTGGCACCAGATATCCAGGAACTCCAGTTCTTGTTGACCTGGCTGACAATTGATCTATTATGGGTTTCTGTTAATGGGAGATACACTCTTCATCTGGCTCCTCTGATGCCTAATATGGTTGAATCTGTGGCTTAGTTATTATCTTCCTCAGAACATACAAGCCCCCAAACCACATCAAGATAGTGCCTGGCTTGGAGTTTATTATTAATAATGTTAATTAAGGCTTCTACTGATTATACATTTTGTATTTTGGTCTAAGACTGCAATTAAAGTATCTATCTAACAATCATCTCTGTCTGTCTGTCTCTCATCGATGTCTGTCTGCCTGTCTATCATTTATGTCTGTCTATCATATCTGTTTGAATGTCTATCTTCTACGGCTGTCTGTCTGTCTGTCTGTCTATCATCTTCTCGTTGTGTTGGCCTTGATACAAATGGCAAGCAAAATGAACCCCAGGTCAGCAGTCTGCTTCAAAAATTAGACTAGGATATTGTAAACTCGCTGAGATCTGCAGCCCTGTTTTGAAATTCCCATCTCAATGTTAACACTGAAATCAATGGAAACATTGGCTTTGTAGGAAGGCAAATAAGGTCTCCACACATTCCTGGCACCATTTCATCAATAGGAAGCTCTCATCCACAGAATCCAGTTCCTTACAGGTTGCTTTGCCACTTCTGTATCTCTTAGGCTCCCGGGTAACTATGCATTGCAAAGGGAGCCAGAAGCAGGACTTTGTGACGGAGCGCATACCTTTACAGTATGTGCTTCATTAAACACCTTTCCATGGAAGCCAAGAGCTTTGCAAACCAGAACGGAAATCAAAAGCTCTTTTTGGCTGCTTTGCAGCCAGACGAGAAAGGGCTAGGCTGTCTCTTAATATGCAGAAGAAAACAAGTTGAAAAACTACTGGCAACAACTTGGGCGAGTGTCAGTGAAACTCCGAGTACCTAGAATGGCTTATTTTAAGTGACAAATCTTCTGGTAAACAATTAAGAATTTGCAGGAGGAGGGAACTCATTTAAATGCTCTGCTTAAATATTATTAATCTCTGAAAGGAACCTGGGCCCGAAACGTGGGGTTACAAAGAGGGTTATCTTTGAAAGCTCCGGCATCAGAATCCGTGTCACTCAAAATAATGGAAAACTCCATTGGGATGATAACTAGGGAATGGAAGCCAAATTCTACTTGGAGTAAATGCCATATTCTGCCTGCTTGACGTTCCCTTGCAGTATCAACTGTTCCACTGTGTATCTCCAACTCTTCTTTTGGAACCTAACCCCTGCAAAAAAGAGACTACATTTTATTAGCAAGGAGATGGATTTCTACAGAGAAACCACACAACCGCAAATGCATCAGTCAAGTAAAACTTCCACGTTGCTCTGGAAAACTTAGGGCCAAGAATCAAATAATGTAAAACTTGTGGGGAAATCTGTGAGCCCATGTAAGTGTTTGTTGCTAGACAAGTGGTTTAAACCAATGTGTTTTATTTACTTCTTTATTATTCATTTTTTTTCCAAGTTTATTTTCTTCAATATAACTTGCTATCGATACCCATAAATGAACATGTCACGTGTTATCTTGCTTGCAATGTTATGTGCCATGAGGAAAAATATCAGGGATGCATAAAGGCAAAGGTAAAGGTTCCCCTCGCACATATATGCTAGTTGTTCCTGACTCTAGGGGGCGGTGCTCATCTCCGTTTCAAAGCGAAGAGCCAGTGCTGTCCGAAGACATCTTCGTGGTCATGTGGCTGGCATGACTAAATGCTGAAGGTGCACAGAGCCCTGTTTCCTTCCCACCAAAAGTGGTCCCCATTTTTCTACTTGCATTTTTGCATGCTTTCGAACTGCTAGGTTGGCAGAAGCTGGGACAAGTAACGGGAGCTCACTCCATGACGCAGCGCTAGGGATTCAAACTGCCGAACTTTCTGATCGTCAAGCTCAGTGTCTTAGCCACTGAGCCACCACATCCCACCAGGGATGCATACTGAGTCAGAAATAAACAGTTACTTTTCTATAGCTCCCAAAAGTAGGATCCAAGTCAATTAGTTAAAGGTACAGGCACAGTGTTAGGTGATTAGGAATTAATTAGTATTAGGAAAAACCTCCTGTTAGTATGAGCCATGGCATGTGATAGTTTATTTAAAAACAGTCAAACTGAGATTGCATGGCAACCTATTAGGAATGCATCATCAAGGAGAACTGGGTGCCCGTTGAAGTCTTCTCCAATTCGTTCATTCTGCATTTTGTTCAAAAAGTATTACATGTGGTGGGTATCTTGACTACAACAAGGCTGCAAATTCTATAGACTCTAGAAGGATGTCTCAGGATTTGTAAGTTGTATTAGAATTTCCCCTCCGAGGCAGAAACATGCAGAAACAAGCTTCAAATTCAGGCAGGGAAATCCAATATCATATTTCTCCTTTTGCCCTCAGCAAAATACATCTGAACTCCTTCCCACCCAGATACTAAAACTTGGAGTGGAGAACATGGGGAGGGAGGGGGGGCTACATGTGGATTGGGTTAGGTATTGAAGAAACTGAACTGCTCCAGCTCCATTCCCATCCCAAAGAAATTTAGACCAATTTTGTTATTGTTCTCAAGCATTTCCTTCCCATTCTTTCAACAAGGGGCATTTTTTTAAAAAAGTTGGCAGAGTGGATAGAAAAATGTCATTTCTCCTCCCCTTCCCCTAGGGAAAATACTGGATCCATCAGACAACTGAGAAACTATTTCACCTTCAGAATTGGATTGTTCTCTTCTGCAAACTGTGTAGCCTGCAGTTTAAATATCCTGTATTTAATGAAGGAAGCGGAATGATGCAGTTTGATCCCAGTGTGACAAACGTTAATTGGAGGGTCTCAACTGCTGTCTGTAGACTGTTCTTCAGATTGTTATAGATAAATAAGTTAATTGATGAGGATTATGCTGTTGCCATCCTTTCCCTTTAACTGTTACGTTTCCTGGAAATATCCTAAAGAAAAATTCAACTACGAAGAGGCACAACTTTCTCATGGAAAACATTCCCAGATTAAATAATGCCCTTTCTGAATTTTTCCAACTTTTATTATGATGCCTTAATTCATATTGGGCAAAGAGAGCTTTATCTGGGGGATATACGAAACAAACCTTCAGGGATCCAGAGAGTCAGCAAAGAAAGGAAGAGTTGAAAGCAGTAATTGCTTTGATAACTCCTTTCTATCTGTGACATATTAGCAAGATGCATCCATGATCATTACGGGAGAGAGCCGAAACCTCATTGACTTATTCCTCTTCGAATTATGTCCATTTTCTTCCGTAACATATGGGATCATTTTACAAGGTTTATTTGTTCTTTTTTTTTTTAACCTCTAACTTTGGAAGGCACAACTTGAAACTCCAAGGCCATGCATAGTTCCCCAAAAATCTCTGAGTAAAAAAATATATCATAATTTGATTAAATATTTTTTAGGATCTCTGGGTATGTATCCAGAGACCTACAAAATATTTAATCAAATTATGATTTTTAAACAGAAATGATCAAATACATACCTGTAGCATATTCATTCACCATACTGCTGTTCCAGGATCTCTGTAATATGTTGTATTTCTATTCAAACAGCCATCCCTGAAAATTATTATGCCAGTTCTGAAAAACTGCTGCACGACATTGCAATCAATGTATGGTATGGCATTTTCTCTGGAGTTTTTTTTTTTTTTAATTCTTACTTAGACATACCATGAAAGGGGGAAAGACCAAATTGAAGTACTTAGCAAAGGAATGCAAAGACTGGCCTATAAATCCAAGGTTTTTGTTGTACAACAATATGCTGGATTCATCAATATTTCTTATACAGGTAGTCCTTGACTTATAACAGTTCATTTAGTGACGATTTGAACTTACAATGGCACTGAAAAAAGTGAGTTATGACCATTTTTCACACTTATAACCCATGGACGTGTGTAGTATCCCCATGGACATGAGATCAAAACTCAGATGTTTGGCAACTGACATATTTATGACAGTTGCAGTGTCCTGGAATCATGTGATCACCCTTTACAACCTCCTGACAAGCATAGTCAAATGGGGAAGCCAGATTCATTTAACAACCATGTCATTAACCTAACAACTGCAGTGATTCACTTAACAACTGTGGCAAGAAAGGTAATAAAATGAGGCAAAATTCACTTAGCAAATTTTTCACTTAGCAACAGAAATTTTGGTCATAAATCAAAGACTACCTGTACAGCTCATGTTCAGATGCAATGGAAAGAAAGCATTGGCTTGGTTTTATTAACTACTTGAAATTACCATATTTACTATGTTTCCTAACTTTATATTTTACTTGCAACTACAGTACATCCCTTTATTCTCAGGTAGATAAGTTACTTTTAAAATTTATTCCAGCAACTTAGTTGACTTACTTTGGTAACTATTTAAGACTGCAGATCTACAATATAATCCTAAGCGTGTTTACTGTGAAGAATGACACACTATTTATTATTTACTTATTTATTAGTTTGTCAAATGTACAAGACAGCAATAGCAATAGCAATAGCAATAGCAATAGCAATAGCAATAGCAGTGGACTTATATACCGCTTCATAGGCCTTTCAGGCCTCTCTAAGCGGTTTACAGAGAGTCAGCATATTGCCCCCAACAATCTGGGTCCTCATTTTACCCACCTCGGAAGGATGGAAGGCTGAGTCAACCCTGAGCCGGTGAGATTTGAACCACTGAACTGCTGATCTAGCAGTAGCCTGCAGTGCTGCATTTAACCACTGCGCCACCTTGGCTCTTAGGTAGTATTTTAGGCTCTTAGGCCCTTAGCAGGTATAAGTATGAACATGAACATAAACATGAACAAAGGAATTAAATACAGATAAATGGGGAACCTCTTAGGAATGGGGTGAGGTCCATGGTAGACAGTTTAAGGTTCAAGGTGTGGGGGTTTGAGGAGTTGGTTAAAGCATTCCAGGCATTGACCACTCTGTTGTTGAAGTCATATTTTCTGCAATCGAGTTTACAATATCATAGTTTATATATAGTTTATAATCATAGCTTATAACTATGTCCAATAGGAGCTATTTTCAGGAAAAATCCATCTTGTCCAAGTCAGTCAGTCAACTCTTTTCTAAATACTTGCAGAATTGTATCAGGTATTATTTCCTTTGATCCCCCACCCTTTAGACAGTCTCCTTTGTTCAATCCTTGACATTTTCCCGTGCCGCAAGACTTCCCTCTTGAGTGTTGCTGGTGTAAGAGCAATGGCATCTATGCCTGAATTACAGAACTAGGGCTGTGAACTATTAATGGACTCTTAAATTTGAATAGCCCACTGGGTGGAGTTGGGTGGGGGAATATAGGCATTCTCAAAATAAAACTACTATCTACTTCAACAAGAGGCAAAAGGTGAGATTCAGAGAGAGAAAAAAGGACTCATTTTGTTAGTCTTCATCAGTCGATGATCGGAGGAAACTTCTATTTCTGTTCAGTTTTGCTTGTTCAGTTTGGGACAGTTTTTACTGCTGCTTCAGCTTAATCTTTTTCTGCTTCTTTATCCGTTTGTTCAGACTATTTACAGTACATTGAGTTTACTTCAGTCTGCAAATCTCACCTCATGTAATCTATTACGTTAGCATACAAATAATTAGTTGCCTTTGTTGCCTTAGTTGTTGTTGAATTACATCTTAATTCTTTAACAACATCTCCCCCCCACCTTGGTTATTGTCAATGTTGAGTTTGTAATTTAACATAACGGTACTCCAAAACCTTGACCTTACCGTGGAACTTGTTTCTGAGGAAAAAGGGATTTCCTGTTCTAATCTCACACAGATATTAGGTGAGGGGGATATTCTAGAACAGATTAGGCAGCATATTTATCTTCCTGGATAGAAATCATCTACCTGAGGAAACAGCCACAATCAAACAATCTGCAAGTCAGGTTGAAAACTGAGATCCAAGGATGGGTCTGGGAGGTAGGTCTTTCTCCATTCCAACAGATTGAGTGCTGTTTTGAAAAGGGCCAAGGGGAAGATGAATCTGGGTTTGGGGGATCTAGAATAGTTTGACAGACCAACTATAAAGAGGGAGCTGTTGGGCTTTTGATGATCTCTGCATTTGCAAACATATCAATAGGCTAATAGCATCATCAATGCAAGAGAGAGTGTTGATTGGCTGTTCATATATGGTAATTGGGGGAATTGCTTTTGCCTTGATTCCCCCCCCCCCACTTATTTGGGTGTTGGATGCATTGAGTTTCAATAACCTTCATCTACAATTTAAAGTGATGGTGTTAACTTATAAAGCCTTTTTTATATATTGGCACCAAGTTCTCCCCAGGATTGCATTTGCCCACCATGTTAGACCCAACCAGTTCAAGTTTTGTCAGGAAAAGCAGCTAGGGTGGAAGGACATTTTGATTCCTACAATGGATGAATGGCATAAAAGTTGATGGAATTAGCAGAGATGCTTTGATTAAAGAAAAAAACACACAATTACTTTTGTTTCTACTTGGAAACCGCTTCTGGACTTTGTGCTTCAGGTGGGGGAACAAATGAAAATTTGATTTTGGGTTCTACCGATTAGATAGGTTTATTGTTATAGAAATGATTGTTTTATACTATTATATAAAAAGTAAAAAGTTGAGGTTTGATGTTATTATCTTATTCTACTGCACCAAAGGGAGTCGGAAGTCAACACTTTTTCTTTCTATTTCCCATTTTCCTTCCTCCCTGCCCCACTTTTCCTACTATTTTCTTTTGTACTTTTGTATTTTATATTATAAACTATTTTTTTAAAAAAAGGAAAAGCAGCTATTGGGTTTGGGAGGGGAGGGGTGGGGACTGAGTCATAGAGGCAATAGTCTTCTGTAGCAGCACCAGCCAACTGGAAGATGCCCTCTGAATAACAGTCTTCTAGGTATCAGGTTAGTGTGGTACCCCTCCAGAAACAGCTGAAAATGGTGTTCTTCGGAAAGTATTTTAGGCTGGATGCTTGTTTTATTAAATTGTTTTGAATTGTTTTTGGATTATTTTGTTTTCTGATTAGTGTGTTTTCTATATTTGAATTTTATTGATTGTGATCTTTAAACATTTTTTGTATTTCCGGGAAGCTGCTTAAAGCCCAATGGGAGAATACAAATGTAAAAGAAACGATGAGTTATATTAAACACTTTGTTAAAGCAATGCATCACAGGGAAATTATAAATGTATTTGTAGAAATGTATGGAAAGCCATTTTTTTTTTCAGAAAACAGATGAGAAGATACAGTTTATAATAAGGTCAGGAATTGTACGCAGAGAGCTAATAGAAACCTGCTTGGTTATGTTCAGTTGTTTGGGTTTCTACAAATTACCAGATTTTTCATCACCAGCCATTATGCTCCATCACAAGATCTCAGTTCCATATTGATTATGGCCTTCATAGACTCTTAGAGACCATCTGTCATTAGTCCCAAAGCATGAGCTAAGGGAACATATGGCAGCCACTTCACTGAAGCTAAGCAGTGTCATTTTAAAACTTGTAAGTTGTTTTATGCATCCTTATTTTGTTTGATACCTGTTTAACAAACGGACAAGACTTGGGTTCTGTTAATTTTTTTTAAAAAAAGCAATCCTAGGTTTCCGAACATTTTATCCATCAAAATGAATCCCCCCCTAATATTTTCTACATTTCTTCTATCAATATAGTAAATGTCTCTTCTGTATCTTTTCCTATTTTTTAATCTGCCAGAAAGTGTAGTGAAATTGCTTTCACTTTGATTTTTTTTAAAGGTGAAATCATCATTTTGAAAAATCATGACTGGGTCAGACTGAGATTTCACGTTTTGTTTAGTTATAGTGTGAAGTGCTTGAGATATTTTGGGGTTGACTGCACAATCATTTCTATAGCTTTCCTGACTGCTACTAAATTTAAAAGGATGACTTCAAAGGAAAAAAAAACCCAACCCTTTTCATAGGGTTTTTTTGAGATCAGGGAGCAGGAGCAGCCATGGAAACTGCAGAGTAATGGAAAAATTTGCAAGGGAAATAAAACGGCACCTTGCCTCTAAATACTAACGTAACCTGAGATTGCAACTCCCTCGCCTCTTTAATTGTAGGTGCACAATAGCAAAGCTGCAGAAAACATTAGACAGAAGGGTCGCCATTAAATACAGTGGAAAAGTTAAAACAAAAATAAAACCCAATTAAAGTGAGCCAGAGAAACTAAAACTAGTTTGAACTGTTTCCCCCTTTTAGTTGCAAACTATATCTTGAGTGAATGGTAAACTCTTGCAAAGTTTGATGCATTCAATTATTGTAATTATTATATCACATTTCTTTCTTGTCTTTTCCTCCACAATAAAAAGCAAGGCAGATTACATCCAGCATCCAAAAAGCTCTGTATCCAAAGGTTTATATTTGCTACTGATCCGTGGATGTGGGATGCTGGGAGGCAACTGGCAATAATGGTGCTTCTTAAATCTGAAAAGGTTGAAAATGACAGGCCTAGGAGAGTAGCCCTAAACAGATTAAGCCAATGCTAAATTGGCTGTGCTGAAGCCCCACCAAAATCAGTGTGGAAAGTTATTTATGGCTTGTTCCATTGATCTCTCCAGAGGAAACTGTGTGCAAACTGTGTTTGCCTAGAAGACTGTGTCCAATCCATAGCCCCTTTATAGCTCCTTCAAAGTCCCATGTGCTTTATGTTAGTATAAAAAGTACCTTCATTTCTGCCAATCTGTCCAGTTCATTTGCTCTCTTCTGGCCTAAAGGCAACATGAGCATAGCCTTAGCTGACACCAGAATGAGAGTACTGGAAGGGAATAAAAACAGTATATTTCCTTGCTCCACCATCCATCTCCCCCCCTCTCTCTGTATGTGTATGTGTGTATGTATACACACACACACACACACACACACACACACACATATACATGCATGCATGCATGCATGCATGTATGTATTGTGTCACAACCCCTGGTATGCCCAAATATGGGAGGGAGCATACTGCTTCCATTTTCTGTCTATCGGCTCACTCTGGGAGCCATCCAAGCAGAAAGCTATTTTTTTTATGTTGCTTTGTTACATTTGTGTTGCAATTGTGCTGATAAATAAATAAAGGGAGACTAGTATAGATCTATTTCAAGCTATTTAGCTCTCATCAGCTAGCCATACCCTTACTGGGAATCGAACCAGCCCAGGCTTGAATAGATCTATACTAGTCTCCCTTTATTTATTTATCAGCACAATTGCAACATTATATATATATACACATACATACATACATACATACCAGGGCTGGGTTTCAACCGGATCGCACCGGTCCCTGCGATCCGGTTGGTCACCGAACCCGGAAGTAAGTAACTTCCGGGAACGGCGAAGCCCCCCCCCCCCGCGCCCACGCGCGCCCGCACACCCGCGCCCGGTCCTTACCCGGTTTTTTTGAATTTCGCGCTTTCCACGCATGCGCAGAACGCCTGCGCGATCCTCCAGGAGCAGCTGGAGCATCGCGCAGACGCTAGTACGCATGCGCGCGTGCACGCGCGCACACGCGCGCCGCGTGCGTGCGTGAGGACGCCGCGTGCGTGCGTGAGGACGCCGCCGGCCTCGTTCCAACCGATCCGGTTGGAACGGGGCGAGAAACCCACCCCTGATACATACATACATATACACATACATACACATACATACACACACACACACACACACACACACAAGCCTAAAGGAAAAAAAATAATGGGACCCAACTTGGAGGTGGAGAAACCCTGACCTTTCTCTAAGTAAGAAGCACAACATGTGAAGCATAAACCTTTGGCTGGTTCCACACAGTTTATTTTCAGTCAGTCTTGACAACTCTCAATGTTAGGACAAAGCAAGGGTCTGAAACTTTTTCCAGAAGTGGAGGCTCTTCTCCAATTTCACGTTACACTGGCAAAATTGGTGAGTAAATAAACAGTATTTACATAAAATCAAAACTAATAGGTTCTCATCTGAGATCATGCGAAGATCAGCTGTCGCATAAGATTTCAAACTTTTAAATTATAATGGTTATCGTGGTATTCCAAAGATGCAATGGAAGAAGAAAAAAGAAAGAAAGATAGGATCCCCATTTCTCAGAAATTACTTTGGCATTTGAGCTCGTGGGGGAGGGACAATTGTTAACTGTGTGTCAGCAATTCATTTTTGGCCCACAGCAGCTTATGTAATTTGAAAGAGCTGCAGCTGTTGGGCAGAGTTTTATCCTGAGTTTGTTCCTATTAGTGTGTGTGTCTCTGTGTGTGTCTCTGTGTGTGTATATGTGTGATTTCTTTGGAGAAGACACACTATTGTGCAGGTCCTCTGTGAACATAGAGGTGGTTCTGCAGTCCAGGGACGTGCAGTCACTAGAGGCAAGGGAGGCGTGGCCTCACCAGTCATGAGAAAAAGGAAAGAATTTTAAATAATTTTTAAAAAATAATTAAAGCCAAGGTAGTTGCTGCCAGATTCACAGTGACTTGGAACAATGCTTTGTGTTAACCATAGGAGGAGGCCAGAGAACTAGGGGCCTCTTTTGCATAAGGAATTTTTCGCCTTTTAAGAGTTAAGCAAGGGTTAACAAGCAAAAAATTCCTTATGCAAATGAGGCACGTATTCTCTCGCCTCCTGTAAAGGGCATTTTTAGAGGCTTTTTAGAGTTCTCTGGGAGCAACTAGCTCAGTCTGACAGAGCTCTGGCCTTTCATGAGGGGAGGGCAGGGCAGGGCAGGGAGAAGCAGAGTTGAAATCATCTCTGAAACAGCTGGAAAAGGTGCGTGTGTGGGGAGGGGGGAGGAATTCAAAAGGTTTGATCGGAAGGCAGCAGGGGAAGCGGGGGTATGGCAGAGGAGCTGCTTTCAAGCCTTTGGAAAATATATCCAATCCAACTTCTGTATTTGTGTTTGAGAGTGAGTGAATGAGAGAGGGATCCAAGTTCTCTGTGTGCGTGTGTCTGTTTGAGAGAGGGGGGAGGGAGGGAGAGAGGGAGGAAGGAGGGGGAGGGAGAAGAAGAATGGGAAAACTTATTTTGCAAGGGGGAAAAATGCTGTCGCTTTAAATCGGAACTGAGCATGCCTGGCTGTGGAATTCTGGGAGTTGAAGTCCACAAGTCTAAAAAGTGCCTCACCAGGCCTAAAGCTGACCGCACATCACTGCTGCAGTCCCAGTCTGGAAGCACAGTGTCTAGCACAAGAGGGAGCACCGGAAGCCCATTATTGTAATAATTGTGGGTGTTACTCTGTGACACCACTGAAGTTCTTTATCAGTTTTTGGCAGCAACTGTTTTCAACGCCAGTGGAGGCTTCATAGCCCGGGCCTCACCAGCGGGTTCTTTAAGCAGCCACAGCCACAGAGCAACTGGTGAGGTATACAGTGGACGTCCATTCTGATAATGTCTTCCCTCCATCTCAACTGGACTCTGATAATCATAAAACCATAAAAGAACATTTATCTAAAGTAAAAATAGATATATTCTTCAAAATCTGTGACAGGCTAGAGTGGCAGATAGTACCAAATTCCTCTTCTTGCACTTTCTCTATTTTTCCTTATTCTAAAAAATGGAGCAATACTCAGATGAAGAAAACTTGTTAATTCAAAACATTTTGGCTGGACTTCAAAACATCTCAGAAGGACTTGAGAGATTTGACAAGAAATGGGACAGACTATGGGATATTACAAAAAAAGATGATGGGGTTATAGCCCCAGAAATTAAAGAAGTGAATGAAAATACAGAAAACAAAGATAAGAACTCAGATGAACTTATAAATGGAGTAAACGTGAGTGAAAGTGGAAAGAAGGGAAGCTGGAAAAGTGACTTTAATAATTTGGTGTTCCACCTCAAACTCCAAGATGTAGGAAAAAATGAAAGAGTGCAAAAGATGGAGTTAATAAGACAAATCTATTCAGAAACAAACCTGACAACTAAAGTTAAGCTTACATTAATAACAACTCAAGGACAACAAAACCACATGAGAGATCGTTTAAGCTTCAATGTGCGGAGAGAAGTCTTAAACCCTGGAAAGGTTCTGGATACAGAATTGACACAACAACTGGCGTGAAATGAAAGACCATTTTGTTACTGGAAAGATGCTGGTTAATAATGCCAATTGATGGAAAAAAGCTAGTTAATTTTTGATGATTATTAAGTAGAGATTTTAGTACCTTATACACTGTTTTAAATTACCACTGCATGTTTATCCATTAACATAAATTTACTATGATACTAATAGAGAAATAATAACCCTAGTTAGGATAAATAACTAGGCCATAGAAATGTTAATATACATTCTGGGTGTTTGTCAAGTAGAAATGTTAATATTTCTTAGATTGTCTTAGATGTCTAATGTTTATTTTCTTAACATGTAATTAACTAATTTTGGATTGAGGGAAAAATCCTACAAATCTTATTAATAAATCATTGTTTAAAGACGGTTATAAAGTTATAATATTGTGTGGGCCTGGAGAGGAGAGGTGAGATACAGTAAATAACCTTTAGTTAACTACAATAATAACAATGAAATGGACAATATTTAATGATACATACAGGTGTTACGGGGGGGGGGATGCTTAGATATCTTACTTAACCGAATTAATTTTAGAACATGTCATAAAGGTGTAATAGTATTGGAGATCTATTGAAATCGCAAATGAACGCCAGTAGGTGGTTGTGTCTTCTAATACAAATGTTTCTAGATAAAAACATATTTAAACAATGGTAACCAAATGAGAATTATGGTACAGGGATAGTAAAATACATAACTTTTCTTTCTTGACTTAAAATGTACAACATGATTTGAACGAAGTATATGTAAGGATTGTGGAAGAAACGCACGAAATATATTTGTAACCAATCGATACGCTTTCAACAAGATGTAACGAAAGATGATTTTTTTTCTTATTTTTTTTGTTTAACTAAAACAATAAAAAAAAATTAAAAAAGGAAGAGTAAACAATTATAATTCAATATATACTTATCTGATGCAAATATTGTTCAAATAGGTATATAGGTCTAATACATTATTATGTATTATAAAATCCATATATTTTAACCAACCGTATTGTATATAATAATGAGGCTTATATCTCATTATATTTGTCTATATAAAGTCTATGTATATAGGCAATCCACTTGTAAGTGACAAGTGCAATCAGGTCTTCAATCTATTTACAATCCATTTGTAATACAATACAATACAATACAATACAATACAGTACAATACATTTATCTTTCCAATGCTTCAAATATTTTTTCCCTTTGTCATTTTTTTACTCTTTTTGTTAGACCTGCTTATGTGTTCTTTTTGCCCTCTTTTCTTTGACAATGCCTGTATCCCTATCATTAATATCTTTATATCCTGTTCTTTTTCTCTCTATTATACTTAATTAAAAATCAATAAAAATACATTTTTATTGCCTCCATTTTTGTATAACTCCCAACAATCTAGAATCACTTAATAGTAAGATGGACAGCATATTAAATCAATGAATCAAGCAAAAAAAAAAATCAATCAATCCAATTGGCCAAAGCCCATATATCTTCTCAAGGAAGATGGGCAAAGTCGCAAAGGTGTTCTTCATCGATATAAGAAAAGATATGTCTACCATTTAGGAGACCACTGCAGGTAAAGGGATAGAATGGCCTG
The DNA here is from genome assembly GCF_009769535.1 of Thamnophis elegans. Taxonomy (NCBI): domain Eukaryota; kingdom Metazoa; phylum Chordata; class Lepidosauria; order Squamata; family Natricidae; genus Thamnophis; species Thamnophis elegans. The sequence continues at coordinate 18,278,914 of NC_045543.1, read as the reverse complement.
CAGCATCGTTTGTAGTCGAACTGAAGGATTTTTCCCAAGATGCTAATAGCCTTCTAAAAAAGAGGTGTCAAAGGCAATTTAGATCTTCTTGATTTCATATGTCAAGTCTGGATATTTTGTTCCTCTCTGCATTAATTTACATTCCAATGAATCGCATTTACCATTTGCACTCTCTTTTGCTCCTTTTGGTTTCACCATTCTGAATAATGGTATATGATCAGCAAAAGTGGTAGACGGACAGCTCACTTCTCGTTCCAGGTCCAAATTTTATGAACTAATGTAATACTATTTTAGCATTCGACTATTTCCTTCCAACCAGTGAAAGCTGTCCTCTGCAAAAACTCCCCTGCTTCTTGCTTCCTGCCATTTATCCAATTGCCAATCCATACAACAATCCATCTCTTATTGCATGATTGCTATGCTTCGTTACAAACCTAAGGGTTTGGGAATTTGTCAAATACTTTTTGGAAAGCTAAGTAAATAATATAATACCAGATCATTCTCACATACATGCTTGTCAGCACCCTTAAAACTCAATGAGCTAACTTAACAAGGGAGTAAATGATCCATTACGCTGAGCTCTTGATCCCCATGGAGAAAAAGAACTCATTTCTTACATGCTTCATACAGTGCATAATTTTACTGGAACTAACAACCATGTTACCTTATATTCTGCAGCAGCAGGTTCTCTACTTTAAAGTGAGGTCACACATTTTTTACTTAAAAAACCAACTGTGAAATAACATGAGCTGAAATTTTTTTTTGCTGTGTTTAGTTTTGGCAAACTCCTGGAAATTTGTTTCCATGTCCGTATTAACAGGTTGTGTGAGAAATATATTCAGAGCCTCCGAGGTAACCTTTATTCATCCAGTCACTCGTTCATTTAATCATTCATTCATTTATCTATTGGATTTTCAAAAGACTGGTGGTTTACAATATAGACTGGCAGGGGAAACCTGTATCCTTTTAAAAAAAAATCTAGTATATTAAAACATTACTGTGAAATTAATAGTCTCTCATCAATGTATTAAAAGCCAATAAGGTGGGAATTGGTCAAATTTCTGGGAGGAGGGGATTCCACTTGGGTTTTCCTAAAACACGTGGGTGGATTAAAATTACTTGGCAGGGATGATGCTGGAAATATGCTGAAGCCAAGACTTGTAAGGATTTACGACATTTGGAAATTAATGCTTTGAAGCACTGGGGTCACATGCTTGTTATTGATATATACCCCCCCCCCAAATGTATATTGGACGAACTGAAATTTTGGGTAGTTTTCAAAGACCATTCCACATAGAGCAAGTTGCAGTAGTCCAGATGAGTGATGATGCAAATCTGAGTTATTCTTGGAGATCCTCACATTCCAAATAAGTTGCAACTAATGAACTTGAGGTTGGGTAAAGGCCCTTCAGGAGGCACACTTACCTGCCCTTTTAGCAATAGCCCTGAGTCCAGGAAGACTGTCCATGTGTCAAATCTTTTCCTTAGGGCAGTGCCACCCCATCAGGAAACAGCATTGGATATGTAAGATGACGGACAAACAGAAGATTCAACTTGCTTGGGCTCAGCCTGTTCATCCCATCAGGCCCACAGATCTTCCAAGCAATCGGTTGACCGTATCTCTTGTATGGTCTAGAGAAGTAATATAGAGTTGAGTATCATCATCATGACAGTATACTCTAAGCTAATATATGTACATATTAAAGAGCAGGGGAAAGAAGACAGAGAAATTGCCTGGTTGATCTCACTGTTTTCCACCACTAACAACTAATCCTGCCCAATGAGAAAACAACAACAACAGAACCACTGCGGAATAAGGCCTCCAATCCCCAATCCCTAGAAGAGGTCAAGAGAGATACCTCTAGTGCAGTGGTGGGTTTCAAAAATTGTTCGAACCTACTCTGTGGGTGTGGCCTCCTTTGTGGGAGTGGCTTACCACCCATGTGACCGGATGGGAGTGGCTTGCCACCCATGTGACCGGATATGAAGATGCTGACGACACTTGTCAGAACCACCTTAAATTAACTAACACACAGCACTGGCATGCATAAGAATATGATGTAAACTTGTTTTTTAAAAGGCATCTTTGGTTTGCGTTAAAACAACTTCAACACACACAATGTTCTGATTGCACCACAAACGCAGTAGTCATCCTTATCTTTCACAGAGGCACTGAGTTTTATAAATATGAGCATGATAGTGTAGAATAATCATATCCAAGGACCAGTGGTGGGTTTCAAAAAATTTTGGAACCTCTTCTGTAGGTGTGGCCTGTTTTCTGCGTCCGCTGGTGGAACCTCTTCTAACAGGTTCAGTAGATTTGACGAACCGGTTCTACCGAATAGGTGCGAACTGGTAGGAACCCACCTCTGCTCTAGTGGTATTCCTTGATGGTTTTTGATGGTGTTGATTGCCCCTGAACAGCCCAACAAAACTGGGAGGGACATACTTCTGTCCTGCAGATCGCAATAGATGTCATCCATAAGAATAACTGATGTTGTCTCAGATTCATGTTAGGTCTTGAAAGACTTGACTTTCAAGAGTTGAAAGAGTTGAAAGAGTTCAGATGATTTGGTTCCTCTAGGGTACTTTATAGCTGTTCTCTGACCACTATCTCAATAACCTTCTTCCAAAAGGAAGGTTAGAGGCAGATGGACAGGGAGAACTTTTTAAGGAGTTAGTGCAACACAGCCTCTTTGGAAAATGCTGGCATCACCCCTCATCCAAAAAGTTATTGATCACATCTCAGATCCAGTCTAAGCTATAATGGGTATAGCAGTAAAATGATTGGCAAACATGCATTCAAAGTACAGTAATACTAATAGCTGTTTGTTATAGAATTAACCATTCAAATGATTCACATACTGTACATTATCCCAGTAATCCTGTTAATATCCTTGGAAAATGATCTAGAATTACTATTTCCATGTGTTAGAGGTATGGGAGATGGCTAGACCCCAGAGGTCCAGACCTTACCCACTCTCATGGCCTTCAGAAAAGCTGTTAAAACCTGGCTGTTCCAGCAGGCCTGGGGCTGTTGACCTTATTGTAAAGGTCCAGCCCCGATTAGAAATGTATGCGTGTTGGGAATTTTTAAATTATTCTTTTATTTTGCTTTCTTTTTTCCTTTCTTTGTAAGCCGCCCGGAGTCCTCCGGGATTGGGCAGCCTAGAAATTTAACAAGTAAGTAAGTAAGTAAGTAAGTAAGTAAGTAAGTAAGTAAGTAAGTAAGTAAGTAAGTAAATAAATAAATAAATAAATAAATAATAGTTTATTTCATATGTTTCACATTTCATAACAGCTCACATGTTTTTATATAGTGATTTTTTAGGATCACTACATGCTAATAGGATTTTACTGTCCTGTATTACAGAAGAGCAAGTTCTTTTGGTTGCCTCTTAATGTTGCAGGGATATTATTGCATTGAATGAAATTGTGACTATATGTTTCTATGTACTATAGTTTTATTGTTCAACTGTCTTGAATAATTGAACTAGTCTTCCATATTTTTAATATGCCAGATTGCAAAGTAGTCAGCGTTGTTTATTGTTACTATGTCACATTATTACAATGGAAGTGGACATTTCCTGGCTAAGTACTAGAGCTTTTGGGACCATCTTCAGAGTATTTACTATGAAAAATAGTATGGATGAAATTTGCTCTTTCATGGGAAGATTCATTACTGCGATTTCAGTCTAGTTTGCTTAATTGTTTGAACAGCATGTATGTTTTATGTTGTATTACAATATTAATGAAGTGAGAAGGATACTTTAGCACCCGTTAACTCTCTGATTTACATCAATTCAATTCTGTACAACAGTTGCTTAAGTCAATTAGAATGCTACCAGTACATTACATTGGAAGAGGAATACTCTCAGGCTCCGTACTTCTTAAACAAAACATGTAAACCAGGGAACAAGATTACAAGTAGTCCTCAATTTACAACCATTTGTTAGTGACCATTCAAAGTTACAATGACGGTGGAAAAAGTGACAACCAGTCCTTGCACTTATGACCATTATGGCACTTTTTAACATATATCTGGAGAAAATTTGAAAGTTCTAAGCCCATGATGGTGAACTTATGGCATGCATTCCACAGGTGGCACATGGAACCATAGTTGGTGGCACACCAGCCGTCAGCTCTGGCATGCATGTGTCTGCTGGCCAAGTGATTTTTCACCCTTCTGGAGGGCCATTTTTGCCCTCCCCAGGCTTCAGGAAAGCCTCTGGAGCCTGGGGAGGGGTCGTGTGTGCATGCATGGGGAGGGGTGTTGTGTGCGTATGCATGCAGGGGGAGATTGAGTGGGCCTGCACGTGCGATAGCGTGTGTACATGTGCAATTTTGGCACATTGTAAGAAAAAGGTTCACCATCACTGTTCTAAGCCAAGAATTTTATTGTAATTGGTATCTACTTGGTGATAGAATACTTGACTCATTTACCAATGTTCTATTGTTATGCCTTAAGTCAGTGGTCCCCAACCCCCGGTCCGCGGACTGGTGCCGGGCCGTGGAGTACCTGGCACCGGGCCGCGCAGCGGCCGGGGGCCATGATCGCTGCAGCGGCCGGGGGCCATGATCGCTGCAGCGGCCGGGGGACATGATCGCTGCAGCGCAAAGGCTCCTGGGCCGTGCGCAAAAGCTCCTGGGCCGTGCGCAAAGGCTCCAGGGAAGAGAGCCCCACGCTGGTACGCACGTGATATATAAACAATCAATGTGTCGTCGCGAACAACGCCCCCTCACCCCTGCGCGCGCTCAGCGGGCCACGGTAAAATTATCAAAGGCTGACTGGTCCGCGGCGATAAAAAGGTTGGGGACCACTGCCTTTAGTGACTTAAGAACTGTATAATATGGTTATATTGTATTATTGTACCTTACAAAATATCAGGACTCTTGACAGCACTTTTTCTAAGGAAAAAAAGAAGAAACTGAGCTTTAAATCGGAGTTATATTTAAATTTATCTCAATGCAAATGAGATGATTAACCAGAAAGCACCAACTAAATCATTGCTCCTGTTCATTTGTTTTTTGATTATGAAATGAGAAGCAATTTATACATAAAAACTGAGAAAATGTTTCCCACATAACCCAATTTAACTGCTTTCACAAGATGTTGTAATGGCCTTCAATTTAGACGCTTTTAAAAGAGGTTCAGTCAATTTTGGGAGGGCAAAACTATCATTGATCATCATAGCTATATTTTATTTATATAGATGGGAGGATACGGGTCCATGAATCCTGGATATAGTCTACCTAGAAACACTGACTGATCACAGTGGAAACAAAATCCTGGACCCAAACAGCTTTTCTCACCTTCATATGAGCTTGAATGAATAATACATCTTAAGACAAACTCATATGATTTTTTCATACTACCTCATGAATTAAGTTCTGCACATTTGATTTCAAGTCACGCTGACATACTAATTAAAACAATCAAAATAAGATATTAACTATCCTCTCATTTAAAGAGTTCATGTTCTGAGCCAAAATCCATGAGGTAAATCCCACAATACTTCAGCATGGATGTTTCTTAGAGCTGGATATTTTGAGAGAGCTTTCTCTGTGTTTGAAAAATTGTCCATAGATCAGACTTTGGTTCTATCGTAAATTCCCAGTACGAGTAAAGGGGAAGAGGGATAAGAATGTGAAGCAGAAGGAGAGATTGGAATAATCAAGTGCTATCCCATAAAAAAGCTCTACAGTTCAAAAGGGTTAATGGCCTAATTGGCAGAGTCATGGGTCCTTCTTCAGCGTGAAGAGAACAATCAATCAGGTCTGTGTTTTCCTTGTGCTAAATCTGAGAGGGGATTCTTACTAGACCTCAAAGATCCTTATGTACCATGCAAGACCCCCCATACAAAACACATAAAGGCTGCCATAAAACAGAAGGAGGGGCACCAAAGCCACAGGGAAGCCCAAGACTTGAAAAGGAACAATAGCGAATTAGGTGTGAAGGATAGAAAAGCCTGTTTCCTAACATTCGAATTGCAAGTATGTCTGTTTCGGACATTAAGGATTAGAACACCCCCACTGTTCAGACAACTCTCCAAAGAGAAGGTAGGACTTTAAAAAGAGTCACCATATTCCACATACTTAGTAATCAACTAGAAAATGTAAATCATTCTAGACATGATATTTTCCTCTTTCATAGTACTTTATTTGTTTAAAGGCTGCAACATTTTTGCAGGTTACTTGCGTTTGAAGATGATGTAGTGCTTCTCCTTCCCGTCCTTTTAAAGAATCAAACTGTCCTTCCATAGATTTAAATTCTGCAGTTTGCTCTGACCAGAATCTGCCCTCCATGATCAATGCACTACATATGTACCAGTGGTGGGTTGCCAATTTTTTTTACTAACAGTTCGGGTGTGTTCCCGCACGCACTTGTGCACGCCCCGCTTCTGCACATGCACAGAAGCATCTGGGCAGGTGGGCAGAGCCTCCTGCCACCGCTACTACCATTTCGGCCGATCCGGGCCAAACTGAGAGCAACCCAACTCTGATATGTACATTGACCCAAATCTGAAAGAAGATAAAAGAAACAGCTGAATATCATTTTATAGAGTTCTGAGTTCATGATTTGTGCTGCTTTTCTGAGCAGTTCTGAATTCATTATTTTAATGAATACTCTAAAAGATGTTGGTACTAAAACCAACATCTTTTAAATTTTGTATACAAAAATTTTAAAAATGCTTTATAAATGTTTGCCTGAAGAAGGCTAAGAATACTATTATGATAACTTATTTTGTATGTATGTGTGTATGAATATACACACATGCACACAATATAGTTATTATCATATACTCATGATTATTTATACATTGTTATCCCAGGAGAATAACAAGGCACAATATTTTGACATTTCCTTTTCAAATTTAAATATTAGAAGAAAGATAAATTATTTCCTACTTGTTATTTTTGGAGCCTAGTCCTCATGGAAACAATACCTTGGTGCTTGATTCTGTTACTTCTTGAAACATAAGTAGATAGATCATTCATGAAATGCCCATTCTGACTACAGTACCCTGTTACCATCAATGACATACATAAAATTGTTACCACAGAAGAAAGCTGGGTTAAAAATTATTTCTCCTTATGATCTAGTACTCTGTGTGGAGGACTATCTTTACGTACATAGAAACACCCTAACATTAACCATTAGGAGTTTAGTTTAAAATGCTTCAGCCCAAGAATAATTTAATGATTGTGTAAGGCTGTATGAATGACACCAGAAGGTTATATTTAGTTTTATTTCTGAGACATCAGGAAAAAAAAAACCAGTGGACTGATTAATATTGGAGATCCACCAAGAGGAAAAACAGCACAAAGATGATTGCAATTGTATAATTGAAGCTCGGCTCCTTTTTATGAAATGGTACTGATGGAATTCAGTAGAAGAAATCCCAATTTTCAGTGGCATGATTTTCCTCTCAGAAATGTTAAGATCAGGGTCGAGAGACAACCACAACGACTTTGCAAGATAGATGGCTCTTATTCTCACCTAATCATCTGAACTATAAATTGGAAGTGTTTGTCCCCAACAATTGTGATGTCATTGTCCCCCGCCGACACCCCCTCCTCAAATAAAGTTCAGAAATAATCAAATACCACTGAAATGGTACCCCTGTGTTGCAAGTACATATACAACGGTATGGAAATCAAAGCTATGGATGTTAGAAGTCCAATATTCTCATACATGAAAGATGAGCAATTCAGGTACTATTCCCCAGGTTACCAAGAAGAGCTGATAAATTGGAATGGACAATCTAACTGATTTTAGGGATCACTTTACTTTACTTTAAATTATATTTTCAGTCAACAGCAGTCACTTTGGGAATGGCGAGGACATTATGACTAGAACTACCAGATCTGTGATGCAAAGATAGAAAGGAACACTAGGTGGCACCAAATAGAGTTTTCTGAACTTCTTTACTGCCATCTAACAGCCTCCAGAGTTCTGCAACCTAGATCAGGTAGGCCTAATTATAGCCTCAAGGATAGGAATTTTAACCAACCTTTCTTATTCCTTAGGCTGATCAGAATTCTTTTATATGCTCATTTTCTACTATAGCGCAAAAATCACACTGCTGAACTTAGGTACTGAAATCTCAGAAACTGCAAACGATGGCTTATAGGGCCCTACTACCCATCAACTCCACTCCCCAGTTTATAGAAAAGTAGGTAATGCATCATCTCTGGTATTTTTCAGAGATCCCCACCAAAGACAACTTTGCTCCAGCTCATGGTTATTTAATATGCTACTGTACACTGGAACATGTTTAGCTGCTGCTACCTTTAGATTAGAGACAGTGGCCCAGTGGTTGCTGAGCTTGCCGATCAGAAAGGTTGGCAGTTTGGCGGTTCGAATCCCTAGTGCCACATAACGGAGTGCGCTCCCGTTACTTGTCCCACCTTCTGCCAACCTAGCAGTTCGAAAGCAGGTAAAATGCAAGTAGAAAAATAGGATCCCCCTTTGGTGGGAAGGTAACAGCATTCCATGCGCCTTTGGCATTTAGTCATGCCGGCCACATGACTACAGGGACGTCTTCGGACAGCGCTGACTCTTTGGCTTTGAAACAGAAATGAGCACCGCCCCCTAGAGTCAGGAACGACTAGCACATATGTGCGAGGGGAACCTTTACATTTACCTTCACCTTTAGATTAATTGACCTTGCAATATGCTCTGTAGCTTAAAAAAAAAACCTCTTGAAGGCAGATTAGTATTTTTTTTTCTTGTTCCCTGCATTTCTGTAAGAACTGCCCCACCCTGGTCCAGCCTGGTCCAGGCTGGTAACTTCCATCTGATGCCCTGGGACTCCAGCTCTTAGAACAGCCAGCCAGTAAGAGGGTTATGATTTCTACTAGAATGAAGAGGGATGAAAGCTCTCTTTGCTGTACCTTTTATTTATCTATTATCGGCAGGTTAAGAAGGAGAAGAAGGTCTGGCCGGGTCTCCCACCCTGTTGTTTTCCCTCTTCCCAAACCCCCACCACTGTTGTTGTTGTTGTTGTTGTTGTTGTTGTTGATTCTGTTTGTTTTTACAGGGCTGAACATTTGAGCTGGCCACAGTGGTGTCGTACTGGACTTCTGCTCCAATTAAGGTTTCCAGAGACAGCTGCACAAATACACACACAATTTCAAACGAACAGAGTTAACGGGAATATTGACTCTCTTATTCCAAACGCCCTTTAAATGTGAAAGAACTGAAGACGGGGAGCTTAACACTTCCCTGCTTGTCTTGATGAGAGAGAGAGAGAGAGAGAGAAATGCATGTTTTTATACCGAGCTGTGTTGATTTAAAATCCTACTCAACTTTAAACTATGTTTAGTTAAACTCTCTCTCTCTCTCCCCCTCTCTCCTTCTCTCTCCCCCCCCTCTCTCTCTCTCTCTCTCACACACACACACACAATGCTTAAATATTTCCCCCTTCACAGCATGGCTGACCGATGGATTCATTTATTCCTGGAAGTATTTTGTCATTTGTTTATGACTGGAATGATAACCAGAAGTACCCCAACCATTAACTCCTGCACCGATGGGGAGGGGAGTGGTAATGCCCACCGCCCTCCCTTCCCACATGGCTGGACACCTGGTGTCAAGAGGGGAGGTCCTCCAGGCCAGTTGAACTGCATTCCACAGAGCGGAATCAGATGTGACTGGAAGCTAAGCCAGGGGAGAAAAAAGTTGGGTCCTGTCCAAATGACTGACTTACTTTAGGCCAGTACTAGTTGAGGTTTAGTAGTTAATGACCTGGAGCCGCCATATCAAAAGAGGTCTGGATCCACTTGACACTTTATCCTGCTTGGAAGAAATGCCAACGTTCGTTCCTGTCAAAACCTCACGGACCAGGCCAGCCCGTTTATATCTGGTTCTGGTGGTTATTTCTTGTAGTTTTCTGAAGCTGCACATTTCCATTTCAATGCCATACTGTCATTTCTGTAAACATATGCATAAAAAATGTTTTGGCACATTCCTGAATCACAAGAGATGACTTGGAAAGCAGGATCTGGCTTTTCTAAGAAAGCCCTAGTTTGATCATTTGCTGAAATGTCTTTCTTATTAGAAGCGCATATTGGCCTTTTTATTAAAAAATAAAATAAAAAAGGAGACAAATCAAAACAACTGGCCTCTTTCCCCATCTCCACTCAGTCTAACTGAACTTAAGACTTCTGCTCCATTAAAGAGAGCAGAACCAACAGTTCTGATTCCTTTAATTCAAGATTCCTTCTGAAAAATTTATCAAAAGCTCTGAAAAGTTATCAGGACAGATGGCAGCTTCTAATGGCCTCCTGGAATGCAAATCCAACCCATGAAACATGTCTTCAAAATGGTAGCGATATTCAAGCTCCCTACAATTCACTGTTACTGGAACTAGAAATTCAAATGGTTTTTGTTAGGACTAGAAGTAGTCCTCAACTTGCGACCACAATTGAGCTCAACATTTTCTGTCGCTAAGTGAGACATTTGTTTAAATGGGTTTTGCCCCATTTTACGACCCCTCTTGCCAGAGTTATTAAGTGGATCACTGCGGTTATTAAGTTAGTAATATGGTTGTTAAGTGAATCCAGCTTCCCCAATGACTTTGCTTGTCAGAAGGTTACATGACTCTAGGACATTGCAATCATGATAAATATGAGCCAGTTGCCAAGCATCTAAATTTTGACCATGGGAATGCTGCAGCAGTTGTAAGTGTGAAAAATGGTCCTAAGTGACTTTTTTTCAGTACCATTGTAACTTTGAACAGTCACTAAATGAACTGTGGTAAGTCAAGGACTATCTGTATTTTTTCACTATGACATGTAACGGTATCTCAGCGAAGTGATCTAAAGTAGGAATTGCAAAAAAAAGGCTTCCAAACCACAGAGAACTTAAGTGCTACAGAAAGGTCATCATCATCTTCATCATCTTCATCATCTTCATCTTCTTCATCATCATCTTCATCATCATCTTCTTCATCATCTTCAGCTTCTTCTTCATCATATTCTTCTTCCTCCTCATCTTCATCTTCTTCATCATCATCATCTTCTTCATCATCATAATCATCATCTTCTTCATTATCATCTTCATCATCATCTTCTTCATCATCATCATCTTCTTCTTCATCTTCATCATCATCTTCATCATCTTCAGCTTCTTCATCATCATCATCTTCTTCCTCTTCCTCATCTTCTTCCTCATCATCTTCAGCTTCTTCTTCCTCATCATCTTCCTCCTCTTCCTCCTCCTCATCTTCTTTTTCATCATCATCATCTTCTTCTTCATCATCTTCATCATCATCTTCTTCTTCATCATCTTCATCATCATCTTCTTCATCATCATCTTCTTCTTCTTCATCATCATCTTCAGCTTCTTCTTCATCTTCTTCTTCCTCCTCCTCATCTTCATCATCACCATCTTCTTCATCTTAATCATCATCATCATCATCATCATCATCATCATCATCATTTTGTTTCTCTAGATGTCTTTAAAATAATGATTAACCTAAAGCCTGAGTTATATATGTGTATGACGCTAAATATATAACTAAGGTCAAATAAGTAACTCAGTGTTTCAAATCCTTCTGAAGGCCAATGAGGAGAATCTCTTCCTATTTCAAGAGGAGGGTGCATGTCAGAATATGGAGGCAACTTGGAAAAAGCTCTGTTTCTGGTACCGGCTAATCTCACAGCTTTCACAATTGGATCAGAGAGCAAGACCTAAGATGTTGATTTTGGAAGACAACTAGGTGTGATGCAGGCAGTGCTTCCAATAAAATGCTCCCAAATTGTATCAGCGTCTTATGTTCAGAATTTCCATCATGTCTGGTCAAAACAAAAGCCAAACAAGCTTACTAGGATCCAAATGCCTTGTTTCTATGAATGCTCAGGCTGTTCACATTCTGCGCCCATGTTAATTTCCCACAGATCATGAAGGGATACCCTAAATAAAACACATTATAATACTCAAAGCTGCATGTAGTAGAACATGCTGAGGACAACCTCTGCTTTTCAAAGGAGAGATTCCCAATTTGTCAAAAGTGTAATAATAATAGAAAAGAAAAGAAAGATACAGTTGGCAGGGATTTTGGAGGTCTTCTAGTCCAACCCTCTGCTCGAGCAGGAGATCCTATACCATTCTAGACAAGTGGCTGTCCAGTCTCTTCTTAAAAGCCTGCAGTTATGGAGCCCCCACCACTGCTGAAGGCAAGATGCTCCATTGGTCGATTGCTCTCACTGTTAGGAAACTATTCCTTTGTTCTAGGTTGTTTCACTCCTTGGTTACTTTCCATCCATTGTTTCTCATCTTGCTTTTTGGTGCTTTGGAAAACAGCTTGACCACCCT